>NW_012267250.1:3555836-3561278 GCF_000151885.1 Dipodomys ordii
CAATGAGAAGTACAAGTTGTCATGTCCAAAACGAACTTTACAACATCGGTGGAGGGGGGGAGGGGGGAAGGAGAAGGATTGGGATTGGGGGGGAGGGGGGAGGCTGGGAAGTGATGTGAAGGGTAAACAAAGGAGGAGGCTGCAATGCTTGGTAAGAAATGTACGCATTATCCTGCCCATGAAATTGTAACCCCTCTGTACAGTATTTTCACAAATAAAATAAAAAAATATTGCATAAAAAAAAAGAAACATAGGTCCCATGGTTTCCCCTATTTGTAATAACTAGTATATTTCTGGGACAAGCAGAATAGGTCAAAAGCTATGTATATATGACCAGATAAGATGATGGTAAGCAAAATAAACTCCAAGATAGGGACACAACTTGTTTTTTCTTTCTTGCTATTGTTTTTAACCTATCTAAACTATACTATGTGATTTTTTTGTTAAAAATAAAAACAAAAAGAAAAAAACCTTGTGAGTTACCAAATGGTCTCCATACATGGAATCCTTCTACATTACTGCAAATCAAACCATTTCACCTAATAAAACTCAGTAAGGATTTCAAGACCAATTCTCTCCTTGAACAGCATGAAATATTTTTTAACTTAAACGTTTTTATTAGCATATATATTAATTTACATTTATTGTCAAGGTGACGTACAGAGGGGTTGCAGCTACATACATAAGGTAGTGAGTTCATTTTTTGTCTTACATTAATCTTTTTATGATAACTAGCACATTAGAAAGTTGAAGTCTTTCACATCAGAGAATTTTTCTCACAAATATCTATCCAGTTAGTGAATAACCACTTGGGCAGTGATGGCTCCAATACCTTGCTAGAAATGAAAAAGAAAGGAAAGAATAGGTTGTCAGCAGCCTGGCAGAAAGTGTTCAGTCTAGAGATCAAGTTGCCACCTAGTAACTTAGAAGGTGAATTACTTCTTTGTCCTAACTTGAGTGAAGGCTGTGAAAGGTGGTTACAAAGTATCCTTCAGCAAAAAAAAATTTCTCTGAGAAATCTTTTATCCCTGAGTGACTATTTCTTTACATGAACAGTTACACCAATCAGCTGAATTTGAATGGAAAACAAAACAATGTCATCCAGAAATTTTCACTCTTAATAAACACTCTGATATTATAACCAAGAAGTCCTGTAATTAAATACATCCAGAAAATTGTATTAGATTGCAATGGGCTAGGTGCATGCTTTCATTTCACACCTTACATTTCCTTTTAAGATCATAAGCAAATTAAAAAACAGCAACCCAATAATCTCTATTCCCCCTATTACAGGGGAAAAATATTTTCCAATATAGCACTTAATTTGCCTTGCCTTAATTAGTGTAGTATGAGCTGTTGGTCAGTTTTACCAGAAAAATTTTCTGCAAAGGAATATGTTTCCATAGCTTGAAGGCTCATGGGACAGTATTCTAACCAGAAAAAAAAATTGAATAGAGACATTCTCTCATTTGATTGAAGGTTAGAGATGAAAGAAAATAAGATTTGGGGAAATCAAAAGAGACTGCCCTTTTCTTTATTAAGAGTTGCTGACAAGATTGAATGATAAGATGAAACTGATGTAAAGCCTTCTAACATTGCTTAGAAACGGGTGCTGAGTTGCTGCAATTAAAGGAGCATGTGTTTGTCCTGACAAAATGCACAGATGGGATGTGCAAGTGGTCCTTGTTGCTGATATTATTTTATTAGTAGTATTTCAAATGAGAAAGTGGAGTCTTTGCTGCTCTTGCTGTTGTTTGTTGTCTTGAGATGGGTCTTGCTACATAGTCAAGGCTGGTCTTGAACTGGCTATGTAGCCCAGGTTGGCTTCAAACTCCATGATTCTCCTGCTTCAGTCTTCCATGGAATTACAGATGGATATCACCATGACCAACCTAGAAGGCAGAGTGTATAAGAGCTTCACCATTGCTTGTGCCAACTTCCACTACTCAAATGTATTAACTGGATATAGGCACACAAGAACCTGCCTATTGACCACATGGAAAGGTCTGTCTCTTGCCCCCCATGATTATTGACCAGCTCCTCTGAGAAGATTGTCTAACTCCAAGACTGGCCTAGGGTGGCATCCACCACTCACTGATCCTTATATATCACCCAAAGTATATCTAGTGTACTTTCCTTTTTCCCTTTCAACCTTGTGGTTTCATCTAAATATGAATTTTTGGCTAATCGGTGCACACAGTAGCATTTGACAGTCACTGCAAGTGATATTTTTATTCTTAATAAAAAGAAGATAATTTTTAAACCTTGGGTAATGTCCAACTGAAATGTCTTGAGCATTTTGGTATATCATGAAGGAAATATATCCAATGCCTCCAGTGACCCTCACAAGTATTAACTAACTGGGAGTTTGGACGTAGGTTAATGTATCTCCTGATGGTTTATGTGTTGAAATTTAATCCCCATTAAAAGGTGCTCAGAGTATGGAAACTTAACTACCTTGTTTGAAGATGATGGCTTTGTGAGATGATTGGAATTAACATTATTATGAGGAGCCTCTATTATTGGATCCTATTGGCTTTATAAGGAGACAGAGAACTAGCAACAGCTAGTGTTCCTTGTCTCTTTTCCTATGATACCATGTGCTGCTTCTGGACTCAAGGCATGCATGTGCCACAGATGAACACCTCAAACCTCTTCAACTGAGATTATCTTTACCAAGTCAGTCACCTAGGGAGCTGTGTTATATAAATGTAAAATGGAGTAATATTATTAGCAATTTTTAAACAGCCTT
Organism: Dipodomys ordii; assembly: GCF_000151885.1. Classification (NCBI taxonomy): domain Eukaryota; kingdom Metazoa; phylum Chordata; class Mammalia; order Rodentia; family Heteromyidae; genus Dipodomys; species Dipodomys ordii. The sequence goes on from NW_012267250.1 coordinate 3,558,589, forward strand.
GCCGGTAATGGCCTACAGCTACTCAGAAGTGACTTTTATTTTTGCTGTAAAGTATGAGGGCTTGGCTCCTCATTTAAACTTTTCCAAATTTGTCATCTCCATCAATATAACAGACAGGTATTAATGTCAACATTATGCATCATCAAATTTGCATATTGTACTTTAGTTTCTCAGAAAATAATACTTTTAGTCTAATAACTGCATTAATCTAAGGATAATTTAAGCAATTAGCTTTAGTCTGGAATAATCTAAGAGAAAGAATGCTATGATTCTACTTATAAATGTGTAGAGAAGTCAGAGAGCATATCAGTCCTTTGTAGAGTCTAAGGCATTAGAAGACTAAAGTCGTTTATTCGATTTGGCTTTTATGATACTACTGAGAGAGAATATATTTCTTAGTAGGGGAGATTGTCTTCTACAGAAGTACTGATTTCCTTTAAAAGTTAACGCCTACACTGAGCAGGAAAACTAGACCTAATTTTAAGCTCCAAGAGGTAACTAGCAGTTGATCATTTTCTTTCTTGTGTTTTACGTGAGATGAACTGTACTCACATTGCATCTTTATAGTGGTTGTGTAGAAACTGGAATAAAGAAGAACCAGACAGATCTGAGCTAGAAAACTAACCCACTGATAGCTTAATCTTGGAGAAACAAGTTCAAGTTAGATTTAAATGATTCAAAAAAGTATAACAAATCTGGACTTGAGTTTTGTCATGATTAGGTTATTGCTTCTCACATTTCAGTCTACATATCAATCTCTGTGAGTCTCTTTAAAATGTAGATCATGTTTCTGTAATGTTTAATGTCCTATAAGTGATGTAATAAGCTGCCACAAATTGGATAGCTCTAACATCAGAAAGTTATTCTTTACTAGTCCTTGCAGCCCTCTCGGAAAATTTTAATAACAGTTTCCTTGGGTTGAACTCAAAATGTCATTAGAGCTAAATTTTTCTGGAGAAAAATGCCTCTTCCAGCTTGTAGTGTTTGCTTTCTTGGGGCTTTATCAGTCTGATCTCTGCTTGTCTTCATAGTGCCTTCTCGCCTTTGCTCTGCATCATGTCCCTATATCTCTCTTTTTCTTTCTTTCTTTTTTTAAATTTAAAAATAAAATGTATTATAAAGTGCTATTTATCATAAAGGTAGTTCTACAAATACATTTCTCATTATAAGCTGATTTAAAATCCACTTATCAAAAAATCTTTGTCACATTTATTACATTAGGCATCTATTGCAAATATTTAAATATTTTACTGTACAGATTTTCTATATTTAAGTATTATACATATTCATCTTTAAACATATTTGTCAACATGGTTGGCAATATATGTGTTAGGAAACTGAGTCATGAGTGGTAGGAAAGATCAAGTGAATGAAAGGAGAGAAAGAAGGCAGAGACCTCAGCAGATCAGAACAGGATTTAATCATAGCTGCAGAGGGATTTCATGTAACACTAAGCAGATTCAAAGAAACAAAAACCAGGGAGTAATGGTCTAGGTTTCAGGTTGTGATACATTCTAGGGTGAGGCTCTTGTTTGGTCCTGTTGGGGATTTGTTGTCTGAACAGTCCAGTTTGCTGTCTTTCTTTTACAAGGGCATATATGGTTGAATTTAAAGCCCATAATGATAATCCCAAATGATCTAAATGGCCTCAGTCAAATATGAAAAAGTATTTTCACATAAGGCAATATTAAAAAGTTCCAGAGAACATAAAGTAACATGGAAATATCTTTAGGAGGCATAATCAACCTACTACAGTGGGTCTGGAGTAGAACATAATGTTAGGTGTTTCTAACAATGGCCCACATGAGGCTGAAGGTCTATAGATCGAATGCTGATGAGCAAATGGCTAGGTTATAACTCTGTAATCTTCTGAGTAACTTAACTCATTAAGGACTCTGCTGTGCTTCCCAGTTTTATCCAAAAACCACACAGCAACAAAGGCTGTCATGGACAGCGTGTGATACCTAAGTGCTGGAACCACCAAGATTTCAGATGCTTGTTTGGAAATCAGCACTGGAAACCTTTTCCAAGACACCTATGGTGTTTCCTTCTTCTCAGTAACATCCTTTCTGATTAAATTATTGCATGACTTATGAAATTATTTTTTCCAAGAAAAGTACTCTGAAACTGAAGGGAAAGAAAGAATATGTATTTTTTAATCTTGTTAATATAATGCTGTTTCGCTCTATTAAAGTCTTCCATTTTATGAAGAAGGAAGGGTCTGAGTTATTGCCTCCCTTTCCTTTCCATTCCCAAACAGTTCAGCTCTGCCTTTATTTATAATTCATCTATTTCCAATAGATTTATGGGACAAATTTTTAGGCAGTTGAGATATAGTGTTTCTTTTCTCTAACTTGGTAGTTCTAAACAGCATTATCTTTCCATTTTTCTAAGGTGGAGAAATACCATTTAAAGCAATAATCAATGTGATGATTTGAAAGCTAGGAAAAGATAAAAGTAAATATCACCAGCTAGATTGTAAAAGTACTTTCCAAATGTCCTTTTCCAGAGGAGAATATAAAGTTCTATTCAAGGTGCAGCGAATAGCAATGGTCTGTTCTTCTAACAGCAATACCAGGTTCTACCATATAATCTCTCTGATGTGTATAATGTATGGAACAAAACAAAACAAAAGAACACTTATTACAATTCTATGCCTCCATCAGAAAGAATGACATTGCCCCATTTGT
>NW_012267250.1:3561748-3575652 GCF_000151885.1 Dipodomys ordii
TGTGAAGGGTAAACAAAGGAGGAGGCTGCAATGCTTGGTAAGAAATGTACGCATTATCCTGCCCATGTAATTGTAACTCCTCTGTACAGTATGTTCACAAATAAAATAAAATTAAATTAAAAAAAAAGAACACTTATGTAGTTGGCCTTACTGCTTATTTTGTGACAGAAAGCATAGATTTCTTATCCCTGTACCGATCTTCAAGTGAATCAGCCTTCTTTAATAAGACTTACTTTGGCTTAACAAAAATATGATTTTTCAGTTTTCTTCCAAATTCACTATTAGTCTAGCAGGTATATGTTTGGTCTTGGATGGGAAACTAAACTGACATTCTAAAGTTAAAAAGAAATTGTCATTTCATTTGTAAGGATAAAATCCAAATTGTCAAATATTTTACTCTCTTTAAAGAACTATCTTTTAATTCATTGTTAGTCAAACGTTGATTTCATGCCTGAAAGTTATAGAATATTTATAGCATCTTATTCAGTTACTTATGTATATACTTGTTGATCACTTGAGATTCTATTCATGACCCTTGACTGTTTCTTGTGGCTACTCTGCTTCTCAGGGACTCATTTATATGTGAGTGCAATCCAGGGTTATATTTCCATTGTGAGGAAATGAGCTATGTTGACTAACAAATGGCATATTTAAGAGCATGCACTCTGGCCAATCTCTGGATGGATTTCATGTTTATTCATGATTCAGTTTTGTTGTTTTGTTTTATTCTGATACTAGGGCTCAAAATCTAGGATCTTGCCAAAATTTAATGTTTTGTTGTTGTTGATGGTGGTGGTTCTGGTTGGTAGATTGTTCATTTTTCAGACTTATCAAGGGAAAAGGACTGACAGAAAAAGTCATCTTTCATACATTCATACAACACATATTTAGTCTTATGTACTATAACCAGATATAAGGATTCTATCTTGTGCTATATATGAGATCTTCTAGAAAATAATAGAAGTGTGAGATCTGTGTTGAAAATCACAATTGAAAAGGTGTGCATTTTATACAAACCTAATGATCTATACTGTCAATACCTGAAAGAATAGTTTTTCAGAAAAGCCAGTGAGAAACAAAGGACAATTCTTAAACAGGAGAGTCTTCCAATAAGTGCTTTGTAATAAAGAAACAGTAAGATAAAAATTGATAAAAAAGAGCTAGATGGATATATATCCCTAAAATTTTAGAGCCATGTGTCATGCATGATAATGATCATTTCAGTTGCTATAACTGTTTAAACCCTAACTTTTTGTTTACATAGTTGCATAGGCCTTAAAGCAGAGCTGGCATTGGCCAGCTATTGTCTACTTTGGGTCAGTACCATGGTAACCCCCAAAATACAGAAATAGTCCCTCTATTAAGGAGGTTTGGGATTCAAACCTACTAGTATATAGAACTAGATCAAAACAGTATTTTAGGTTGAGAGAACAGCATTTTCATTGTTCATCCCTTCTTATCACCTTACCCTACACTTTTCCTGGATTAGTCATTCAATAAGAATTGGCCAAATGTGTTTTTATTTTGTTTCAACTTAATGGCTTTAAATAATATATTTAATGGTTTCAGGCATGAAGATGTTTAATCTAAGTGAACAGGAAAGACCTTTAAATGGCATTCAAGTCAATTTCTTGTTAAACTATAAGACAAATAAAAAAAAAGGTTCAGACTGTTTGTTGAATGAAAAGCGATGTGGATATTTGAGATACTACAAAGTTTTCCACACGAAATCTTAGGGTGAATGGGAAACAACCATAAGAAGTAAGAACTTAAAAGGAGGGCAGCTGCTGATTTCCTATTTTGCAGGTGAAAACAGCACATGGGCTTCCCTGTGAGGAGTGAGCAGAACAGAGTTTCTAAAAGACAGCCATCTTAGGCCAGAGTTGAGACTTGATCTAATGAATGCAATATTTAATTCCCGTTGGTTAAAGCATAGGTCCAGAGATTTAAGGAATTGGGAGACTTTGGCCTAGAAGGAGATATGACTGGATGACTAGTTTTTCTCACATTTGCTAAATTTTCATGAGTTTTATGATAGCATGGATGAAGTTTTTCTAGATCAAAGGTTGTCAAATGTGGGAAGATTTGACAGTGGCTGGAGACAATGTTTGGTAAACATACCTGGGTAAATAGTAGCCAGGGATCTGGCTAAATATCCTGCAAGCACAGGACAGATCCTTAAACAAATACTCAATTTATTTTATATTGATTATTCCTTATAAGAAATAATACCAATAATGCCAAGGCTGAGGAATCCTCTTATGGACATTCATTCTTCCTAAGTCTCTGCAAACAGCTCCATTTTCCTATTTTTTACTCTGCCTTGGACTTAATATTCTTCATCACTCACACAAGACCAAACTTACTGGTATTTTTTAGCTAATTTTGCCCTTCCTGATTATTATCAAGGTATTACTGAACTCTTATCCCTGGTCACTACAGCAGCTGTGTGCCAGGAACATCACCTGAGAAAAACGTTTTGTTCTAATGAAGCAGAGAACACCGATTCTGATTAAAACAGGGGAAAATTAAACCCTAAAGCCCCAGAGACATATTTTTGTAATTGTCTTTTACCATTCTAACCCTCTGGCTATTTTAATGCAAACTTGTTTCTGTAAAGCCATATTTTGGTTGCTATAACAACTTGATGCAGCTTTTGATGAGCTCCTCTTGCTTCGTGTTGCTTTTTTAAAAGTTAGGGTTGCCATGACTACAAAATGCTGTTTTATTTTCAGCAAGATTCTTTTGCCCCTTGTAATTTTGCTTTCAAAATATGTATGTGTACATGCATGTATATGAGTGTGCATCCACTTGCATGGCTTATGGATGTCTACAGTAGAGTAAAAAAACAAGATCTGAAAGCAAGAAAGATGTAAATTCATTTATGTAGGTGCATACTGTTTTCCTTATATTGACTTTTGTTATGTTGGAAAAACTCACTGATTCCTCCTTCATGTTGTATAACTGCTAATGACATGTTTTCTGTCTTTGTTTCATGACTTAACTTTTTATCTGTGTGTGTGGGGGAGTACTGAGTTTGAACTCAGGGTCTTATATTCTTGCTTGATGTCTTGCTTAAGACTGGCTTTTCACTGCTTGAGATACATTTTCACTTCCAGCATTTTTTTAAATAACAGGAAATAAAGAGTCTCATGAATTTTTCTCCCAGGACTGGTTTTGAACTACAACCCTTGGATATCAGCTTCCTGTGTAGATAGGATTACGTGTGTGACTTACCAGTGCCCAACTTGTAATTTACTTATCTTGTCCTCCATGTTATTATTTCTTTCTGTTTCCAAAATATTTGTACCTCTGCCTTGGATAAACCACTTGAACTCTGAAACTATGGAGGAAAGCATATACATCTGGAATACACTTCACCTGTTATTATGTGTGAAATCCATTTACATGTTGTTAATCATGGCTTTTTTAAACTTTTTTTTATTGTGAAAATACCATACAGAAGGCTTACAATTACATGGGCAAGGTAATGAGTACATTTCTTATTAAGCATTGTTGCCTCCTCCTTTGTTTTCCCCTTCCCTTCCCTTCCCATCTCTCCTCCCACCCCCTCTCCCCTTCCTCCCCCCACTCCTCCCCGACCAAAATTGTAAAGTTTTTCGACACAATGTCTTGTACATCTCATTGTTGCAATGGGTCCACCTGTATCTCTATTTAAACAATTTGTTTTTTCCTTTCCCCTCCACAAATTATACCAACATCAAATACAGTGAAAACAGGGGTTACACCATGGGGGAGGGACATACAAAGCAACAAAGAAATCATCTTATAAATATGTTAGAAACAATCGCAAGAAAGAAAAAACATTTGAATCCTTACCTTGGGGTTCATTTCGCCTAACATCAACTCATCTGACCATTTCTGCTTGTCTCAAACATATACTAGTTATTGCAAATAAGGGAAACCAACTGCACCATCTGAAAAAAAGAATTGTGGCTTTTTATGGCAGAAATAATAAGATCATCATTGCTAAGAGTTTCTCTCATCAGATTTTAAAGACAGTAAAGCATATAATAGTTACCTGCACGTTCAGGTTTAATAAGGCAGTATGAATAATAGTCAAGTCTTGGGATCAGACTAAGTGCTCATCAACAGATGGATGAATAGAAAAAATTATATATATAGATATATTTATATATCTATATATATAATTCAGTGGTAAATAAAAACAAAATAATATAATTTTTAAAAGATGGATGGAACTAGAGATTATTATGTTAAATGAATTAATCAGACTTACAAACACAAGTATTACATATTTTCCTTTCATATGGAGAATGTAGATTTAAAAAAAATAGACATGAATGCAGAATGAAGACTATTTGAATGAGGAAGCAATCAGTTGGGGGTGAAGAGGGGGACAGAGAGTCAGAGGAGGGATATGAAGAATACATACATGATCAGGTAAACTCTTTCTTTGGGAGAGACAGTAAAGGAGAAAAGGAAGAAGCAATTGGAAGAAAAGGAAAAAATATGAGGTTTGGGGAAAGAGAAGGATGTGAGGGAGCAAGAGAGACAGAGAAGGTAGGAATAATGGAAATTTGCAATTTTTTATATCATTTACACCTATTATGTGCTGTCATGCACATTCATATGTGAGAACTAATATTAAATGAATAGTTATTTCTATTGCTTTTTGTGTGGCAAGTTCACTACTGTCTTCCCAACTTCCCAGGTAATACTTGGCAAAGGATTAAGTACTCCCCATCCCTTTATTAAGAGAATAGTGATTTCCTTTGTTGCTAACATGATTGAAGCCAAGACTAAATAAATATTGCTGTCAAGACAAAAAGAAAATAATGTGAAGTGTGTAACTGTATACTCTTAGGAAGGTGAAAGAAGAGTAGCTAAAGGTTTGAAATGAAGGTATTTCATGTGAAAGGTTGATATTCCTTCTCTTTAAATAGTTTTCTCTTGCTGCCTGAAGATTTTCACTTATAAGCAGCACTAAGAGTCACATGAGTGCCTTAGATTGGTTTGGTCCCACACCGCAGGTGGCATTGCCCAGACATTATCATGCATCTAGATCCCTTAACACATTGCTACTTCTTTATTCCTTTCCCTGCCTCTTCTCATTTGGAAGAAGCCAAATCAAAGTGAGCCACATGACTCCTTAAGCTATTCAGTGAAGGAATTTTCTGTTTTCTTTTTAACCCAGCATCAATTTTTGTCTCCATTATTTTAGAAATAGAATGGCTTATTGGATTTTTTTTTTAAAGCTGAGTCCTTCTGCCTGGAATGCAGAGGTTTGGCTGGTCTAATCTGATTTGGAAATAAGAGAATAGTGTTAGAGTTTGAGTGGATTCCTAAATAGGGTTGCAGATGGTAATCTGAGTTGTGAATTAAAATGTTTGATGCTGACAGCTCTGTATATTACAAAACATTTCAAGTGGCGTCTATCATTTGACATAGATTTAAAAAAATGCCACTCTTTGGTAATGTAACATAATGTCTGGCATTTTATCTTTGGCTTTTGTAAATTAAAATTTTGTTGAGCATATTTTACTTTCAGAGTTCAAATGTGGGGTGAATTTTGGAATTCTTGTTAAACTTAAAGTTCCATAGTGAGTGATCAACGGTTTATTAAACACAAACTTTAGAGTATACTTGTTCATATTATTTTTGTCTAAGGTGGTAAATGTACAGAGTGCTACCTCAAAGGTATTTATTTATAACAAGCACAGATTATGCAGGAGAACACTTGAAACAAAAATGAACAACTAAGAAATCCTTCAAATTATTTATTTAAAACCCTTGTTTACCTGTGGACTGTCTGAGCCGTTTAGTCTTTTTTTTCTGTGCCAATTTGGATGTACTTTTTCTGGTTAGTTCTTTTAATAATTCAATTGCTAACTGTGCTGGTAGAAAATTTTGTGATAGAAGAAATTATAATTAGCTGCATTGTTTTTCTAGCTATAAGTTTCAAATATGAGTTTCCTTGAGCAAAACAACAACAGCAACAACAACATATTCTATGTCTTTAACACTTGAGGTGAAAAATCTCCAAAGCTTAATCATGAGGCTATAAAGTACACTAGAAACATGGAGTTTTAGAAATACATCAGGACTTTGAAATCAACTAGTTTTAGTTACTCTCAAACTTGTTGTTAGACAGTGTTCCACAGCTTAAAACATAAATACAGATTAAAGTGCTAAAGAAGAAAAATGAAGGAGCATTGAAGAAGACAGGAAAAATGGCTATCCTTTACCCTGGAACACTGAATTCTGTTCCAGAACCACAGATCCAATGGAACTCTATTGATTTAGATAGAAAGTAGTTAAAGTGATTCTTTCAAGGACAGGTGGCTCTGTCTGTACTCCTGTTAGTCTTTCTCATTCATTCAGTTAGCAAAGGTGTGAGCATTCATTATCTGCCTCACAGTTCTTAGGATGCTGGAGGTTTCTTGTCTACCCATGAAAAGTCAAAGAAAAGGCCTCATGGAAGTTATTCTAGTGAAAGAGGAAAATCATACATTAGTAAATACATTTGGAATGTTGGTTTTAATTGTGTCTAGGTAACAGAATGACACATAGTGACTTGAAGGCCAGAGAATGCTTGTTGGGGAGATGACATGAGTTTGCCTATACTTCTCTTCCCTGCTGTATTTGTGATACTGTCTTCAATTATTATCTAGTCTGTCATGTTGGGATGATGGTACAGTGAAAGACCACTGGGTTAGAAATCCTACAATCTGTGTGTCAGCTCTAGTACAGTATCCCTCATGAGGCTTGATGAATTTCTATCTGTGAAGTGACCGTGATTATATCTGCATAGGATTAATGATCTGAATCTTGCTTTTCTTTTTCAACCTCCCAACCACACCATATTTATTTCTAGGTAATACAGTGAAGCACAAATAATTGCCAATTTCTTCTTTCTTCCTTTCACTAGCCAATAGTGTGTGCTGGAAAAACCAGTACATGATCTGATTCACAACTTGAGCATGGTTCTTTCCTACAAAGACCAGAGAGCTACAGAGCTCTGTCTGCCAGGGTTTGCCTTTCATGGAGAAATCTTTGGTAATTTTCACAATGGCAGATTTTTTTCACTATCAATGTTAGTCAGCATATCTATGCCTTTCTTCTAATTTTAAATGCATTTTCAGTCCTCCAATACTTCCTGTTATGTAAAGAGAAACTATAAATTTCAAGGATTGTTTTTACCTAAACCTCATAACCAAACCAATAGTTCTAAGGCCTAACAGAATTGTTATTTTGTTTGTTTTATAGTCCTTAGTATTTTAAATGTTTTCTTTGGCATTAGAAATACATGAGAAATACGTGCATGGTGTATTTTGTTTTGTTTTATTCTGTCCAGTATGGTGGTTAACATTCCAAATGAAGACTAATTATTACAAGTCATACCCTGTAACGAACTCATGGTTATCTTTGCATGGATGTTTTGATATAACATCAGCTGAAGTGTTCAATTAGTGCCACATTTCCTCACTAATAATGGGAAAACCAGAGGTAGGAAAGTCATCTAGATGAGAGCTTAAAATATGCACTTAGAGGCCCAAAGAAACATAGGTCCCACGGTTTCTCTTATTTGTAATAACTAGTATATGTCTGGGACAAGCAGAAAAGGTCAAAAGCTATATAACATGAGCAGATAAGATGGTGTTAAGGGAAATGAACCCCAAGATAGGGACACAAGTGTTTTTTTTCTTTCTTGCTATTGTTTCTAACATATTTATAATGTACCATGTGATTTTTTTTGTTTCTTTGGATGTTCCTCCCCACAGTGTAACCCCTGTTTTCACTGTATTTGATGTCAGTGCCCTGCATCTTGTATATACATTTCTCTAATTTGGAGAGGGGAAGGGAAAAAAAACAAAATGCTTAAATAGGGATACAGGTTGACCCATTGTAACAATGAGATGTACAAGATACTATGTTGAAAAACAAACTTACAATTTAGGCAGGGTGGAGGAGGAGTGTAGTTGAGGAGGTGGGAGGGAAGGGATGGTAGGGGAAAAACAAAGGAGGAGGTAACAAAGCTTGATAGGAAATGTACTCATTACCTTGCTCATGTAACTGTAACCCCTCTTTACAGTATTTTTACAATAAAAACATATAAAAATAGGCACTTAGAGTTTAAAATGTAAATCAAAGTATGTTGGTTTAGTGTTCTATTTGAGAAAAAATAGTCCTTAACTATCATCTCTAGGCAGAGATGTTTTATTTTAAACAAATTTGTCTGTCTTGGTTTCTTCAATGAGTAAATCTAAGTAGGTTTTCCTGCATGTGTTCTTAGAGAAAGAAAAGTTCTTAGAACAAGATCCTATATTCAGAAGAGAGTAATGTAAAGAGAGTGGTTCTGACTAGAATATAGGACTTAACTGCAATTTGGGAGGAAGTGTCTGGATTCAGTGGGAGTCAGCTGATTGCTAATTTTCTTGGTTGTAGCTCACTGACTTGATGTAATTGAATGGCCCAGATTATCCTGGGAGAGCCTAGTATCTTAGCTTTGGAGAACCATGATAGGCATTCTATTTCCCTTTATGTTTTTCTGCTAAGTTCAGCAATCCTAAAAGTGATCTGATAAACTAAGTTTGTCACATTCTGTATGGTAAAATGATCCTCAGATATCTATACCCAATTAGCAGACTCTCAAAGAGATGCTGAGTAATGGAAGGAGTTTCTGTTTCCTCTTACTTTGTGCTGGTATTTAGTGGTCGGTATGACTACAGGTTGTTGATTTTTTTAATTGCTTGGATTGTTTTTTTTTTAATTGCTCTTAAGTATTTGACCTAGAACAGAGCTGGGGGGAAAAGACCTTCTTCAAAAGCTTAGATACTAAACACTGCAGATTTTGGTAGACTAAGAAACAAATTGGAGGTATGGCATGAATTCTCCTAAAAAAAAAACAAGTGGAGTCAAATCTTGGGCCTTTCCTGTTTGTCTGGAGACAATGGGCTCTCCTAGTCGGTGAGGAAGAAGGGACGTAATGATGGTGCTCCTCTGGCTTTCTAGTATCTATAGGTCATCACCCTGACTTTTTCCCATTTTCCTAGTCTTCCTTTGGTCTTTCTCATTTTCTCCTATCATGTGAGTGATAGTCCTATTACATCCAGTAAGAGCTGTGCTCAGGGCTTTCAGTCAGTAGGATCCCTGTCATTTTCCAAGAGGCAGAAGAAAGAGGAGAGATAGATGTCTAGTGTCCTCTATTGAAATTAGCACTACATTTTCCTTTGGTCGCAATGTTAGCAGGGTGTGTTGTTCTTAGTATTCCAACCCATTATCTAATAATTGTGGGGGAGACTAGTTCAGGAATTTCTAAGTCCAAGTAGTTGACATAGGAAATTTTTTAAAAGTACTTTTAGAATCATTCCCTTTTCATAATTAGTAATTACCTCTTCTGTTCCTTTTCATTGAAGGTATTTATTTGTGAAAATATCATTGGTCTTTTTTTTTCCAGAAACTGTTTTGTAGAAAAATGTATAGTCAAACATTTTCAAGTACTCTTTTTTCATTTGAAATGTTCAGAAATCCCTTTGATGCTATCCTACATGCTATCCATTAAGTGCTAGTTCTTACTGCATTTTAATGCCAGATTTTGGATGGCTTAGCTCAAGAATTTGGACCTCTGAAACAATAGAAGTCCTCATAAATCCACAAAGTGTTTTCTTTTATTGTCAAGCAAAACAGTACTTCTCATTTGGTGAAAAAGCACCCAGCTGAAAGTGCAAGAGGTTGAATCTTCATCCACCAACTTAAATCTGAAACAACAAAGAATATTTCACATAATTTCTCCTGGCCATCATTTTCCCTGGTTCTGGTCATTACTTTCTGATGCCAGTCATATCCTTAGGAATAACCACATTTGTAAGTCCTATAAAGTAATCCGGCCCATTCAAGTGCTTCAAAAGAAAATACAATGGCTTAAGGAAAGAAAGATATGGACCATTGGGAAAAAAAGCCATCTCCAGATGACAATTATTGTCATCATCATACAGATACCCTTTTTACATAACACATTGCAGGAACTATTCTAAGTCTCTTTACATATATTAACTCCCTTTATTACCTACAATCAACCTGTGAACAGGTACTTTTAATCTGTGACAATGTACCTGAGAAAGTCACTTAAAAAGGAGAAAAGACTTAGTCATTGTTATCTTATTGTTATCTTCAAGTAGTTGGACAAAGGTGTTACAATTGAACAAAGTAATATATCAATATAATAAATCTTGATCAATGTCACTTCTGTCATTATTTTTCCCTATCCTATCCCTTCCTTTGATTTTCTTTTTTTGTAGATATGCATTGAGTTTTATAACTGCATTCTCCCTTTGTCTTTCTATTCATCTTGATTCAGGGTTTCAGAAGTGTTAGTATATGATCCCTTGCTTTTGGTTCATTTTCATAGTAAGGAAGAATATCTTGACTGGGAACATGGAAATAGACCAGAGTGGTTCATTCATGGTAGACACGAAGCAGAGAGAAAAACAGATGAGCTGGGAAAGTTTCCATCACTTCCTCATAATAGCATCAATTATGAATCCATCATTGGGTTAATCCACTAATTAGGTCAGAGCCTTCATAATCTAATCACCTCTCCAGGATTGGCCCTACCAGATGGGGACTAAGTCATCAACACAACTCATGAAACATCTGTGGGTGGGCGACCCTTCCTATCAAAACTACAACATAGTTCCTGTTTCACAGATGAGGGAGTTGAAACATGGGAGAGTTTAGGCTTCTGGGTGTTTCAGAACTTTATCTAATGAGTAATAGAAAGTTATGGGTGGTTTAGATTATGGGTAATAGAAAGTCATTGAATATTTTAAGCAATGGAGTTTTCTTGCATTTCAAGTTATTAGACATTTACAATCATGGGGGTTATAAAAGGAAGAACCAAAAGAAAACAAAAAAGGGTTAAGTGTGGTAAGAACTCAAGGGTAGTAGTAAGGAGAAACAGAAGAATTGAATTGAAAAATAATTTACTTAAATGGGCACATTAGGTAATGGGCTGGGGAGAGAGAGCGGGAAAGAGAGAGAGGGAGGAGAGGTCAATGGAATCCATGTTCCAAATGAATTAAACTTTTACAGGCTAGAAAATCGATGTGCGTCTTATGAATCCCTGATTTCTAATGCCCTTATGTCAGTATGTTTTCAGAATTCCCTGTGAAAGAATTTGAGCTTGACCATATTTCCATGTTCTATTTGATTAAAGACTGGCTAAGGAAGAACCTCTGAAAAAACAAATCAAGAGATTTTTTTCCCCCTTGATAACTCCTTGCTGAATAATAAAGAGGAAATAAGACACTTCACTAACATCCAATCAAACCAATCAAGCCAAACCCTGTTGGTTTGAGAAAGCAGTATTGAGGTCTGTATGGTTTTGCCTTTCAAGAGAAAGTTTCCCTGGGCTCTAATGTTAATTAGGGAATTTGTGTTTTCTACCCATGATTGCATTATCATCTCAGGACAGCTAAAGTCCTCTGAGCAGTGAGAATGAACCATTTACACATTCACTCTAATCAAGCTTCAAAGGGTTTTAGAGATAAGAAGTAATCTACCATTTCTATCAGGCCCTGCCCCAAAGCACACTGATGGATGAGTGCAAGTGAGTAATTTTCAGCCCACTGTTTGTGACATTTTCAAGGAGAGGGGAGAGAATTAACAAATGGTCATTCTAGTAAATTATTTCTAAAGAAGCATTTGTTGAATTTGCTTTCTGTCTCTGAGTCCTGTCTTTAGTTGTTTAAGTTTGGAAATTTCTGTTGGGCTAAACTCAAAGATGGAAGAAGCTGTGACGAGCTGAAAATGTTTTTATGGTTCCTGGAAGTTTGCAAACTAGCAGTATATTTAATCGTGTTAAATGATTATTGTGTTTGGTAGATAAGAATTTTTTCCCCTTCAGTTTCAATAAACAATAACATTTAAGTTGATTCATATAGATCCTACAGTCAAGGATAACTTGAACACTATGAAAACATACATCCCCAATTTCCAACAACATATCTGGCTTAATAAATAGCAATAATCTAAAGGTTCTCCCAGATTCAACCTTTTGATAGTAACATCTAGAATGACTCAGAACACAAAATAAAAACAAAATGCAGATTTTTAGAAAATATAATTCCATTTATTTAGCTCTCTGCTCAACCCAAGAAACTGTAGCTACAAACCAGGTCACAGACCACTGCTTTAAATCTGCCATTAAGACATGCATAACAATTCACCTTCACTCTCATTCTTTGTGTACCTTAGATAATAGGAAGCAATAAAGACACAGCACTCGTTTTTCTACTCACTTTAAACTATCTCAGACTTTAAAGGTGTATGTTTCTTAGGGCATAATTTCTGAGGCCAGTATCTCCATTATTTACTTTATTTATAGTCTTTTTGTAGTGCATACATATTAAGTTCTTTATGTGCCTGTCACTTTATGTATAACTCAGTTAATCTGATCATGAATCTATGACTTAAATGCTGTTCTTATCCACATACAGCCAATGAAGCAAGAACAGAGAAGTTATCTAAGCTACACTGAGCTACTCTGCAAACCATGGGTCAGAGATTAGGTCTTGTTGCTCTAAAAAGTCTGGTAAGGGAGCCATATATCTTCATCTATGGCCTGATAGATCAGAGACTATAATCTACTCTGATTCCATAGCCTCTTCCATTAGCCAGAATGCTACTTTGCTTTACTATTCTTTCAAATTTTATAAGTGAGCCATGGCCTTAGATTTAATCCCTCAGAGGATTAATTATATGCTTTTTTTAAGACACAATAAAGCTGATATGAAATTCATTGAACCTTAAGGTGAGTATGTATCTCTATTGTCTAAGTGAAATCAAAGAGGAAAGTGGCTTGAAATTATAGACCAGAAGTCCTTAGTCTTAGGATTTCTTTACACTTTAAAACAACAACAAAAAAGTTTTGAAGGCCTCAAAGCCTTTGGTTTTGTAGATATCACTTTGTAGAACATCTTCATATGTGTCTATGTCTTTATTTTTCTTTCTTGCAACTACATACCTTCTTTTAATTTCTCTTGATGGCAACTGATAATTTTAAAACAATTTCTAAATTATTTAGTCTGAAAGATGCAATAAAGGCCACTTTCATCTCTATAGCAATATTGTTTCTATTGTTATCAATTCAAGTATTTTGTCCAATTTTTCATTCTGTGCTGAAAATAAACCTCTTTGTTATTTTAACTGACTCAGAATATTGGTATGATTCTTCTATTCTAGAATCCCATCAGCTTTATTTCTGCTGTAGAACATTATCAATTTGATCTGCTGCTTTGAATGTTTTCTATTTATGTTCGATTTCATTTGATTTTGGAGTTATACCAATGAGTAATTCTCATCTTTGGGATTATTTTGTTTTAAATTTTACTCTGCTTGAAAATTTTGGCAAATCAAATCCAACACATAAAAAGAATAATATATCATGCATGACCAGGTAAGGCTTATCCCACAAATAGAAGGATGTTTTAGCATTTGAAAATAAACACTGCAATTCAACATAATAACAGACTTTAAAAAAAAAAGAGAGAGCAAGAACCAATAGGTACAAAAATATCAAGGCAGCAAGGAATATGATATTCTTACATATCTGAAAAATAAAAAGTAAAAAACAAAAACAGTACTTCCTACAAACTCAAAAAATAAAAGCACTTGACTGTATTTGTCAGGTTGGATTGCTACAGCAATATGCCATCGACTAGGTGGCTTAAACAAGAGAATTTTATTTTACCACTAAGAAAAAATGTGTCATTTGGGCAGATCTTCTTCTTCTTCTTTCTTTCTTTCTTTCTTTCTTTCTTTCTTTCTTTCTTCTTCTTCTTCTTCTTCTTCTTCTTCTTCTTCTTCTTCTTCTTCTTCTTCTTCTTCTTCTTCTTCTTCTTCTTCTTCTCCTCCTCCTC
>NW_012267250.1:3575702-3584208 GCF_000151885.1 Dipodomys ordii
CCTCCTCTTCCTCCTCCTCCTCTTCCCCCTCCTCTTCCTCCTCCTCCTCTTCTTCCTCCTCCTCCTTTTCCCCTTCCTCTTCCTCCTCCTCCTCCTCTTCCTCCTCTTCCCCCTCCTCTTCCTCCTCCTCCTCCTCTTCCTCCTCTTCCCCCTCCTCCTCCACTTCCTTTTTCTTCTTCTTCTTCCTCTTCTTCCTCCTCTTTTTCCTCCTCCTCCTCTTCCTCCTCATCTTCCTCTTCCTTATCCTTCTTCTTTCTTCTCAAGGCTAGTGCTCTACCACTTGAGCCACAGTGCCACTTCCTGTTTTCTAGTGGTTTATTGAAGAGTCTCACGGACTTTCCTGCCAGGGCTGGCTTTGAACTGTATCCTCAGATCTCAGCCTCCTAAGTAGCTAGGATTACAGGCGTGAGCTATGGTGCCTGGCTTCAGATCAATTTCTTGTTTGCAGATGGCCACCTTCTTTCTTTGTTCTTTCTCACAGAGCGAACTCTAATTTCTCTTTCTCTTCTTATAAGGATGTCAATGCTATTGGATTAGAACATTCTTAGGACCTTGCTTAATCTTCATTACCACCTTATAAGTCCTTATTTCTATATACACTCACATTGTGGTTACATCTTCAACATGCTTTGGGGAATCACATTTTAACTGATACTCATTATTAACCAAAGCTTCCTAACTCCAGTTTGAACTCTCGATTTTTTCCGTACTTAGGAACTATAGTTAAGAGTGGCTGATATATTGAAATGTAGCTTGCCCAAATAGCCTTGTTTACTTGCAATTAGTCCTGAGTAACTTTCTCACTTCCCATTTCCTTTTGGCTTGATTGGTTTATTTTCCAACTGTTTGATGGATGCCAAAATCTGCTTCTCAACTCAAAGTTTAAGTCAATTCTTTCATGTAATGTGTACCCTCATAGAAAACCATAAAATGCTATTCACAGTCATATGAATCTTGTTCTTCTTTGTTATTTCCTGTGATACACACACACACACACACACACACACACACACACACACACACACACACACACACACACACATGGGCTTTATTACAATATTTAGGTCTCTTCCCAAGGCATTGAATCATCAATAAGGAAGAAATTGGAAACCTGATTTCTTTGTTTTGGGGGAGCATAGGTTCTTCATCTTTGGGTTTGTTAATATTCCCTGACAAAGTATTCTGTCATGAATTATAAGATAGCAATGAATCCGATCAATCACTAAGGATGTATCTTATTTGCAGTTACAAGACTTCTTCCAAAGAAAGACCACAGAAATAGTCAACTCTTTGAACAAGATTGGTTATCAAAACTTTTTGTTTTAGTTGACAGTTTTAGAAAAGCTGTACTAGAATTATTTACCTTGTATAGCCATGACCATCACTTGAAAAGTGTCATGGAAATGAAGTATGCTTATATCTGGTCTAAATGACTAAATACTAACTTATAGACAAGAAATGTACTCATTATCTTACGTATGTAACTGTAACCCCTTTGTATATCACCTTAACAATAAAATTAAATTTGAAAAGAAAAGTTATTAGTAAGTGACAGGGTTCAACATACAAGCTTTTCATTTCTTTCTTTTTTTTTTTTGGTTGGTCATGGGACTTGAACTCTGGGCCTGAACACTGTCCCCCAGCTCTTGAGCTCAAGGCTAGCGCTCTACCACTTGAGCCACAGCGCCCCTTTCAGTTTTTGGAGTGATTTATTGGAGATCGGACTTTCCTGCCTGGGCTGGCTTTGAACCTTGATCCTCAGATCTCAGCCTCCTGAGTAGCTAGAATTACAGGTGTGAGCCACTGACACCCAGCTATAAAAGCTTTTCATTAAGGCTATATAGTATTTTCTTCCCCAGAGTCTTATAAATAGACAATCTGATTGTAATTATCAAAACTATTTGCTAGCCAGCTAACTTGTATAACAAAACCAATGAGATCCTCCACTCCCCTCCCTTTTTTGTTTTTTTGGTCAGTCTGGGGCTTGAATTTAGAGACCGCGCGCTATCCCATTGCTTCTTTTTGCTCAAGGATAGCACTCTACCACTTTGAGCCACAGTCCCACTTCTAATTTTTAAGTGGTTAATTGGAAATAAGAGTTGCATGTGCTTTCCTGCCCAGGTTGATTTTGAACTCTGATCTTTAGATCTCAGCCTCCTGAGTAACTTAGATTAGGCATGAGCCATTAGTGCCTAGCCAGTCAGATGCTTTTGATCCTTTGGACTTCACTTTCCAAAATTTTTGAGTATCAGTATACCTTGTCATCCTATTTTATTTATATACCTGAAATTCTGTTTGTCCATTCCTAAAAAATAGAATCTTTCCTTCAAAACAGAACTAATGTGTGAGACAGTGTCACAGTATTAGCTTTGTAAATGACAAGGATAATTATTCCATTTCTCTTAGTTAAAAATACCAAGTCAGCACATTGTAATCAGATGTTTTATTATCTGTTTCATGTGTGAATATTTACAAATATCTCCATACTGTTGATATTCAACATACCCCATTAATTGTCTGTTGTAAGTTTCTCTTTAGATACAGAAGCAAGCTTTTAGTAAGAGAGAAGCTAAAAATGGCAACTTATCTAGTCATCATCTCTATCACTTTTCTTCTTACTTTTTAAAATCATAGGCCTTATCTCTTAAGAAGGAAGAAAATCTGGAATTACTTATGGAGGAGTGTTCTGAGAATTCTATTATGCTGAGTATACTCTTGCTAGAGAAGGTCCAGATAAAGTGGAAACTCCTCATTGGGAGCTATGCATGTTTAAGTTGATTTTCTGGAGGTGGCTCCCTGTACCACTGACTCATGTTCTACATCTTTCCTCTGCGATTCCCCCTTATCCTCCCATCTCTCAAGCTGATGGCCACTCTGACAGGTGGTTCTGTTTGTTTTGTGATGCTTCCCTGGGAACACATACATTTTGTACTATTCTCACTCTCATTTTGTTCTCTGCTACAAATACAAACTGTATATTGTTTCATACACCATGGGGTGATCATGATCCAAATATTTTTAAGAGCTGCATGGCAAGCCAAATACTCTCATGTATCTGCTTTATTCAGCCTAAAATGATAGGAGAGAGACTCCCTCACTTTACTTAACAAGGTTTATGGTTAATACATTTTTTTTAAAAATCGGAATTTTAAATCTTATGATAAACTTGGGATTCTGTTCTGTCATGAAAGAATCACAAGCATGAAGATGAAATAAAGTGTGCCCCATGCTTGCAGTAATGATTGATGGACAGTGACTTGCTAAGCTCATTTCTCACAAGTGTACATATCCAATGTATATCTTCTTTAAGAACTTATGGTGTGAGAATAGACCCTATTTTTTACCAACTGACTCTAAAACAAGGAGTAATGATACTGTTCAGTTCAGTTTTTTGTTCTGTAGATGTCCCTACTTATTTTTACTTATTTACTGATGTTATTATTAATCCCATAGAATAAACAAAAATCTGCTTCCATATAACAAAAACTGTGCTTTCTTCTCTTTAAAGCATCTTTTCATCTAACTCCTCTTTCAGGTAACTGCTTTGAATCTTTTTTCCTGCTGTGATCTTTTTAGATTTTTTTTTTAGCAAAATATTTTCAAGGTCTCCAATTCTTATTCTTTTCTTTCTGGAGAAACTCTAACAGTGTCTCCCATCAAATGGATTTGAAGTAGGACTGTGAGTACAAAGATATACCTCATAGCTTCACTCACGTAGGGGAACATTTGAAGGTATAGAACAAAATACAGGGTAAGGGTAAGTGTGTGTGTCTGTGTGTGTGTGCGCATGCATGCATGCATGTATGTGTGTGTGTGTGTGTGTGTGTGTGTGTGTGTGTGTGTTGGTATGGGGAGGTTGAACTTGGGCTTTATCTGGCTTAGAGTTTTGCTCACGGTTAACACTCTACCATTTAAGCCACATATTTATTTCTGATTTTTTTTTTCTGGTTCATTGGAAACAAGAGTCTCTTGGATTCGTCTGCCTGGGTTGGCTTCAAATTGAGATTCTCAGATCTCAGCCTCTTGAGTAGTTAGGATTATAAGCATGATCCACTGCTGACCATCTTCACAGAGTTAAATCATAGTGCAGCTTCATGACTATTATCTAATCTTTAAACTAAGTTTCAAAGAAAATTTCTGACCTTGGAAAAATGCTCAGATTATTTTACATGAAAATCAGAATTTTCAATACCAGATAAAGCATAATTTTAGTTGTGATTTTAAGTACTTTGAAGTAGATAATATATGATAAAAATACATAGAAAAAGACTAAATCTTTATTCAGTGTATTACAATGAAAATCATTATAGTACTAGTCCTTCTTCGTTGTTTTCAGTTTTTCTAAACAAGTTCTTCTTATAGCTTTTCTTCCAGAACATCAACTTATGTTGCATTTCTTCCCACCTGGATCTTCTCAGAAGTTCTTATTTGCTCTACCTCCAAGTTTTACTTTTTAAATTGAGAACCTGCTGTACTCTAATATTTACAGCAAAATTATATTCTCATGGGAATGTCTTAGTCACCATTTGCCAAGGAAGCGAGTTCACAAAGCAGCGACAATCCTTGTACAAATGAGTGTTATTCACTCATTCAGTAAGTTTTTACAATTAAAAATAACAGCATTGAACATGAAATAGGAAATGGGTAATTTTGTTTTCGAAAATACATTTGTCATTCTGGTGATTAGGAACTACCATATTATAAAGCCTATTTTTAGGCATTGTGTTCGGGGAGGAGTCAATTTCATATTTTAAATCCTACATATGTATTCCCAGGAAAAAAATGTCTATTTTTGTTTATTTGAACTAATGGGTTAAAAACTATTGTATGAAATCGCTAAATGTACATTTTTACCTTAAATATTTCTCCTTTTCATGTATTCACTTTTATCCAAGAAATTCATGCAAACTTCCAAATAATGAGCAACCTCAATTGTCTTCTGCATCTTATCTTTTATGTAATGAAAATCTATCCCCCATTGGGACCCAATTTTGACATTCTTATATATTTTGTCAATTTCTTCCCTGGGCCTTATTTACTAATAGCTCAGCTACCTCTGATATGTTAAGTCAGCATTGTGTTCCTGTAACAAATGCTGAACATAAAAGAAAAGGTTTGTTTTGCCTCACAGTTTTAGAGACTTTAACCTGTGATTGATTAACCCTGTTGCTTCAGACTATAGGAGTACATTGTTGAAGGACTGCGTGGAAGAGTACAGCCCTTCACCTCATGGCCATTTGGACCACTATTCCCTTGTAGGGAGCTTGCTCAAGGACACACTAGGCCTCCCAAGTAGACCCTCCATCTTAAAGATTTCACAGTCTCCCAATAGCACCACTCCAAAGATCAAGCCTTCAAAAATGTGGGTCTTTAAGGACATTTACAATCTAGACTTTACCACTTGGTATTGGTCCCTTTGGGGATTAACTGTCAAGTTTAGGGTAGCTTGAAATTTAGCTAGGAGGGAGAGTTTCCACCAGTTTGCTTTTTAAAATCAGTAACAACACAGCAATGTTCATTATTACCTAATCCATTTTGGTTCTCTGCTTTTTTTGTTTTGTTTTGTTTTCATGTGTTTCTTGTCTTCTCTCTACCAATTTTTTCATTCATTGAACTACCAAACACTTGATGAAAACCTACCATACCATGGTATACTGGAAGTGTGGAAATGAATGAGAACTCTACCTCTGGAGTTTTACCATCAAATCCATTGTTGATGAGAATGAAGAGCAAGGATCACTTTCTGTGTGGCCTTTCCATTAGGTTTTGATTAAATAAGCCAACTGGAGAAGGAATAGAAGAAAATGCCAAATCAAAAGAAAATGTGTATAAAGTTGTAAATGCATAAAAAAACATTGCAGGTTTGGGAAACTTGAAATCGTTCCATTTACTAGGGCATGAAGTGCATGGGGGAAAAATGACATGTTTGAAAGTTTTATAAAGGGTTTCCTCCTCAGCTGTACAGAGAGTCAGTACCTTCAGATTGTTCAGCAAAGTAGAGGCATATAATCAATGCTCATATTTGGTTAGTATTGGAGGTAAAAGGTTTTCAATTGACATTTCTCCTGATTAAGGGATACCTAACTAGTTACCACTTGATTTCTTCATGAACTTCTCAGGTGTGATAAAAGTTTGAGGTCCAGATACATGGAGGATTCTTATTAATATTTTGAAATGATTATGAAGTGTCTTTACTTATTTATCAATTTGCTTAATTGTTAGGCCATGGTAATTGCAAGTAGAAGGTAAGGGTTTTGATGGCTGATGCTCAGGATTTTCAAGTTAGACCCCTGCAATTTTCTGTTTCTAATCTGCAGAATGAGAAGATAGTATGTAACTCAGTGTTTTTCTGAGAATTGGAAAACTTGAAAGTACTTAAGTAGTGGAACAAACACCTATTAAGACTTCTGAAGTGGTAGCTAAAAATAATCACCCTAGCATGGTTTTGTTTACAATGGAAAATTAGTATATGTGTTTTCTTTCCACATGGATAATAAAATAGCTCTGGTGTTTTTACTGTTTGTATTTAAATTTACAACTTTAAAGTTTTCCTATTTCTTTTCTGCATATAGTTAACAAATTAAATAGACTACATTGGTAAATGTCTCAGGAGGCAAAAAATGTTTTAAGATTTCACAAAATTATAGTTATAACGTGATAGTTACCAAGCTACAGAAGCAATTTACTGGGTAACAACTATCCCTGTTTAAAAATGAAGTGGAAAGAAATCATTAAAGATACAAGAGTGTACATAAGTAAATATATCTCAGTAAATTGTGTTCTAGGCACACATACATATATTAGATCATTATGTATAATTTATTTCCTATGATAATTCTTGACAATAAAACACTTCAAAGTAACTTCTCAAAGGATAGGAAAACATTTATTAACTATCTGTCTTTTATTTCCATTAGAATCCCAGAGTTCTCTAATTTTACATAAAGCCCACAATTAAAATGAAAGTAGAGTGAGTTTGTTATTCATGTGTACCACCCATGATTTTCAAACTTATACACATTGCTTTTTGGACAGTGGGAAAAATACTGTCATTGAACTGTTCCATCTGCTAGAAACTCAGGCACCATTTGGTTTTTGTATTTATGTAAGAAAGACTTTGAAAAATATGTTGATTTTGTGAGCTAACTCTTATGCCCGTCATCCTTTAGGAGTGATCTTTGCTCCCTCTTGGCTACTGTTTTCATTTTATCTTGTATACGGATTGTTCTTTCTTTCATTCTTTTTTTATTTAAAGCTGTCAAGTTATTCTTATCTTCACTCCCCTACTGAGCTGATACTTTCCTTCACTGTAAGGTGTTTTTCTCATTACTTTGTGAATGAGATGTTTAAGATTGAGTGTAAAATTGAGTGTAAAGTTATATTTGTAGCGAGGACATGCTGTCTTTAATTGTTGAGTTGTTACTGACTGCTTTCTGTAAGGGTCTTTGATTATGGCTGGAGTGGTACTGTGATTACTGACCCAGGTTGCTTCCTGCTTGTGAAATTATTTATAAACATGCTGAGTCCATAATGACAGAAAGAGTAGGTATTTCCTCTTTTGCACAGCCGTTTCCTTTCCTTTGCTCATTTTAGGAAGGATAATTCTTGGAAATCAGATACTTTCCAGCCAACTCTAGCTTCAATAAAATTATTTCCTTCATAGATGCCCAATGAAATTGATCTTCTTTTTATTTATTTTAGTAGCATCAATACAAAAAGATCTTATTTTGAGATGTCCATGACAGGCCACTACCCTCACCTCCTTCATAATTCCCAAGCCAATCTCAACAGGCTTCATTGTTCCACTTTCACATACATACACAAAATACATTTAAGAAGTTTTTATTGTGAAAATACTGTACAGAGGAGTAACAATTACATGAGCAAGATAATGAGTACATTTCTTATCAAGCATTGTTGCCTCCTCCTTTGTTTTTCCCCTACCATCCCTTCTCTCCCACCTCCTCAACTACACTCCCCCCAGCCCCCCCTTACCCCTCCAACCCACCACCTAAATTGTAAAGATCCTTTTTCGACATAGCATCTTGTACATCTCATTGTTGCAATGGGTCCACCTGTATCCCTATTTAAACAATTTTTTCCCTTCCCTTCCCCAAATTATACCAACATCAAATTCATTGAAACCAGGGGATATACCATGGGGGAAGGACATACAAAGCAACAAAAAAAATCACTTTATAAATACGTTAGAAACAATAGCAAGAAATAAAAAAACCACTTGTGTCCTTATCGCCTAACATTATCTTATCTGAGCTTTTCTGCTTAATTCAGACATATACTAGTTATTGCAAATAAGGGAAACCATGGGACCTATGTTTCCTTGGGCCTTGCTTACTTCACTTACTATAATTTTTTCCGAGTCTTTCCATTTCCTAACAAATGGGGCAATGTCATTCTTTCTGATGGAGGCATAGAATTCCATTGTATATATATTTTCTTGATCCATTCATCTACTGAGGGGCATCTGGGTTGGTTCCATATCTTA
>NW_012267250.1:3584683-3610746 GCF_000151885.1 Dipodomys ordii
AGGCCCTTGTCCGTTGTATGGTTAGTGAAGATCTTCTCCCACTCCGTGGGCTTTCTATTGATCTTGCTAGCTATGTCCTTTGCCATGCAGAAGCTCTGCAGTTTCATGCAATCCCATTTGTCCAACCTTTCTTTGATTTATTGGGTTTCTGGGTCTCTATTAACAAAATTTCGGCCTGTGCCAAGGAGACCTAGGGTTTCTCCTATTCTGTCCTGAATGTTTTCAGGGTGTCTGCTTTCACTTTGAGGTCTTTGATCGTACACAAAATATTTTGACCATATTCTCATTCTGGCACCCTTTCTCTCTTCTCTCCTCTCTCTCACTAGTATCCACACCTCTAAAAGAACATGTTTCACTTTCCTAACATTCCTTTTGCTTCAAGTCCATGTTAATTGTTCAAAGAAGCCTCTCTACAACAGTTCAGTCATGCATACACACTACTATTCAACAGCTTTCTGGGAGTTTGGTTTTGCCATCTCCATTCTCAAATGTGGTGTCATTTGGTGTCTTTCACCCTCTAGCATTCCCTTTTTCTCTCACTTTTCTAAATCCGTACAAGCATTTCCACAATTACAGGTTCATATTAATGTATTTACACATTTATTTATGTTTTAAGTCTAGCATCCACATCCTGCTGATCCCTTGGTTATGATGATCTTCAGATCCATCTATATTTCTGTAAAAGACAAAATTTCATTTCAATCTTGTTTTTAAACTTGTGGTCTCATTTAGTCTTCATATTGATTATGATAAATAAGTCTGTCTAGCAGAATACCTTTAGATTTGAGCAAAGGTTCTCAGTTGTTTGCTGTCAGATATAGTGTAAATACTGACTTAATTCTCAGTAGTTCGAGTAACGATCTAGAGGTAGCCAGTTAGATATTGAGAAAAATAAATTCCATGAAAACTTTACAGGTTTATTGCTTTCCATTTTTTTACCTTATGAGAAACAATAGCAACAACAAAAAGCACTTATGAGATCAGTGTCATGATATTGTCAACCTGATGGTGATAGAGCCTTAGTATTTTTAAACAAATTCTCACCCTTTCAAGCAGTCTAGCTGAACATCTCAAGGTACAGGAAAATATGTCAGCAACCCAAACTTTCAAACACATATAAATAAAACAGAGGGACTTAAAATAATGAACCACCACCAACAAAACCACGTGTCATTTCTCACAAGTTTTTTTTTCTTGTTTTGAACAGGTTTCTAGTTATAGCGAAGTCTTTCTGTATAATAAGACCATAAAGGTAGGCATGAAAATAAATGACACTTGACTCCTTCCTAACAGGGATAAAAGAGATTGGGGTAATCTTGTAAAACTGAAGAAAGTCTGGCCTTACCTTACCAGCTCCTGTGCTCAGCTCCAGCAGATGGTTGGTTCCTTTTTGGGAAGTTTTGTTTGTTTTCTTTTCTAATGGGAAATAAAATCCAGGTTTGAAACATGAAATCTCCTAGCTTATTCAATTATTTTGAATACTATGCGGGCCAAACAAAATTTATCTGTAAGCTTTGTTGGCCTGTTGGTTGTCAATTGACGACCCTTCAGCTGTTAGATTTTCCTAAATGTTCAAATGGACCTTATTGTTGCTAATGAGCTTCATAACTCAGAAATGTACCAGAACCCCCTACTTGAGGAAGCAACTTATTCTGGTCTTGATTTAATAAAGATATTTATCACCAATGTCTGCTATTTTGGAGATCTCAAGGATTTCTGTGGTTAGTCAAATACATCTGAGACTGTAGAAGGGTGGACATGAGATCACAAGTAGACAAAATATATGCATCAGTTGATGATATTTTGTTTTGTTTTTAAGCTCTGAGAATGACAAACCTACTAGAAAAACTCCTTGAGCATCATTGTATAGTTCTGAGACACGATAATGCAATTGTGGAGAACCATTCAGGATCTAGAGCAGGAAAGAGATAACGCTTCATCTTATCTGATTCCTGCTTCCTATCTCAAATTCTGCATTGGTTTCTTTAAAGCCATTGGAAATTTTCTCTAAGGATTTGGTTAAAAATAAGTAACTGAGTAGACAGATACTGGCTAAAAAACAGTATGATTTTTGGTAGTGCTAACAATGCTTAAGAATCAACTTTGTACTAGTCATGATAAATTATGTTATTATTATTTCCAAATAAGGCTCTAAAGCAGTTAGTATAGAGGGCTATCTGAATATCTGGTAATTTAGACAGTGGGCCACATAAAGTAGTTTCTTTCGCATTTGAGTCCTTTGAAGGGAATACTATTATTCTCCTAATAGAAGCAACTAATAGAAGGCATAAAACTATAAATTAGGTGGAATTAGTTTGAAATAGGCTGGGAAGGAAATGTAATGACCTTAATTATTTTAATAAAAGTAATAATAAGTTAAAGTCTATGAAGTTGTCATATTGGAAAGTAGAATAAAAATGTAATAGATAAGGCCAGATATAGTGTCTCATACCTGTAATCATAACTTCTTTTGTTATTTTTATTTTATTATTGTCAGTCGTGGGGCTTGAACTCGGGGCCTGGGTGCTGTCCTTCAGCTCTTTAGCTCAAAGCTAGCACTCTACCACTTGAGCCACAGTGCCACTTCCAGCTTTCTGGTGGTTAATTGGAGATAGTAGTCTCACAGACTTTACAACCCGCGCTGGCTTTGAACTGCGATCCTCAGATCTCAACCTCCTGTGTAACTAGGTTACAAGTGTGAACCACTGGAGCCCTGCAATCATAACTTCTTAAGAAGAGGAGATTGGGAGGATCAAGGCTCAAAACCAACCCAGAAGATCCTGATTTCAATCCTTACTACACCTATACACACACACACACACACACACACACACACACACACACACACACAAAATGAATGTAATATATAAATATAGTTAAATAAAAGCTTGATTTTTCAGTGTTAAAATAGCATTTAATTAAAAAAAGACCTTCACAATCAAAAGAAGAATTATCTCAGATTAAAAAGAAAATTTTACACTAAATCAGGATTTAAGAAAAGTTTTGGTTTTTTTTTCCCTCCCTAAAATGGTTAAATACTCATTTGTAGTTAATGTGCCATAAAAGGTACCTGTTGATCAGTGCTTGGGTGTTGGTCAGGAAAAACTAACCATTGTGCCAAATTATAATTAGACAAAAAAAAATCCCAGACAGATGGCCATTTTGGCACAATTGGCATGAGCAATGTGTGAATTAGTGTGAATCGTTTTGACACATTCTTTTGCTTTTCCAAGCAACTCAGTAGACTGCATGTGACTCTTGTTATCAACTCAACAGTAATTATGGATATAAAATGAATCACTGAGTTTATCACTTGCCAATTTCTCAAGCTGGCCACTCTAGATACTTCAGAGACAAGAAAAGAATGTATCTAAACAACAGTAAACAAATATTCCAAGATTAATTTTTTTTTTCAGCTGTGGAACTTGAACTCAGGGTCTGGGCACTGTCCTTGAGCCTCTTTGTGCTCAAGGGTAATGTTCTACCACTTGAGTCACAGTGCCACTTCTGGTTTTGGGGTGGTTAATTGGGGTAAGCATCTCACAGGGGCTTTTCTGCCCAAGCTGGCTTTGTGGAACTGTGATACTAAAATCTCAGCCTTGTGAGTAGCTAGGATTACAAGTATGAGCCACCGGCGCCTGGCACAAGTTTGGGGCTGAAGTGCAGAGGGACAGCAACTAGGCCCAGAGTTCAAGCCCCATGACAAGAAAAAAAAATCATCATCATCATCATCATCATCATCATCATCATCATTATCATCATCATCATTATCATCATCATCTCAGCTTTGAACCTTTAACATGGTTAATTTAGCAATGTAAAAAAATGGATTCCTCTAAGACTATGGAGACAAAGTCATTAATTAACCTTGGTAGAAGTAAGAAAATTAGGGAAATATATAATTGCACTTAAGATTTATGGAGAAATACATTTTGATAAAAGAATGAGAAACCTCTTTTGCTATCTTGGTATTTTTCATTTTTCAAGGCATGCACTCTACCGCTGAGCTACCTTCCCAGCCCCCTATTTTTCATTTTTCAAACTCATAATCTGCTTTATATTTCTTAAAGATGGAAATGAAGTTTAAGTACATCAGCTTACACTTAGATTTGTTTTTGCAATCTCATACTTTTCGGAGTTTGAACTTCTATTTTGTTTCTGGTCCTAAGGCTTTCAGTCTTGGCCTGGGCACTGACCCTGAGCTTTCTTTGCTCTACAACTTGAGCCACAGTGCTTCTTCCAGCTTTTCTGAGTGGTTGATTAATTGGAAATAAAAGTCTCACTGAGTTTCCTGCTTTCAACTGTGATCCTCAGATCTCAGCCTCCTGAGAAGCTGATTACAGGTGTGAGCCACTGGCACCTAGCTGACTTTGAACATTTTTTGACAACTGACTTTACAGAAAAGACATAAACATCCCCTCTGAAACTTGGGGAACCTTCGTTCTCCATTTAGACCTTCTGGCAACAATCTGTATTCTAAAACATGAGTTCTACAATCAATTCTGTAAATTAGCAGTTAGATGAAAAGATGTTGAGTTTCCGTGAGCAAACACTTGGTTATTTTGTCTTTAAATCAATTTACAGGACTCAGTAATTGGAATAGAGAGTGTAAGAGTAAGTCATAAGCTAGTTGTCATTAAACATCTCCAAGAGAACTCATATACTTTGGTGAAATCAACATCAGTGTAGCTAGCACAGAATAGTTTTCAGTAGCTCTTTAAACGAATGGTCTACACCTTCTAAAGAAATGGCATAGATCATCCTTGGGAGTCTCAGATATTTTGCTTGGAATACTAAGGTTTGTATAGTAAAATAAGATCTGAAAGGCTGTTGCATGGAAATGTGATGAGCCTTTCATGACATCACCTGTTCAGCCAGAACCTGACAATCTATTGGTCCTTTTCTGGGTTCATTCTGTTTGTTCTTTTCCCCATTTTTGTCCTTTTGAAAGCTATTTTCATCTGCCTCAAAGCCTTTGATGTAATAGGT
This sequence comes from Dipodomys ordii, assembly GCF_000151885.1. Taxonomy (NCBI): domain Eukaryota; kingdom Metazoa; phylum Chordata; class Mammalia; order Rodentia; family Heteromyidae; genus Dipodomys; species Dipodomys ordii. Next base: position 3,589,673 of record NW_012267250.1, read on the forward strand.
AACAAATGAAAATAAGTGTAATTTACTTAATTTTCCTTGAATCCTGATCTTTTTTAGGAAAGTCTTGACTATACAAAAGAAAGTACCCATTGCCGAGCTGTGAGTGATTGGCTAGATAGTGTGCTTAGTTTAGTAACTGGGAATGTTGTGATCATTTTACATGATGATTCATAGTTTGAACTTTCCTTCTGAAAAGCTTCTTAATAAAATGATTGTCATCCCTTGCAAATATGACATGATCAAAGTCACTAAGTTTGACTGGGTGAGAAGAAAAGGATAAGATGAGACATTACTGATGGGTCTAGAGGTAAGCATGGTAGGGATTTCATCAACTAAATAATTGTAACAATTAGAGATGTAATGAAGAATTCTATTGATCAGTGCTAATAAACATTATTACAAAGTTGAAATAAACATTGTGGAAACAACATGTCCTTAATGGATATTTTACTTCCTGTGTCTTAAAAAATTGACTAGTAGTCCTGTTATTTTAGCTGTGTTTCTCCTTTTCGAACTTGTTCTTTTTCTTAGAAACATAATGGGAGTCTTTTTTTTGAAATCTCAGGCAAGCATAAGTACCTCATCTCAGCAATTCTCACAGTGCTAAGTCTCCAAAATGAGTGCTCATGTTGTGCATAGAGTTAGTGATGAGCCGATGAGAAGGAGAGTGACTGCATGAAGCAGTCACAAGGAAGGAGATATTGTTAACATTTCTATATTTGATATGCAGTTGAGTCTCATTACAATTCATTCATCATATCATTACTTTGACAAATGCTGCAGGATAGGAATTACAGAAAGAAATAAGACATTGATTGTTTTTTGTCACAAGCCATCTCTGACTTTTATGTATTTTATTTGCCTGCCATCTTTGAAAGGCATGTAGAAAACCAAGCCTTTTTGTTAAAATACAGAGTATATAGTAGAAGAGCTGAAGTGGGAGTGACAGCTATAGCAGAATCTGCCTCTGGAACAGAGCTGTGGAGATTGGAAGATTGTAGGAAGTTGTCAATTAACTTGAGGAGATTGGAAGATTGTAGGAAGTTGTCAATTAACTTGAAATCATGACAATTAGAAGTATTTGCCAATTCCATAAGAATATAATTAACTAAGATTAAGAGTAAAAATGAGTCAGGCACCAGGCCCATGCCTGTAATCCTAGCTACTCAGGAGGCTGAGATCTGAAGATCAAAGCCAGCCCAAGCAAAGCCCCAAACCAGCAAACACACACACACACAGTAAAAATAATATGCCATTCTTAGTAATGGAAGAATTGATCTAAATGGCTCATTGGGATAAACAAGGGTATGCCTCTTTAAAGAAACTTACATGTGTCTCCAGAGAATGGCCTTTCCACAGTCCAGAATTAAGAAGGAAGACTGTGGATACACTTTGAGCACTGCAATTATTTTAGGGTATTATTCTGGTTTTTGTCAGTAGTACCTTTAGGATGTAATGATTGAGTCACAGACTGTAGTGAAATAAAGAGCATTACTTCGAGGTTAACAACTAAGCTTTTTGGGAGCCAAGACTTAAAAACATGTTAGTACTTATTTTTCATAACTCTTTTAAAGGAAGTCATAAGTTATTTATGAGAAATAAACATTTTTATGTGTTAAATTCCAAATCCAAGTTAATATAAGGATTCTTGTATTTTATTAAGAAGCACAAAGTAATAGATCCATAAAACATTTGTCTTATTTGATAAGGAATGTGCACATTTTTCTATCCAAAGTTATAAATTGCCTTTGCTACTGGCCTCTCCCTGTGTCATCTTGGGCCAGTGAATTTTCTCAGCCTTTTACTCTGGATAAACAAAATACCTATTCTATTATCTTCCCTAATTAAGTGTTGTAATCATTAAAAGAAGTAATGCACCGAAAGCAGAATCCATGAATCATAGCAATTGCTCACTAAAACTGGGCTGTTTCAGTTCGTTTTGTTATTGTCCATTTCTGAGATACTACTTTCCAGGACCTTCCGTGTATTTCCCAAATTCAAATGATAAAGGAAGAAATGCAGGCAGCCACCTTGCTTATGCTATCATCAGTTCAGATATTCTGGCTATCTAGTATAGAAGTTATTAGACCAACAGTAAGCCTTGATAACAAATGCATTGCTTTATGATGCCAAACATCTGAAACAATAAAAGAAAACTGATGGTTCTAAATAGGGATACAGGTTGACCCATTGCAACAATGAGATGTACAAGACACTATGTCGAAAAAAGAACTTTACAATTTGAGGGGGGGATGTAGTTGTGGAGATGGAAGGGAAGGGATGGAAGGGTAAAAACAAAGGAGGCAACATTGCTTGATAAGAAATGTACTCATTACCTTGCTCATGTGGTTGTAACCCCTCTGTACAGTATTTTCACAATGAAAAACTTATTTTAAAAAAAGAATATCTTTTTTCTTCTTTCTTCTTTGACTTGCTGAATTTATATATGTGAAAGGATAATGATAGAAGCTAGAATAAAGAAAAAGAAACACCCAGTAAATCAGAAAATTATATTAATGATTACTCAGCCCTAGCTATTCCAGTGATTTTTTTTATTTGTCCTATAGCAGCTGTGAATGTTTTGTATGTTTACTTTTCTTAAAGGGGGAAATATACTTGCAGAAAAAAGCTCAAAATCATCTGACTGGATTGTTAGTTTTTGTCTGGAAATTAAGGGCTGTTTTGTGCTTTTTTAAAAATAATAGAGTCTTCAAGTTTTAGAAGAGAAGCTTATTTATACACTTGAGCAAACATTTCCTATGTTGTCTTTTTACTTGTTGAACTGCTTCTGTTATTTCTGCCACATCACTTCCAAGGACATGAGATGCATCTTCCAATGTTGAGTGGTACAGGGAAAAAGTTCTCCGATGTTTCTTAAAAGCAATTACCGATAGTTGTGACCTTTTTTTTTTAAAAAAAAAAACTAATCTGGATGTAAGACTTGAATATACAATAAAATTTTCCTCTCTACATACACTCTTTTCCCATAGTATTTTTTCACACATTAATCTTTTTTGTTATTGTGGTCTGGGTTTCATTTTTAGGGAGTGATTGTCTCACCTGGCAAATGCCTATCACATGTGGCCAAGCTGTGGATTATGGATGTTGAAGAAACAAATGTGATTTCTTTAAAAAATGAAGTAGGTAATACTACTTTATAGGTAAATTCAGTAATCAAAAAGAACTTCCATTGAGATGTGGGCAAGAATGTTGAAAGAGATAACATTGATCAAGACACACTATATTCATAAACTGCATTGATGAAAATATTCTAATAATAATAATAATAACTTCCAATATATTCTTAAAATTTGAATAGCTCATTGTTAATGACCCAGAAGCTGTGGAGAAGAGGAAAGGAATGAATGATGGATTGTACTCAGGGTTTTCTGTAGACTCCTACCCTCAGAAGTTCCTAAGTAAAGAATAATCCTTCAAGCCCTACATTAATAATGCAGTCTCCCTTTCATGGGTTTGCAAATGACCTGGGTCATGGAGAGCACTGATATGTTTTCCATATAAAGTAATCACATAGGAAATGATCCAGCTCTTGGGTGATATGTCTTCTAGCTACAGGCAAGAGTGTGGGCGATGGTGAAGGAATAATTTCTCAGGAGGAGGGAACATTCCTGCCAGGATCTGTGTTGGAAACTGAAAGATGTGGATTTGGAACTATTAAATGGTTCTCCTCTGTACTGTATTGTGGACCGAGAACTATACTATGCATGACCAAGTGTTATGTGGGACATAAAATAAATTACATGGCTATCACAATGGGACCGGTTCAGAACATATTGATTTAACAAATTGAGAGCTGTCTGGGTATGTTGGATTTCTGTCTGACTCCAAGATAATTAGTTCTCTTAAATCCAGATTGTATTTTGAGCTCCCTGAAATCTCATGGAAAGAAATAATGTTTCTAAAGTAACCCATGTTCTTATCTTAAAACTCTGTTTTGTAAAACTAAGTTCAACCAGCCTCCCTTCCCCCACTGCCCCAAATTCTGGCCTTTTTAAGTAATCAGTTAATTCATTCTGATAAGAAAGCCCAGAGTCTTTGGAGTTACTGGGATTTATGATGGAAACTGTGATTTTTATTTTTATTAACCCTATACATTTAAGTTAAAAATTAATTATTGGATTGCTTGAAGGTTATTTTTTGACACAGTCTTCTAGTCATTGTTTATTATGCAACACTGATTTTGTCTAACGGTATGCTTTTACCCCTTAAATCACTTCATTTTAATATTATTTTACCTAATAAAACTGAGTTATTTTTATTGTAATGAAAAATGGATTTAATGCCTGTAAATTTTAGTACCAATGTCCTAACACCAATTGATTTTCCCTTCTCTCTGATTGCCTGGGCAAATTAACTATATGTACTTGCCTCTAAGTTTTAATTAGATATTTAAATACTCTGCCATTTGATGACTGTTAGAAGAAGAGAATAAGTCAAATTTATACCCAATACAGCTCATATGTATTAATGATTTTTTTCCTTAAGTTGATGTTTAAAGCAAGCATTATTTGGAGAATGACAAGCTTGACTCCATTGGATTTGATTGATGGGAGAAGAAATCAATAATAGGCCTGGATTATGGAGGGTCTCCTGCTGAGTGCTTGCATTGATAAAAAGTCTTCTTTGGTGTTAAAGTGATTCTCTGGTGGACTTAAGTATGATAAACATCTCCAAAGATTTTGATGTAGAAGTAATTCCCTAGCTCTTTTAGGTGTTGCTGACAAAAACAAGTTAAATACAAAAGTAAAAAATACTCCAAATATTTTAATTTCAGAGATTATCCAACAGACACAAAATAAGTAAGTACAGTGAAGCCTCATGTCCCATTTCTTAATATTTATTGCAACTAAGCCATAATGATTGGTCCTGCCCTGTTCACTATCCCAACCTTTCCAGATATTGTATCATTTTTGTTTTTTTGTTAACCATGTCTACAAGATGAGTCTTTTTTTTTTGTTTGGTTTGTTTTTTTAACTGTATTTTTTTTGTCTTTTCTTTTTTGGTACTGGGGATCGAACCCAGGACGTTGCACTTGCTAGGCAAACGCTTTGCCACTGAGCTACATCCCAGCCCAAGATGAGTGTTTTGTGTCTTTATCATAAGCCCCAGTAATATTGCACCTAAATTTTCCAATTTTCTCAAATTTATGATAGAGTGTAACATGTTTCTCTAATCTACCTTAGTAATTCTTAGAAGTTAAGTATAAAATGAGATCAAGAGATGCCAATGGTTATCTTTTCTTCCTCTCAGGAAGTATATGCTGATTCTCTTTTTGTGATGACGAATGTCTGTACTCATTTGCTCTTTGTTAGTTCAGACAGTGAAATTCTTTATTACTTAGGCCAGTAATGCCATCTTCTCTTTCATTCTGAGATCTGTTAATATGGCTCTAGTCTCTTCATTTTATTGATTGATACCCTGAGTACTAGTGTTTCAACCCAAGGCTTCATGGTTGCAAGGCAGTCCTCTTATCTCTTAAGTCAAGTCTTTAGCTCTATTTTCTTTTTAGTAATTTTTTTCAATAGGGTCTCACTTTAGGCTAAGGTTAAACCAATATCCTCTCTTTGTCTCCCACATAGCAGAGATACAGATACCACAACTGATCTCTAGTCTTTAACATCTTCCTTATAATCCGATATGGCAAGACTAAAAGAACTTCTTCACTGTTTAATGACCCTGGATGACTTCTATCAATTCTTCAATAAGCCTAAATTTCTTTTAATGAAAATGGTGTTCATATAGACCCACCACCCCTGCCAATCAGAGCACCAGAGTTGCCTTACATTTCAGTGTTGGAAAGTGTTTTTTTTTTTAATTTTTTATTTTGTTAGGTTTTTAAGAAGAGGTAGGCCGAATAAGAATAGCACCATGCACGTGGTATTCAGGTAAGGGATAGATTTATTCATTGTTCAGGCTGGCACCAGGCCATCTTGGTCCTCCACGTGGTGGGGAAAGGCCTGGGAAAGAGGGCAAGCTGGGAAAGAGAAAGCTGGGAAAGAGAGAGAGAAAGAGAGAGAGAGAGCTGGGGAAAAGAGCTAAGAGAGAGCTAGAAAAGAGAGAAAATAGCTAGAAAAGAGAAGAGCTAGAGAAGAGCAGAGAGAACTGGAAAGTGTTTTTAAACCCTTTTAGCCATAGAGTTTTAAAATGCTACATCTTTCACTTGCTACTGCATCTGTGAGTTAAAAAGTCAGCTCTAGCTCACAGACTATTTTTTGTTATAAGATTTATTTAATTTAGGAAAAATGTCATGTAGCTTATGTTCTACAAATGTATTGAAAGAACTTTTTCACTATTTGACACCACTAGAACACTTTGTATGTATGAAACATAATTATAAAATGTATTAAAACATTTATAGCATTTTACAAGTTTAAACATTTATACATCTCAAATTCAAACTGTGTGTAAATAAGCAGTACCTTAACTTCAATTTCTTCTGAAAAAAAGTCCTTTTAGAAAATAAATTTACCTGCTGGAAAACTTACAATAGCTTAATAATAATGTGAATATATTAGTAAATCTGAACCCACTGGCTTATTAGTCACCGTTTTTCTAATTAGAGTATGAAATCTTAATTTTTTGGAGTCTGATTAACAGATAATAGCTATGTTACAGTGTTCATGCAGAAATCTTTTTTGATGGGCATTGCAATATGAAAAGCACTCATGAATAGGCAAAATGAAAATAAATGCTCATTATTTTCCCTTCAAAATTTACTGAGCAATTGATAAAATATGACAGTGATGTTGGAGATTTCTCAGTATCAATTAGGATTAATGAGTATTGTCTAAGCTTTGTGCAACTGAAGGCTGACAGAAACTGTTTGCTTAAAATAAGTTGAATCCAGATATCTTAACATTATGTCACCATCAGTCACCTAATGGGAAGAAAAATAAATGAGTAGTAAATATGCATTTGAAACAAGGTTTACCAAAGTAGTATTATATTATTTTTATTCTATTATGCTTTGCTTCTGATTACCAGCCATATTTCTTCCAGGCTGGGGACTTTGAATGTTCCAAGGTCTTAGAGAAAAAGACTGAAAGATGATTATGGTGGAAATGTTAACAAGAATAGGTAATATTTATTGAGTTCTTATTATATTTTAGGAACTTTTAAAGCCCTTTGTTGTATATTATCATAATCTGCAAAACAACTATACAGGGAAAATGCTATAATTCCCATTTTATAGATAAGGAAACTGAGGCATGAAGGAAATAATGGAAGGTAGGAAGTAAAGATGGACTGAATAGATTTTGATCGTGAAGTAGAATATAAAACTAGTCACAGACTAAAAGGAAAATCAATAAGTTTTTCTAATTCATAGTTGAAGAAACAGAGAGTTTGGGGATGCTTGGAAACATCCCATAAAGAGCAAGAAGGGAATATGAGAGCAAGGTTGCTAAATTACTAAAGAACTAAATAAAGCTGAGTCCTGGTGGCCCATTCCTGTAATCCTAGCTACCCAAGAGGCTGAGGTCTGAGAATAAAACCTTGAAGCCAGGCAGAAAATCTAGGAGTCTCTTATCTCTAATTAATCACCAAAATATCAGAAGTGGAAGTGTAACTCAAGTGGTAGAGCACCAACCTTAAGCAAAAAAAGATAGGTGAGATCACAAGGCCCTGAATTCAAATCTCAATAACAGCATCAAAAAATAAAAATAAAAAATGAATTGAAAAAACTTGGCTTAACCATTTCTGTCTTTTGCCACTTATATGACCTTGTCTATCTTTATCCCTAAACTGATACTGAACTGCTACCTACTTGACAGTATTATGCTCTAATGCAATATGAGAACTTTTCCAACTTCTAAATGAATTTAGTGTAATCATCACATTTTATGATTGCTGATTTTTGGCACACTTGGCTATCTTAAGACCTTTCTCTTTTTATCAAAATTTTTTTTGGTCTTAGGGCTTGAACTCTGGGCCTGGAGGCTGCCAGTATAATTTCATTTATATGGAACCAAGGAATTGAACCCAGGGCAAGCACTCCACCACTAAGCTACATTCCCAGCTCTTTGCCTACTTCTTTAATCCATCCTCACCTAGCTGAACATACATACCTGAAAATATCAATGTTCAAAAACTTTCCTTAACATTAAGTATTTATTTTTTTAAATTTTTATTTATTTTTAACATTTAGTATTTAATTAGAGAAAAGTGTATCACTTTAGTTTCTAGCTGCCACCCCCTTCAGAAAATAATAGCAGTGTGTGGAACATGGAAAGAAAATAATAGAGAATTTTATTATATATATTTTTTTTCTTTTTGTATTAGCACTCATTAATAGTATGGAGGGTTTTGCTGTGATAATTCTATGGAAGTGTGTATATGGTGTACATTGAATAAGTTCTCCCTCTGCTATATTCCTTCCTCCTGAGCTTTTCTCAAACAATATGGTGATTCTATTAGTTATCTAGCTATCTAATCATCTATCTGTTTACTGACCAACCTATAACTAGCTTTATAATCTTCCATATATCTATGTAGATATATGATAAATTGCTTGATTGACTGATATTTTGATCCACTTTACTTCCCAGTATTCTCCTTTCTCCTTCCTTCTGTTACTGATCTTCCTGAGACTGCCTGACTTTTACAAAAATCCATGTCCCATTACAGTCTTCGTCTTCATCATCATCATTTGAAAATACAGAATTTCTGAGCAATGGCTGGCCATGTGATATGTAGAAGGTAATTGTTTTCTGGTAGACGTTTTCTCATTATGCTTTCATTAAATTATATCTACCAGCAAGCATTGATGATCAGCTGTGAGCTTTTGCCACTGTATTTTCATCTTTTCTTCGTGGGATTCATATGGAGATTTCAGTTTTCAGTAGACAAGAGCCAAAGAAAAGAAGAGCTGCTACTTTCTTTTTTGAAACCAGTAATTTACTTGCATTGTGTGTGAAGCAAAAGGGGCCCTGATGAGTCACTGCTATGAAGAGAAGAAATAATCACTAGATAGTACATTTATTGTTAATATATTAAGCACTCTGGATGCCTTCTTTGTATAACCAATTTTATTTAAGTTAATCATAATGATTTTAAACTCTTTTTTTTCTCTAAAAAGCAATCACCAAACTATATTTATAAGTATTCTCATCATAAGGTGAATTCTTTAGTTGCTAAGGAATAGGTTTGCTGAATTTATTTCCCCACAGATAAGTAAAATACTCCTTCCTGAGCTATTATTTGGTAGATAAATTAATGCTTATCTGGGGCACATTCAAAGAACAGAACATATTGGGCTGAAAAAAAGTGTCAAGGAAAGTAAACCATGTATTAGAGCTGACGGTCTACAACCAGCACAAGAAGAGACCAGGCAGAACTTGCTATACAATTCATCTCATAACTTACCAGTGCAAAATGAAATAGAGGCCTATTGTTTCAAACCATGAAGGCTTTCAAGACAAGAGAAAAGGAATAAACAAATGCAGCTTTCTTGATGTGGAGTCCTGGGTGACTATATAGCAGCCCTCAATCCTACAGAGCTTGCCCTAGACTCAGGATCTAGTACCCTCTCCTTTCTAGGTCTAACACTGATTATGTCTCAGGCTCTGGTTCAAAGATGGTGAGGCTAGAAGGGAACAGTAGCTCCTGGAGATCAAGAATTATTCTCACCAGCACAAAGGATACCTTGATACCTACAAGGAGCTCAGGAATGATCTCATCTCATCCTCAATTATTTTTCCATCCACCTCCCAGGTACCTTGATGCTAAGTCATACACCATGTTATACATCAAGCTTCTGTGTTGAATTAGAGGCTTTTCTTTTTTACATTGCTTTCCATTTTTGTCTCATCCAAATCATAAGCTGCTTGCCAAGAGTCTGTGTCTTGGAGTCACTGCATCCCATGTGTACCAATACAGTATCTTTTCTGTATGATTTAGACTCAAAAAGTAATATATGTATAATCGTTATTAAAACTAACCAAAATGAGAAGACCAAGGAAACACATTGTTTTTAGGCCTTTGGCTATTAAACAATTTGATGTTAGCAATGAAGAAGTTAGTTGTGCCCTATATTTTCCAATGCATTACCATTAAAACTGATTCATGTTAACTTTAAACTTTTAGCATTTCCCAAAGTGTGTGCTCCATGGAAGACTGATGTGTGTAATAGAGGTTTCTATGATCAAATTTGTTTGGGAATACTGTTTGGGAACTTAGAATGTCAATTAGCTTTTCTAGCACAAGGACCAAAATGCCAGAGAGAACAAGTTAAAGGAAGATTTATTTTGGCCCACAACATCAGAGAATTCCATCCAGTTTGCTTGGCCACAGACAATTGGGCAAAATATCACAACAGTGGGAACATGTGAAAGAGAAAGCTATGTATCTCATGGTGGACAGGAAACAGAGTGAAGATGCAATTATCAGGGGTCAGGTGTAACCTTCAAAAGCACATTGCCAAAAATCTAACTTTTTTTTTCACCAGGTTTCACACACTACAATTCTCAAAATGTTCCAAAATAGCAACATTTTCTGTTATTTTGTTTTATTGTGCCATTAGTGTTCCACACATACTTATGGGAGATATTTCCTATTCAAAACATCACACCTAGGAAAATAATGAGAAGAGGAACTGCATTGACCTTGGTACACTTTTTATTTGCATTGCTACTTCCTGAGATAGGTCTGTCCTTATTATTCACTGCAGATACTGTCCCTTCTTCACTTCTAGTTGTCTCTACTTTGGCTAGTGGTGCTAGAATCTAAACACAAGGTCTCACTAAGCAAGTGCTCTATTATTTAGGCCTTCATCCATGTTTTTAAAAAAAAGATTTTTGTTGTTTTTTCAGATTATATTTTGGAGTGTTTATCCATACAGATCTTAGATTGTAAACTTCTTACTCAGGTCTCCCATGTTAATCCTAGTTTTGCATAGGCTGTCCACAAACCATGATTCTTCCATTCCTATCTACCAAGTAGCTTTATTCTCATTTTTTTGTCAAGAAGTTTTGCTTTAACTGTAGTCTCCAGATGCCTACTATATATGGTCATGATGCCTATAATTACCACAAGAATATCTCCTTAAGTTAATCCTACACTGGTGATTTTCAAAACTAGGGAAATTTGCTTTCAGTAACAAATTCTTTAGAATTTTTGGTTAGATGGTCAGTTGGTACTTTTTGATGTGGATATCTAGTAGCTAGAGGCTGCTCTCCTATGATTTTAAAGACCCTTCTACAAACAAAGACTCCTCTATCCCTAAATAGCAATCACATATTTTAAATTATACTTCTAACTGCTTCCAAACTTCCAGTAGTTTTCTAACTCCTGCCTGAGGAATTCCACATGCCGAAGCATGGTGTTCACAATCTGACACTAGTCTCCTTTCTAGTCCATCTCTATCATTCTTTTCTATATATTCTACACTCCAGGCAAACAGGATTTAGGCCCCCAAATGCTACCAAAACTTTCTAACTTCTGTCCTACATGCTACCTTTGCCTACATATATGCTTTTCTACCTCTTTTGTGCCTGTAAGCTACCACTATTCTACTTTAAATGTTAACCTCTTCTAACAACTCTTCCTTGATTTTCTTTGTACTACCTCTCCAAATGGGAGTGACTGCTGTCCTCTCTAGACCTTTTCATTCCTCATCACTCTGTACTTCTCTTGTCTTTTACAGATAATTGAGAAGCATTATTTTTTACAGATCTTAGTCATTATAATAAATACACTGAGTGCTGACAACATTGAGAGCATCATCAGAACCAACAACAATTTTATGTCTTATAAAGCTTTTAACAGATATGCTCAACAAATACTTGAATTAAATTTAATGTTTAAGTTTTGAACAGCAGTTTCTGCATCAGACCTTAGAATTGGTTTAAAATTAATCTATGTGTTTAATAAGAATGACTTCCTGCTGTGAGTAATGAGGTGACTTTAAAAGCTATCTTGTAGGGAGAAAAAAAAAAAAGGTCTTTAGGCTTCATCTAAAACTGGCCACGACTGAACTATGCTTTGCCTTTGATATTTAACAAAAGGATTCTGATTTTCAAATAACACAATAAATGATGTTTATCCTTTTAGGTTAGAAAATGACTACTTGTGATAGTTAAGTGATTTTGTTCATACAAATAAAGAAAACCTGACATAAACCTTTATTTTCCAAATAGATAAATTATCTACTCAGGATGATGAATTTCAAGGTAGGGTTTACTACTCAGTAGCTCTAGCTGAGCTTTCTTGTTTTCTACTGGTTCCTGTTCCTTCCATCCTCACCTTTCTGAACAGCAAGTATCATCTGTGACTAGGATAATGCAGAGGGCAAGGTAGAGATTTGGTAGCAGTTACTCTTGGGGCGGTGTGGCACCATCAAGGAACAATCTTCCCTTAAAACACTTCTTGAGTCCTAGTTCCTGCTTTTTTTCCTTTATTTCTTTTTTGACCAATTTTGTTTTTAACTTTTAAGGTTACTAGTTTGATATTCCATACATTTACAGAAATATTATCTGTTAAGATAATTAACAAATCTGATTTTAATAATCTTAACAGATAATAGTTTAACAAGTATTAACATTAAAGTATATTCCTCTGACCTAAAGCTCTGTATTGTTTGGCCTATATATCTTCCATCTTTCTAATCCCCTCCTCCAGCCTCAAATTAATCCCCAGACTATTCTGCCTAAATATGAACTTTGATTCCACCCACACATCAGATCAGACAGTACTTGACTGTTTGTATTTGGCTTATTTCACTCAGCATAATGTTCATTCCACATTGTCAGAATGACAGGATTTTCTTCTTGGTAAAGATGAAGACTATTTGTGTTGTTGAGCTTTCTGTCAGTAAAATACATGAGAGAGTTAACTTATCAAAGATAATGTTTCTTTGGGATCACATGTTTTCATTTTCCAGTGCATGATAGATTGGGTCTGTTCAGTTTGGGCTTGGGGTAAGATAACTCGATAACTCTCCATCATGAGGAGCACAAGGCAGAGGAAAATCACTCACTTCCTCACTAGGAATCAAACAAAAGGAAAAGGTCTGGAGCCTTAGCTTCCTCTTTCATAGATATGACCCCAATGACTTGAGGACCCAATACCACCAATCTTTGTGGCCCAAGCCTTTCATAGGCCTGTGGTAGGCTTTCTAAATCCCAAGGAGAGCAGTTTTCCATAAGGTTTGAATACAGTCTGCTTTTAACATCTACATATTGCACAGGGACAGATTAAAAACAACACAGATAAAAACTTTTTCAGAAGAATTTGTTTCTGCACTGAACATTTACTGCCCCTTAGCATTCCCCAAACATTATATTGTAACAAATATGGAAAAGTTATTTCTACTGTATTAGATAGTATAAAATAACCTGGCAATGGTTTCAAGTAGGTAGGAATATGTTATGTAGTTTCTGTGCAAATACTACAATATTTCATATAAGGTACTTGAATATCAGTGGTGTTTCATGTCTGTGTTGGGTCTTAGAGATGACCATGCATCCACTTTTACTCATTGGTGGAGATTTGGTTGGCTCTTGTCTATGTGTTTATACACGTATGTCTTCATTCTGGTTCCGTGTTGGTTCATTTACTATAGCTCTGCCCTGTACTTTAAAAGTAGGCATAGTATGGCACTCCAGCTTTGTTCTTCTTCCTTGGGTACAAGCTCCAGGTGACTTTTAGAATTTAAAGGAAGGATAAAAAACAAAACTCACGTTGGGAACTGTGCTTAATAAAATATATATATATATATATATATATATATATATATATATATATATATATATATATATATATATATATATATATACTGCCGGGCACCAGTGGCTCTGGCCTGTAATCCTAGCTAATCAGGAGGCTGAGATCTGAGGATTGAGGTTTAAAGCCAGCCTCAGAAAGAAAGTCCCTGAGACTCTTACCTCCAATAAACTACCAGAAAACCAAAAGCTGTGGCTTAAGTGGTAAAGCACTAACTTTGAGCTGAAGAGGTAAGGGACAGCGCCCAGGCCCAGAATTCAAGCCCCATGACCAACCATAAATAAATGAATGAATAAATAAATAAATAAACAATATATACATATATATACACATATGTATGTATATATTACATCTTCAAAATAAGAATGTATTTCTTGTGTCACCTATCTGGATTTAAATCTATTCTGATTATAACTGCTTAAAGTACAATGTTGGTGAGCATGGTTTTTTTTTCCTACTTTACATTTATTTAAACTTAAATAAATCACCTCTTTATCCTTTGACTCAGATGTAGATAAATCCAAATTCTTTGATTAAATCTTATTAATAATTTTGGTTTGATTAATAATTTTGGTTTCTTGTGTTTGTTTCTCTAAATTTCTCTGTACATTTTTAGCATGAAGGAGCCAACTAAGTACATAAATACTCTCTTCCTGGGTGTGTGTCAACTTGTTAGAAACAATCAAAGGATTTGAATAAGCCTTTCGATCTTTAGTGAAGCAATTATTTTAGGACACTTTAGAACTTCTGTATTTTCCCTCCTTCTCGGATGACTTGTTAGGCTCTATACAAGTGTATAAATCTCAATTGAAGATGGCACTGCTGATGGCTCACATGATTTATTGTAACCATGAAATTAAGTGCTGGGCCACTAGCCCAGCATTAAAACTAAATCAAAGAGGACTTAATTAGAATTAGGCAGTGAGCCTAGAAGAACTTTACTTTGTTCAATCTCAAATTTCCAATTCCACTGGATTCTTGTTTCATAGAAATCAGTATTCTTTGAGGGGTGTGTGTAAGGAAAATGACAGAAAGAGTATGAATCTAGAATACTTATAGAGAACATGGTACATGGACTGTAACTAACCAGGAAAGTTGGATTTGAGACCGAAGAAATGTATGTATAGTATACACTGTTAGCACAGTAAGTAAGATATTGTTAATTTTTTACATACACAATGTTAAGACAGTATTTATAATGCCAACGCAAAATATAGAAAGGCCACAGGAAATAATTCGGCATATTTGGAATCTCTATTTCAATGAAATCAGAAGGCTGTGAGAGAATGATTTCTTATGCCTATGATGAAATCTTCTTGGTTTACATTCTAGGAAAAAAATAAATGTTTTAACTCTCTAGGACTCTGAATTTTAAAACTAAGAAATCTATTAAGTATTATGTGTATTCACTCTAGTGTACTCTCCCACTACAAGGTCAACTGGAATGACAAATAGAGGACTTTTAGCTATTTCGTGGACAAGTTCCATGTAGTAAGCTGCCTTTGCTATTTCAGACCAGTCAACAAGGAGATATTAGGGCAGGATTTAAAAACACACATACCTATCAAAAATGGAAGATAATGGAAACATATTGAGTAGGAACTGGTAAATACTGCTTAATTCTATTCATAATTCAGTTTAAGTGTTCAGGTGCTATGGGATTTGAGAGTTTGAGGACACATGCCATTTATCTTAATTAGGTGCGAATATATTCAATTATTTGAGAGTGAAGCCTCTGATATTACAGAATGTGCATACGTTTTTGGCATACACAAAGTAGGAATAGCTACTATATATGTACACCTCAAATTCAAGTATTTTATCAGTACAAGAGATTAATAATATTCAACTACATATTTTATTCTGAAATCCAGGATTCATATAAGATTATGCTTACTTGACCTTTCACTCCAGGCATGGTGGCTCAGAACTGTTATCATCTACTTGAGAAATGGAGCCAGAAGGATCATGGTTCTTGGCCAGCCCAGGCTTTTTGCAGGCAAGATACTCAACAACCAGGAATGGTGGTATTTGCAGATAATTCTAGCAATTCTAGGAGAATGGTGGACTAGGAAATATGGAGTAGAGGAGGAAGAGCCCCAATCTTAGAAATAAAGCAAAAATTTATCTGGGGGATGTAGCTCAAGTTGTAGAACACCTGCAGGAAGCCTGCAAGTAAAACAATATTGCCAAAGGAAAAGAACAAGGAAGAACAAATAAAAAGGAAATATAAAAGTAAAGTTGTATATGTATTAAATATCCTTTTCCCTCCCTCCCTCCTTCCCACTCTCCCTCCCCCAACCACCCTCTCTCTCTCTCTTTCTTTTGCTCTCTTTCTTTCTTTCTTTTTCTTCCTTTCTCTCTCTTTCTTTCTTCCTTTCTCTCTCTCTTTCTTTCTTTCTTCCTTTCTCTTTCTTTCTTCCTTTCTCTCTCTTTCTTTCTTTCTTTCCTTCCTTCCTTCCTCCCTCCCTCCCTCCCTCCCTCCTTTCTTTCTTTCGTTCTTTCTAGACCATGTTTCCATGTGTCGCTCTGGCTAGCCTTAAACTCTAAGAAACTCTGTCTGTCTTTCAACTCAAGATCCTCCTGGCTCAGCCACCCCAGAACAGGGATTGCACAGATATATAACTCTTCTCTTCAAATCATGATAATCCCACTGCCAGATTTCTCCTCAGTCATAGCTCTGATCATGTCATCTTTTGCTCAACCCTCTTGCAGACCCTCTTATGTCTTTAGAATATGATCCATGTTCCCTATCTAGAGTGCTCAAGGCCATTCAGTTATAGCACTTTGCTATAACCTGATTTCTTAACTTTCACTGTCATACATCTTAGAGCCAATTAGGAAAAATAGAGTGGATTTAAGAGTGTAGACTTTGAGTTCGTGTTATGAAACTCTTAGGGATATCTGCTACTATTTTCCTCTTTAAACATGGCTTATGTTGCTTCTTCTACTTTTATTCTTCAGCTCCATCTGTTCCCTTACTGTGGCTGTTTCCTGTCCATGTCCAAACAAAAGCTACCCTTCCATTGTGCTTAGTTTAGTGTGCATTTATCTTAACCACAAAGAAAATTTGCCTCTGCCACAATAGTATAAAAATTAACCTCATGTTAAAAAGAATTATTGGATTTTTCAATGGTATGTACACAAAAAGAAATTTGTGGTTCAGAGAATAACATGGATCAATGCATGCAGGACAGTGCTGAATGGAGGCCTGTGACATTAAAAGGCAGAATTATAAACTACACACTTACCCTAACAACTAGAAGAACTAACTTATCTTTATGCCCCAGGTTCAGGGAGTCATCCAGCAAGCCTTGTAGTAAAGCAGCATCAGCATTTTTTTATTTTGTGGTCAGAGGTATGTAAATGTGCCTTTCTTTAACCTTGAGGATTATGGCCCATCCCTCACACACTCAGCATACCTGTAAGAAGTTAATGTACTGGAACATCTTTGATTCACTGCAAGGCATTTCATGAAGAAATTTTCAAGCAGGAGATTCAAGTAATCCTGGAACCCATTTTTTAACAGGCTTTCAGCAGGCAATAAAATGGCGACTCCCTAGTGAGATTCAGCTGAAGAGACTGTTTTTGCTTTTTTTTTTCTTCAGAGAATTATGTTATCTCTCACTGTGGGAATACTGGGCTACAGTAAGCTAAGTATTTGTCAAGAAGGAAAAAAATAAAAAGAATCTTAAATAAATTTCTTGATCATAGACACAGGAATCAACTTTGGTTAATAAGTAAAAAGCAAGGGATGCTTCCAAATGCTGTAGACTCAGCTCAAGAATTAACTGGAATCAAAGGAAATGTCTGGAAATACATTTATTTTCAAATATTTTTTCTAATGATACAAGTTATTTCATTTATTTACTGTATGATGAATCATATTCGGCTGTTTCTTTCATCTTGACATCACAAGATTACGATTTTATCTAGAAGACTGTATTGCTTTTTTAAAAAAATATTTGACCTCAAAATTTTATTCTCTTCATAACAGAAGTTGCAAATAAGATCATGTGAATTTTGATTCCTAACAAAAGTTGGAACTTAGACCTCATGATTATACTGTGTTCATAACAAAATTAGGAGTTTAAAACTTTTCTTATTTCTACCCACTTCAAAGTTTTTTTGTCTCTTAATAACCAGCGTTCTCCTAGATCTGCAGCTAGGCTCAACACATTCAAGTCTCAGCACCATCTTTTCTTTTCTTTTTTCCAGAAAATTGGCTTAGTTTGACTGCCATAGCCACTCTGCTTCCTATCATAATGACTCTTGCCCTGGGCATATAGAGAATCCTTGCCCTTCTTGTACAGAGCTACTTTGTGAGGTTGGAACCTGCCACACTTCTTGCAAAAAGTATGGTGGGTTTTAGGGACATTAACCATGATTGCAGGAAGCCTGCAGCAACGCCCACACTGTATTGCTCTCTGCCAAATCTAGGTCATGTGCTTGCTATTGATTTCTGGCCCTGTTTTCTTATCTGTATTAGCAAATGAGAATCTAACTCCTCTGCCATCCAAAGCAGAAGACAGTCACTTAGATATATATAAATATATATATATATATACACATATATATAATGTATTTACTATATATTAGTTAACATATAGATTAATGTATATATACATGTATGTGTGCATACATGCATATATTAATCTCTTTTCCCAAGTCTAGGGAATAGGGTCAAGGTAATTGCCTTGAGGGCAGTCGTGGCGCTTTGATGAAGGAAGAGTGGTTGCAGGTACCAAATGACAAATGTCTACAGAGCCTCAGTGTCAGGTTACCAGAGAAGCAGCCCTACTAATATGTCATGGATTTGTTCCCATATTGATCTGAGTCAAGACTAAAAAATTATAGAAAGACAATTCTGCATGAAAAAGTTTATCCAACCTGTCCTTCATTTTTGTGCATAACCTGTGAAAACAAATGAACTGTAACTAAAGGACAGAGAGCAGAGTAAAATTAAATTGACCCAAGATCCATCCACCACTTTTCTCCATCGATCTCTGCAGAGCGTGCTGCTCTTCATTCTTCACAATTTCAATTTTTTAATATTTCTATTGTTTTAAGAAATGGAATGTCCTTGAAATATCAGAAGAAAAATGCCCAGTTTTCTCTCTTCCTGGAAGCATTGCTTTTTCTACCTGTCTACGTATAAGCTCCTTACTTTTCTGCATATATCTATCTGACTTTGAAAACTGTCCATGTCATCTCTCCTACTCCCTTGTTACCAGACAAAGTACTATACAAGAATGGATTTTCAGAAGAAAGTAAATAAGAGATAAAAGTGTAAAGCTGGGTTCGATGGAGGAGAATTGGCTGGGGGGGGGGCGACAGAGCTCACATTTTTTTTTTGGTTGGTCGTGGGGCTTGAACTCTGGGCTTGGGTGCTGTCCCTCAACTCTTCAGCTCAAGGCGAGCGCTCTACCACTTGAGCCACTAGTGAAGAAATTATTGGTCTTTGTAACAGCTAGACTTTTCCCAGGTAGGCCTTTGGGTTATGCCACAGGCCTTCAAAGTTCTCTAACTCATTATGTCACTCAAATTCTACTTCATCAAACCCAGTTTAACTATTGTAGATATTTATCTCTTGATACTGACGCTATATGGGGTTGTCAAGATGATGAGTGTCATGGATATGTAGGTGTATCTATTAGGGATATAAACCATGCCATAAAACTATACTTTGCTAAGGTGAATTAGATTTGTGCATTATGTTCAGGTGTTTAATGCAGGAGCAAGCTATAAGATTCGCAGAAGGGAGAGATCTGAGACAATGAGGAAGGATTCTTGGTGGAAAGTAGACTGGCCTTGATCCTAAGAACACATGGGATTTGACAGGTGAAGAGAAATAGGAAGAGGAAAGAACCCTGAGTCAGAAAATGTGTCCAGTCTTCTCCAAGAAATGTTAGACTGCATGAGAGTTCATATTTGCAACACATTAACTATAGGCAAATGATTTCTAAACCTAGAAAGCAAAGATAATGCTGAAGTATGAATCATTATTTCATGATTCCCTGTAGACTCATGTTTTTTTTGTTGATGACCAAACAACGGTGATTTCAATCTTTTTCTTTTTAATTAATTAATTATTACTGTTTTGCTTGAACTGGATTAGTATTCAGAGTTTTGTGCTTGTTTGTTCAGGGGGTGCTCTCTCACTTCAGTCATACCTCCAGCCCAGCTTTTTACTGATTGTTTTGGAGATGGAGTCTTCAAGAGTTTTCTGCCTGATATGTCTCCTCAAACTGCTCTAATCAGAAATTCTTCCTAGTCTTGCTGCCACCAATCCAATCTCACGATGCTGGAGGATGACAATTCATGATTTACTTTTGGCCATCCCTGTTTCTCTAAGTGCCTCTTCCTGCTCAAAATCTGTGTGTGGATTATATAACATCAACAGATACAAACATAATTTCTTTAGGGTTGCAACTGGAATGTGTATGTACTTCTTCTATCCTTCATCTGCCAGATCTGCCAGGCACCATCTCTGCTAGAAGCCAGATTTGTCTTCCCTCAATTAGAAAACACCTCAGGCCTCTCGACCAATGGGCTGAACTGTGTCAGAAAGGATTAGTGCCTGGGGAACCTATTCATCTTATTTTCTTTGCATGTTAAGTATTCAAATCTCTCAGAGATCAATTGTTAACAGAGTGTGCCCACAGACCAGGAAGCTTTGGAATTCCTCATGTAATTCTCTTTTATGTGTTTTGTGTTTGTTTTATGTGAAATCTTTGTTATCTTTGAGTTTTATTTTAATAGTAAAATTACATTGTGCCACTTTCTACAAAGGCTTTTCCCACTTACTTCCTACTGACAGTTTTGAAATGTGTACATGTTGGGGGTAGCAGAGGCCTTTTGCTTTTTGTCTTCTCTGTGATCTTCCATCCTAGGTTAGAGAATGATGATAGCATGACAGGATGTTTGCAATGCCTCTTTTCCATATGTAAATGTATTCAGTCTCTTTTGAAGTTTTATTTATTGCAAGTTAGAGTCATGTTGATGGCTTCTTATTCTAGGGCACCCTAGGCTGACAAGCACAGTATTTCCTGCTCTAGGTATGGTCTAGTTAGCAGAACCCTGTCCTCCCTATACTCCCTACTTCAAGGAAACATTCTTTTTTTTTTTTGGTGGGGGGAGGTCTGGTCATGGGGCCGGAACTCTGGGCCTGGGCGCTGTCCCTCAGCTCTTCAGCTCAAAGCTAGCACTCTACCACTTGAGCCACAGTGCCACTTCCGGCCTTTTTCTTTTTGCTTATGTGGTGCTGAGGAATCGAACCCAGGGCCTCAGGCATGCAAGGCAAGCACTCTACCACTGAGCCACCTTCCCAGCCC
>NW_012267250.1:3611514-3620565 GCF_000151885.1 Dipodomys ordii
AGATACCACAATTTTTGGATCCATTCATCTGTGGTGGGGCATCTGGGTTGTTTCCATATCCTAGGTATTGTGAACAGTGCTGCAATAAACATGGAGGTGCATGAAGGACACATTCTTAATACAACAAATGCTCTGAGGCTCTGAGTATAGAATGGTTTTCTTGCCTTTATTGATTATTATTATATCATCTTTAGGAAAAAAAATAGTAAGAAATGTTGAGAATAACTCAGAGAAGCAGTTTTGAAAATAAACACTAGGGCTGTATATTCCTTTTTTTATATATTTATAGGTTTTTTTATTGTGAAAATACTGTACAGTGGAGTTACAATTATATGGGCAAGATAATCAGTACATTTCTTATCAAGCATTGTTGCCTCCTCCTTTGTTTCCCCTTACCGTCCCTGCCCTCCCATCACCCCCACCTCCCAAAGTTGTAAAGTTCCTTTTTCTATATAACTACATAAAGTTTTGTACATATCATTGTTGCAATGGGTCCACCTGTATCCCTATTTAAACTTGAAGTGGGTGTACTGGTGGTTAATGACAAAGTTACTGATAGAGTAAATCAGAAACAAAGTTTATGTAGATCACATTTTTAAAGACAATGCATAAAATTCAGAGATAAGAGGAAATGAATGAAATGAATGAATTCATGATCAAAACCAGTATCAAGAGATCCAAACATGCAACTCAACATTAAATTGAGTGACCAATAACTTACTATAAATTTTTATATTCAAAATCTTTGCAAATTTTTTAAATTTTTTATTGTAAAAATACTGTACAGAGGGGCTTAATTTATTATTATGAGTAAGGTATCTAGCATTGTTACCCCATTCTTTGTTTTTCCCCTACCATCCCTTTCTTCCCCACCTCCCTCCCTCCTACAAGTTGTAAAGTTTGTTTTCAACATAATGTCTTGTACATCTCATTGTTACGATGGGTCAACCTGTATCCTTGTTTCAGCATTTTGTTATGTCCCTTCCCCTCCCCAAATTAGAAAAATGTATATACAAGATTCAAGACTCCAGAATCAAATACAGTGAAAACAGGGATTATACCAAAATAATATAGGACATTGAAAACAACAGCAACAAAGAAAAAAAAAGCCTCTGTGTCCATGCTTGGGGTTCATTTCACTTAGCATCATCTTATATGGTCATATGTACATAGCTTTTGACCTTTTCTGCTTGTCTAGTAAGATTATCCTAGACATGTGCTAGTTATTACAAATAACTTTGTGTCTGGCTTACTTCACTTAATATAATTTTTTCCCAGTCTTTCCATTTCCTAACAAATGTGGCAGTGTCATTCTTTCTGATGGAGGCATAGAATTCATATATATATATATATATATATATATATATAATCATTATATATAATATATATTATATATAATTATATATATATATAATCACATTTTCTTGATCCATTCATCTACTGAGGGGAATCTGCATTGGTTCCATATCTTAGCTATGGTGAATAATGCTGCAATAATCATTATTGTGCTGGTTGCTTTAGTATGGCCTTTTTTTGTGATCATTTGGGTAAATGCCCAGAAGTGGGATTGCTGGGTCATAGTTGAAACATTTCCCAAATGCTTATAATAGTTTTCCTTGGCCCTTTCTGTATAATATTTTTCAAGCCTTTATAATAGTCCTTTGAAGTAGCTGTATTTTGCTTTCAGTTTACAGGTGTAAAAAAAATGTATTCCTCTTAGGTCAAGTAGATGACAGTGTAGGGAAGAATTTGAATCTGATACAAATGTTGTTAATTGCAACAGACTGTTTCAGATTCAAATATATGCAAGCTATAACCCTACTTACTTAGCTTATTATTTATCCAGGGAGAAAAAAATAGTATAAGAAAAAACACTCAGTAAGGAGCTCAGTAAAGGAGGAGGAACACAAAGGCACAATACCTATGTGCCTCTGATCATATAAAGTAACATTTATTGAAATTAACTCCAAGAAATGGAAACAAGAGGTTTTTCCTTTGTTAAGAAAAAGTATCACAGCTCAGCTAGTTAGTTAAATATAAGAAACAGTGGCAAATGACAGGATTAATGAGTGACAGAGGTCTTGAAAAGAACAATGACACAAAAAGTGAGTTTCGAATGATGCAGAACAGGTGAACTGAAGGAGAACCAGAAGACAAAAGATGAAGTATTAAGGTTTTCTTTTTGATGTTTATTCATTCATTCAAAAATTCATTCATTCACAAATATTGTGAAGAACAAGATAGCCCCATCACGAAGGTTCCAGTGGGCAAAGTCTTATTGTGTGCTATTAGTGATGATTAGGCTATGTAAGCAATGCCTTCTGCATGGTATATATGACCTTACAAAATGTGAGAAAAGAAGATAGCACAGAATCAGGAAGATGGCCAGTGTTGGCAGAGAATTGCTGTTCAAATAGGAGAGTGGATTATGGTTCAGCTGTAACTACACAGAATGGAAACTCTCACCGTAGGGAACAAGGAATTCAATGCCAGAAGCAGGTGTTCCTCACCATCTCCCATGCATGCTTGGATCAATGCATAAAGCAACAATGAACAATGCTTCTATTGCTGCTTTTTTTCTGAATGAGATCACCAGGAAATTCTCTGTGTCTATTATGCAGCCTGTCCATTTTACATTTAATTTAGGTGATTTATATTATTTTCTCCTAATCACAGTCCTCGGGAAAACAGAGGATAAGGATGTTTGTTTTATAAGGATTCTTGTGGAATAAACTATTCTTAAGAATTCTAGAGAAGGCTAGGTTGAGGGAAGGCTAACAACAGAGCATAGGTTTATAAAGGCATTTAAATGATAATAGTCCTAAAAATGACACCAACGATTGATGGTTCCTTCAGTTGTGCTCAAGAGAGTGATCATGGCAATCTGGAATAGCCAGATGCATTTCAGAGCTGGGTCTGGATGTAGCCTTCAGAGGATAAGCGGGATACTCTAGGCCTGGAAAATATGACCATCTGGCTGGGACAGTAGCATGAGCAAATACCCATGGAAATTAATAAGCTATCACAAATCCATGCTTTGGGAAAGAATAAATGGTTATGATAGTGTGATAGCTAAAAGTGACTCAGAAATAGGAGATTGAGGGCAGTAACAACTTGGGGCCATTGTTATAGTGGCCTCTATATAATAGCAACAACTGAAACTCTAGACAGGAATTGTCTCATGTGTAGACAACAAGGAAGATTCAAGATTCAAAAGCATGCCATAGTGTATGTGTGTGTGTGTGTGTGTGTGTGTGTGTGTGTGTGTGTGTGTGTGTGTGTGTGTGTATTGGTCCTGGGACTTTAACTCAGGCCTGGACACTGTCCGTGAGCCTTTTTGCTCAAGGCTAGTGATCTAGCATTCAAGCCATACCTTCACTTTTGGCTTTTTTGGTGGTTAAGTGGAGATAAGAATCTCATGGACCTCCTGCCCAGGCTGCCTTCCAATTGCAATCTTCAGATTTCATCCAATTCTATAGATAGTATCATAGGCAGGAGCCACCAGATCCCAACAGTTATTCTATATTTAATGTAATATATCTGAAAATTTTGTCATTTTACTATATGATCAATAAAAATATTGAAACATCTAATTTTTCCTACTACATCCTTGAACTTAATGCACATTTCAGATATACAGCACCCAAGTATTATTAGCCACATTTTCAGTGTCCAATTGCTATTTACATCTATGAGCTCCTTAACGGCGTATGTGAGTACTCTTATTGTTCAGCCTATGAATCATCAGCATCTTCATTATCATCATCAACATCAGCATCATCTTTGAAGATTTTTTTTAGAATGCAATATCCTAGTTCCCACTCTCGATGTACTGTATCAGAGCATACTCTGTAATGATGATTCATCTACACATTAAAGTTGGAGGAAAGCTGCTCTAAATTACTAAGAATAGAGTCTCTCGGAACAATCATGGAAAGAAGACACACTGAAGATCTCCAGGAAGGCTCGAGGAAAGTAATGATGAAAATATGAGTAATGGAAGTTGATTTACTGAATTAAGGAGACAACAGTGACAAATGACAGGAAGTTTGAAGAGGAGGGTTAGAATTTAGAATCATGATTAAGTAGTTTCAGGAAAGGAAGAGAAAAGGAATTTGTGTGCAAAAAAGTTAAGAAGAAAATAATGGGGGTATGAAGTCGATTACAGTAAAAAGGAATGGCATCATAGATGTAAAGGTTATCATTATATACTAAGGCAAAACAAAACAAAACATAGAAACATCCAAGCAGTAGATACAGGTATTTTTTAAAATGTAATTATGAAGCACTTGTAGTGAAATGTTTCTCATTTCCTCTTAAACTCATTTTCCTGCCTTTGGCAACTCAAGTCAAATAGTGATGATTTGGATCACACAGTAACTTTGGGATACATTGGGAACATTTTGAAACTTTATTGAAAACTAATCATGTGAATTCTTGGCTAGAGATGAAAAATGATCCTTCTTTAGCTACTTACTCAAACACCTTTCTGCCTGTGGCCCTGCTTAGCGACGCATGCTGTGGTTGACAGTGGCTGAAAAGAGACCTGCTCTGTTTCTGAAATGCTCCCTGACTTTGGTGATTGCAAAGTATTTATTTAAAGAACACTACTCATTACTGTTGCAAATGTTATTCTCTCTCCCTTTTTCTGCTGATAAAGTCTTCTGTTTTTCACTCAGCTTCAATAAAACATAAATGTTTTACGTTGGAACACCAACCACACATATTAGGACTCAGATGAGCCCATTCCATTCTGTGAACAGAGATTTTTATTGTAATTGTTGTCAGAATGGATTTTCCATAAATGATTTGGTTGACTTAGCAAACCGAGTGCTTTCCTGCATAAAGAAAAGCCCACTTTTATAGAAGCATGCATTTAACTTCACATTTCCATACTCAGGTCAGTATCTGGAACATATTAGCACTAAACAAATACAAGGATGAAGAGCAAGATGAATGTGTGAATATCAATACAACAATTATTTCCCTTTATATAGTAAAAACAATGGCTGTTGGTTTGGTTGTATAGTCCAATAAAATTACCATTTGCTTCAATGAAATCCCTAATTTTCCTGGTTTTAAAATTTGAAATTGGCCATATAATACTGATGGATCAACTCAGGTATCCATTCACATGCATAAACCTTAATCTCAGACTATTTATGAATCAGGTGGAAGTGGTTTTAAGAATAACTTTTGTGTTTTAAGAATAACCTTTGTTAAGGAGAATGTAAAAGGCAGTTCTTTAAACAATTCTTTTTTTGTTTTGTTTTGTTTTGGGTCCGGTTGTGGGGCCTGAACTCTGGGCCTGGGCGCTGTCCCTCAGCTCTTCAGCTCAAGGCTAGCGCTCTACCACTTGAGCCACAGCACCACTTCCGGCTTTTTTTCTTTTTGCTTATATGGTGCTGAGGAATCGAACCCAGGGCCTCAGGCATGCAAGGCAAGCTCTCTACCACTGAGCCACCTTCCCAGCCCCCTTTAAACAATTCTGTATCATATGTCTTTTGTCCTTTTTGGGGGGCAATGAACAACACAAAAAAGTGTGTTTAGATGACTTGGCCCAAATATGAGGATAAGATCCAATCTTATTGTATTTAAGACTCATAGAAAATGTGAAATATGTGCTATGTGTCAATTACCATTCTAGGCCTCAGGAGGAATATAGCCCAGAAATAAATATTGCTTTCTAACTCATTTTCCTGTAGGGAAGGGAGCTTTTATGAAACTGTTATATAATTAAGTTATACAAATGTAGAAAAATATTATAGATAATGAGCAGAGTGCAAAGGAAGGAAGGAACAAGGGTAAGTATGCAAGAAACCTTCTGAGATGGAATATTTGAATTGAGAGTTGAATGTTGTAAGATGGAAAATAGAGAAAGAATCCCAGGCAAAAGATTGCTAAGTTCCAAGGTAAATATTCTGGTTTCTTTTGAGGTTAGTATGCAATATTCCAGGAAAGGTGTATAGTGTGTTGTGGTGAGGGATGAGACTAGACCTTGAACAATATGTTCAGGTGCAGCTTGTGAAAGGCTGTATATTTTCTCAATCTGTGAAACAAAGAGCAACTGTGAAATATTTCTGAGTAGTGTACTTGTTTGATTAGATAGAGGTTTCTTAACCTTGTTGCAGTTTCTACAAATCAAGCACAAGGTAACAAGTAAAAAGTAAATTGCAGGCACAAGACTATAATCTGCCATCCAACTCAAACTTGTATTTAGTTCCACTGCACTCAGATGATCAAACCTACTTACAAATAACATGAGACAGGAAAAACATTCCTTTGATTTGGAAAACAACTGGGAAACAAAAGAATGCTCTTTTTAAAAATATACAGAGAAAAATATTTTTTGTAGGAGCTAATCGTGCCTTCCTTGGGAATTAAGACACTCTTACATTGGTAACTTTATATAGCTTTATGACAATCACTTCTAATAAGAATAGCATTTTGTTACATTCTTTAAATTGTATCACTAAAAATGTCATTAACACACACCTATTTCTAACCTCTCAGTACATTCTGTAAGCAGTCTATATATAGTCACCGGAATGAAAACGCTCAGCAGAGCAGCAGTCTTCACTCCAGTAAGATTTGGCAGTTGGTATTTCTGTTTTCTGGTCCAAGCTTTCATGAGCCGAAACACGGGGTTCCATGTGCGTTCTTCTGTCAAGTGGACAGTCTTGGGCAGCTACTGAGCAAACACTTCTTATAAGTTGATCACAGATCTAGGCCCTCAGCCTCCTTATAACACTGCCAGGGACAATCGTGTCCACTTCTCCCTTGGTACATTGTGGACAGTGTCAGAATGTATTCTGTTATCCACTTCTATGTTCAGTAATGGGAGCTGCATTTGCCTCTCCCCCATCCAGTAAATCTTTGGCACCATGTCATTTATAATTTGTCCCACCAAATCCAGGTTCAATTGTTGTAAACAAAACCACATCTTTTTGATTAGGCCATCATACCAACTACTCAACCATTGTTTCTGGTTTGATAGAAGGGCAACCCTTCATCTCATTTCACTACATGTCTTTTATCAAAGACCCTGGGTTCTCAGTATCCTCTGAATGCAAGGTCTATATACTGTTTTCTGCTATGGCCATTGGCTTTACATGTTGCTCTGGCCTGGACACCATGGTGTGTGTGTGTGTGTGTGTGTGTGTGTGTGTGTGTGTGTGTGTGTGTGTGTGTTTTAAATAGTGCCTGGAGCTTTTTGACAGAAGGTAATTTGTTAGTGAGATTGAAAATAAAAGACACCCAAGTTCAGCGGGCTAATGGGACCCAGTGTCCAGAATCCAGGCACATGGCCAAGTTGTTGTTGAGGATGTATGGGCAAATCTTGCTCCTGATGTCATAATCATAATTTTGTTTACTTAGAACAAGGTACCCCATGAATTCACAGTATGTATGTATGTATGTATCGATCCTATCTATCTATCTATCTATCTATCTATCTATCTATCTATCTATCTATCTATCTATTTGTGGTTACGAGAGTTTGAATTCAGGGCCTTCAGCTTGTTAGGCAGGTGCTCTACTACTTAAACTCTCTTTCATTACTTTTTTCAAGCAGGGTCTATTATTTTTGCCCAAGTCAGCCATACAGTATGATCCTTCCATGTGTTTCCCACAAAACTGGAATTGCATGTCTCAACCAGAATGACTGGAGATGGAGGTCTCCTGAAATTTTTTGCCTGGGCCATCCCCAAACTGTGATCCTTATCATCTCTGCCTTTTGAAGAGAGGGGACTATAGGCATAAGCCACCCAAACTGGCCTTAGACTTTGGTTATAGATGATGAATTCTAAAAGGTAGCATATGTTTTAATCCCAGCACTCAGCATGCTGAGACAGGAAGGTCAGGAGTTCAAGGCCAGTGTGGGTTTTGCAGCGTAACTTTGCCTCAAAGAAAGAAATTGGCAAGATTTATTAAAGGAAAGAGGTATGCAATTATAAAAATAGAATCAGAAAAACTTAGTTAAGGATGGAAATGGAGGATGAGTAGCAAGCATGGCAATTTTGATAGACGTGAATGAGCAGAAATAATCTAAAACAGGGCAGAGATTTCCAGACTGAAGGAAGGTGGAGTAACTCTCAAGGAACCCACCGAAGTTTGCTTTCTTATTCCTGTTGTTACATCTTCTCATATGGCTTTCCCCACAGAACATATTTCTTTTTTTCTTTATATGTGTGTGTGTGTGTGTGTGTGTGTACAGACATATTTCTGTCTTTGCCTCCACACTAAGGATCTATTCCTTTCATTCAATTTCATATCAACTCTAAAGCTGTTTAGCTAATAACTTGTGGTTGAGTCTCAGTCTGTATATTTTTAGACAAAATCATTAGGTCCAGGATTCTGAAGGGAAATGAGATAAGCTAATTAATGATGTAACTTTTAGAATGTATTGTGTTAGCATTCTTTCCTTTTTCCTTTCCATTGTTCCTTTTCTGTTGATTCTTCTCTACTTCCCTTCCTTTCTTAAAAAATACCCATAATGTCTTTGCAAAAGCTATTATTCTAATCTCAAAACTAAGGAGAAGATTAAGGCATAGGGGGTGTTTACTTTGACGGCAAGGATCAAAGAGAAGGAAGATTAACAGATAACAGATAAATGAACAGATTTGACTAGCTGATAAATTGAAAGAGAGAGAGAGAGTTGGAGATGAATGGGCAGGAAGAATTGAAGATAACACATGTATTTCCAACCTGAAGAAAGGCATGGCTTTCCTGCCCAATGACTGTGTCAGGAAACTCCCAAGAAACACATCAAAACAGTGTCTCATGTTCTCCCAGCTTCCATGTAACGTTCATGATAATGTACAAGAAGTGTTCCTTATCAATAAAGTGAAATATCTTCTATTTCCATGCTTTGCAGAGACAATACTTTATATCATAAATTTGCCCTCTAGGTAGAAGCAAGTGATAATTATTTCATTGGACACAGAGTTTATGATTCCTAGGTTGAATTTTTAGAAGGAAGCAAGAACTAGAGACATTAGACACTCATTTATGAGTGTGTGTGTGTGTGTGTGTGTGTGTGTGTGTGTGTGT
>NW_012267250.1:3623601-3675549 GCF_000151885.1 Dipodomys ordii
CCCCCCCCCCGCTTTGGTCCCCCCACACATACCTGAAGTTGTAAATAGGGATACAAGTTGACCCATTGTAACAATGTGTACATAGTATATAGTGTACAAGATACTAGATTGAAAACGAACCTTTGTTCTTATTCTTAAGAAAGCCAGGAACACATTCTAAGTCTGTAGTCATTTCTACTCATCATGTGAAGAATGACACTGCCTTTCTGTCCCCACAGTATTGTTAGATGACAATGAAATGGCAGTTTCCTTGTCAGTGATTACATTCATTTCCTAAGGCTTCTGTAACAAATGAACACAAACTGGGTGTTTTTACATAATAACAATGTAATCTGGAGTTGGTGATTCATGTCTGAAATCCTAAAGCTGAAAGTTGAGGATTTCAGTTCAAAGCCAGTCCAGACAGGAAGTCTGTGAGATCTTCATCTCCAGTTAACGACCAAATAGCCAGAAGTGGAGATATGGCTCTAGTAGTAACGCCATAGCCTTGAAAAAATAAAGCTCAATATGGTGCCTAGTCCCTGAGTTCAAACCCCACTACTGGCACAAAATAAAAAAAAAAAAAAACAGAAATGAGGCTGGAGATCGAAGATTGAGATGTTACTAGAGCCATGATTTTTTCAAATTCCCTAGGGTAGAAACTTGTCCATGCCTCTCACCTAGTTTCAGGTTGTTAACAGAAATCCTTCACCTCCTCAGTATGCTTCACTTCTATCTTTGCCTCTTTTCTCCTGGCTGCCTTCCTATGTATCCTGCTTTATAAGGACAACAGTGATACTAAATTTAGGGCCAACCTTACTCCAACATGACCTTTCCTTGATTTAAGAGAAACTTGGCAATTTCTACTACCCTTAATTGTATTGTCTGGTCAATAAGTAGACTTTTCAATAAGGAATAACTTTACATTTAAACTACACAGCGATGTAATCTCCTTAAAAACATTTTAAAAGATTAGGAATTCAAATGTAAGCTGAAACTTAATGCAATATACTGCCACCAATGGAACAATTAAATTGAGGTGAAAGTTTGGATGAGCTACATACATTATAGGAAAGCTTCAATATATTTAATCTGGTTGGGAAATAATAATTCTACCAAAACTGACTTTGTTACTTGTCTACAATTCTAAAGTGAATCCCAATTGCATAAATGTCAATAGGTAATTAGAAAGAGGTCTCAGACATGAAGAAGATTTTAACTAATCTCAGGTTTACCTTATGCTTATCCCAGAGGGAGAGAGAAACAGAAAAGAAGATGGGGAGAGAGATAGAGAGACAGAGAGAGAGAATGTGTGTACAAGTGTGTTTGTCACTGTGTGTGTGTGTGTGTACATGTTCATGTCTACAGTGTTGTATGCAGCAAATGTTTGTCAAATATCTGAAAGTGGCAAATCCAGGGTGTTCCTTATCAGAGGAAGACAGTGATTTTCAGTGGATGAAAAATTTAACGAGAGACTCAGTCATTTTACAGCTATAATCCTTCATACACCGTTGGTGTATCAATTTTAGTATTACATGGCATGTGAATCATCATATTGCTGCAGAAATCATAACCACAGTTTTGAAAGGTCACTGATGATTTGAGGCCACTGTATTATAAACTATTTGACCAAAAAGCACTTGTTAGCTGGTACACTAGTACACTTATTCTGCCACAGCAGGAGTGGCTAAAATATGAGTTCCAGAGTCATATCTTGCTGACCTTCATGAAAAAGACTGGTTCTGCAAATAACAAACACAGTGTCATAAAATTGCAATTTTTCTTAGGGAAACACAGTTAAGTATTAAAAAAAAAAGAAACTCTTTTTTGGTGTATCTGAGAAGATACTTGGCCAAACCTTGCCTGCTAGAGCTTGTAGAGTAGGGTTAGGAACATATCACCTAGACAGCACTTACTAAGTTAACCTCTCAGGGTGGTCAGTTCTTTGCCTCTGTCCTTGTCAGAGGTATTCTGGTCAGTTTTTCTTTTTTGTTGTTGTTGTATTTTGCTGTTTTTGTATTTTTTGCTTTTATCTTTTACTGTTTCTTTTAAGTAAGTATTTAGATGTTGTGAATGTGGATAAAAGGTAAAGTTTTAGAGTTGTTCTCTAGGGACCTATTTAATATCTGTAAATAATATTTGATATTCATATTCTGCAGCTCTTTATTAAGGACTCCATTTCTCTTTGGTAACTATGTAAGTCAATGGATTACACTTGCCTTAGGTTTTTTTTTTTTTTTTTTTGCTGGTTCTGGGGCTTGAACTCAACATCTGGGCACTATCCTTGAGCTTCTTTTGTTCGAGGTTAGTGCTCTACTACTTGAAGCACAGTTCTACTTCTGGCTTTTTTGCTAATTTATTGGAGATAAGATTCTCACAAACTTTCCTGCCTGGTCTGGCTTCAAATCCTAATCATTAGATCTCAGCTTCCTGAGAAGCTAAAATTACAGGTGTGAGCCATTGGTGCCCAGCTGCCTTAGCCTTCTTTTAAATCTTCCCAACAAGCTATTGCTTGGCTCTAGTCATTTCAACAAACTGTCATCATTTTGGGAACATCATACGATAATATGAAGTGAGATGGTTATCAAATTTTGCACTATTCAATTGAGAAGCAACCAAGCATATGTCGCCATTTTACTTCATAGTTGTTAGTTAATATTTAAGGAGAAATTCATTCTGTATATCATACTACCCAACAGCCCAGGAAATCATGTACGAGCAATGTCACAATCACACAGTTCTGTTGGAAAGCACTGCAGCCAAACATGACTACTTCATATAGTATATTTCCAAAATTTATAAACATTATAGAATCTCATTTAAGCTACTATATCTTACTCCATTAAAATATATTCGTGAACTAGCAGGGCTAGTGGCTTACTCTTGTAATCCTAGGTATTCAGAAGACTGAGAAATAAGATTAATTGCTGTTCAAAGCCAATCTAAGCAAAAGTCTGTGAGATTTTCATCTCTAATTAACTAGCAAACAACTGCAAGTAGAGGTCTGGCTCCAGTGGTAGCCATAATCAAAAAAAAAAGCTCTGAATTTAAGCCCCAGTACCGTCTCTCTGTCTCTCTCTATCTCTCTCCCTCACCTCTCTCTCTCTTACACATACACACATACACGTATGTGTGCATAAAAATGTTATTAGTGAACTAAAAGATAAAGCTATTTGTATCCATCATTTAATCCCTATCATTTACTTACCTAAGCAAAGCGCATCAAAAGACAGGTTCCTGTTAGAACAATATTATCTAGGGGCTGGGAAGGTGGCTCAGTGGTAGAGCGCTTGCCTTGCAATGCATGAGGCCCTGGGTTCAATTGCCCAGCACCACATAAGCAAAAAGAAAAAAGCCGGAAGTGGTGCTGTGGCTCAAGTGGTAGAGTGCTAGCCTTGAGCTGAAGAGCTGAAGGACAGCACCCAGGCCCAGAATTCAGGCCCCACAACCAGACCCAAAAAAAAACCCCAATATTATCTACTAAAGTGAAATTTGCTAATTTTTGTTTTTCACATTGGTAGATTTTTTTTTCCTCTCTAGCACTGTCATGCTGTGTTGTTATGGTCATCAGAACCTGTTGAGATTTATGTGACTGTACTTATTTTGAAGAGACAGGAGGTGTCTTTTCTTTTTTCTGTCTTCTGACATTAATTCAAGAGAGAAAAAGAGACATAGAGTCAAATAGACAAAGAGAGAGGGAGAGACAGAGACTGAAAAAGGAGGTCTTTTGTTCTCATTGTTGGCACATTTAACCATAACATTAATAATATTAACTACATTTAACCATAATCACTAATAGGTGATTAATTAAAAAAAGGAGAGATGTGTGGATTCTAATACAATTAGATGATCATCTTTAAATAAATGAGCTTCCAAGTAATTGGTTAAACTTTTTGCTAAAGTATTGTATGACGAAAGGTACATAGATCCTACATACAGTTCAATACATCAATGAACACATTGTTTTAAAGGCCCCCCAAACTTTATCTGTGCTTCTCCCCATAATTATCCTTCTCTTTTTCTTCACAAAAAGTACTAGGACTTCTTATACCTTCCATGACTTCATCCTATTTTTTTTGCCATATAATCAGATAATATGAGGTTTTTATGTGTGCCTTTCTCAACTCAACATGTTTGTAAGAGAGCCATTCTTTCATTTTTATTCATGTTTAGTATTCTTTATATGTATATAATACATGTCTCCACCCTAATGCTGAGGAGGAGATTCTGGGTTTCTATATTATTATGGTATGATTATATATTTCACTTGATCATGCTGAGAGACAAGAAGGCTTTATTCCATTCACATTTACTGGCATTTCTTTTGATTAAATCTCAAAATGCATTCTTTTCATTTTATAATTTAAGTGCCTTGAGGCAGACTATAAATTTACCTGTCTCTTTTCCACAAATGCAAATGTGTACAATTTGGAGTCTGTTTGTTTTAAAGATATAGATAGTATGCATTTCTAGGAATATTTGATTTGACTCAGTGCAACAACAAAGCTATAAGACCTTTGCATCTTAATAAACACAGTCACTGGTGACTATGAGGAACCAACAGCAAAGACTCAGATAGAAGCATCCAGTAATTCTCTTTGCTACTAGCAGTTCATGATTTAGCTGTAGTTAGGATTTGTTGCAAAAATAACCAATGGAAAATGCCAGTCAGTGGCGCAGAGTCAGTCTCATCCTTCATTTCTTCTAAGACAGGCTCTAGCCTTGGGGTCAGTCTGGAAAAATGACCTCAAAGTTTGCAGCCTGAAGTAGATAGATATCATGTTTTTTCCTGTAAATTGAGAGAGAGAAAGAGAGAGACGGAGAGACAGAGAATGTACTTACACCAGTAAGCCAGGCAAATAGAGGTCTTTTGTGTTCATTATTGGCACATTTAACCATAACAGTTTGATAAGTGATTAATTAAAAATGGAGAGCTGTGTGGATTCTAGATTCTGGGAGGAGGGCTTACTTTCTCAGCATGATCTCAAACATTCTCTTAAAAACAATTATTAGCAAATATAAAGGGCAGCACTAATGCAAATTCCTTTACAAGCCATTCTTGACATGATGAGGCCCCCTACAAGCAAGAAGCCAGAGAAGCCATTGATTGGGGCGTATGAGAAGCCCTGGTTCTGACCGAAACAGGCAGACTAATGTTAACCTTCTATCTGAGCAAACAGACTCCATTTTGGATATTTATGTATTTCTAACATGAAAGCACAATTGGGGCTGGAATTTTTTTTTGGGGGGGGGTCCAGTCGTGGAGCCTGAACTCTGGGCCTGCATGCTGTCCCTCAGTTCTTTAGCTCAAGGCTAGAACTCTACCACCTGAGCCACAGCACCACTTCCGGCTTTTTTTCTTTTTGCTTATGTGGTGCTAAGGAATCGAACCCAGGACCTCAGGCATGCAAGGCAAGCGCTCTGCCACTGAGCCACCTTCCCAGCCCCATGGAGCTGGAATTTTAAACTAATAAATAAACATTAAAATCCCCAGCACATACCTTTACCCTTTAACATTCTTGAATCTGCATCCCTGGGAATGGGAGCCTAGAAATCTTTGTTTTTCAGGAGATTAGGGAAAATTCTAATGTGTAGTCAGGTGTCTCTAAGTAGGTAGAGTCTGGTCCAGATGATAAAGGGTGAAGTAGTTGGATGGCATGGCTTAATAGGAATGGAATTGTGATGTTACTTAAGAAAAAGGAATCACAGCCTTCATGTTTCTATTGACATTGACTAGAAAAGAGAAGTGCAATATATAGATCTCTTGTTTGGAGGCAGCTGGACATGGATGATTCCTGAAGCTCCTGCAAGGGCTGAGATGAGGGTGTCTTTGGGTCAAGTCTGACACAGTGGTCGAATGTTGTACAAGAACTACTCTACATGCTTTCTGGTGAACATCAGTCATCATCTTTGGACATACTGTCTGAGTTCTTTGGTTGACTTTTGTGGTGAATTACTAATCTGATTATTTTTCTAATTCTTCAGCCTGATTTTAATGATACATTTATTTCTAGATAGCATCCGTAAATATCAATGGGTGTTGGTTGAGCATATGGTGCTATTCCAGGTATTAGACTCCCTATTAACAATTTGAGGGTGAAGATGTATTTTCGGTATTGACAGCTTTTTCTGCCCCTATCTTACTTCCAACTATTGATTTCTGCAAGTGTTTGGCTTTCCTCACTACTGTAACCTGCTGAAAAATCTATCTTTTTTCATCAATAACATTATTTTATAATGTTATTTATAATTTCTAAGTCAGTTGTTTCTGCCATATATATATATATATACATATATATATATATATATATATATATATATATATATGCTTGTTTTACAAGTAGGGTTCCTAAGTTTTTCTCTGCTTTCCTTTTTTTTTTTATCTTTTTGTTACTTGTTTTTCATTGAGTTGTTGGCTGTTCCACAACCAAAGCAACAGAGTTTATCTCTTAAATATCTATGAAAATTTCATTTGTACATTATTTAGAACCATTTTCCACTATAAATCCTGTGATTTTTTTCATGATTGGCCTACTTTGAAGAGATTTTTTTAAAAATATCAATCTGAGCTCTTCATTTTGCTTCTTAATGTGTTTGAGTTACTCCCTATAAGAAGTGTGTGTGTGCACATATGTGTTTTGGAGACCTTATCTTCCAGTTTAGTCCAGGTTGGTTTCAAGCTCACTTTCATCCTCCCTGAGTGCTAGGCTTATTTACACAGTGCTATGGGAGCTCCATGCTGGCTCCTTTCAGTGCCCCGGTGTGAATAAATCCTTTCTCTTAATTTCTATAAGTCCTTTGTGCAAGATGGCTCTTCACTAACTCCTGTAAATCTTCAACATTCAGTCCTTATTCCAAGAAACCTTCTACTTCATTGTGCTGTTGACATACTACTGTTATATGCAACTCTACTCTTACCTCTAATTTGGAGACTCTAAATTTCTAGACTTCTGCTCTCCTTCTGAATAAAACATATACTCAGAATGCCTAGGACAATGTAAACACTGAATACATTTTAAAATCCACAGGAACCCGATCCTCTTGGTTTTATCTGAATCCACATTGGTTGTCATGCAGTGGGCATTAGATAAACATTTACTAAGAGTAAAGTAAGTTATACTGTGATACGGTTATATTGTCTGCATGCTACATGTTGTGTAAAAAACTACTCGAAGTTAAGTGATATATTTATTCCAGTGCGTGCAGAGTTTGTAGCTAACAGTTGAAATAATGTTGCTAACTCTGCAATCTGTGATAGAATTGTTTATCAGCTGAATTATCTATTATTTTGAACCATTACTTAAAATTATAACTAATCATAAAACATTCTGTTATGTCTGTACTATCTAGT
The DNA here is from genome assembly GCF_000151885.1 of Dipodomys ordii. NCBI lineage: Eukaryota > Metazoa > Chordata > Mammalia > Rodentia > Heteromyidae > Dipodomys > Dipodomys ordii. Next base: position 3,630,932 of record NW_012267250.1, read on the forward strand.
ATGGTAGGTACTAGACATAGTTCATAACTAATTAACTCAATTTGAGTAATTTTAAAATTTGGTTTTTAAGCCTTACTAGTAACAAGTACTCAGTGTGCTATATAACTAACATAGCAGAAATCCAGATATAGAACATAAAATAATAATAGAGTGATGGAAAGTAGAAATTTATGCTATTTTTCCACAAGTACAATTAGTAGGAGAAAGCCAGGCTCTGGTGGTTCATGTCTGTAATTCTAGCTACTCAGGAAGCTGAGATCCAAGGATCGCAGTTCAAAGCCAGCCCAGGTAGGAAAGTCCATGAAACTCTGATCTCCAATTAAACACCAGAAAACTGGAAGTGGCGCTGTGGCTAGAGTGCTCACCTTATGCTGAAGAGCTCAGGGATAGCGCCCAGGCCCAGAGTTCAAACCCCATGACCCACCAAAAAAAAAAAAAAAAAAATTAGAGGAGACATACAAAAGCCCAACTAAATAAACATTCTACCAAGCATAATTGCTTTGACAGAGAGAGGCTTATGGAGAAGAAAATGTGTTTGTTAAATTAATGCCAAGTTAATGTTAAAAATATACTTATTAGGAGCTCCTAATTAAAATTCAAAGTGAACTAAATTAACGCCTTTAAAAGTGAATTTAACTTAAATCTGTGGTCATTACCAAGTCATGGTAAAATAAGCATGATTGTAGCATATTATTTTGATCTCCAAATGAATTGGTGAAGAATATTTTCATATATGTGTTTACCAATTTCTTGTATGTAACTTAGTAGGGTCATTTTCTTAAGTCAGAAACACACCGGTGTTTCTGAACAGTACAAAATACTAAATGAGGATTCATTGAATCATAACATTCTGATTCATTGACTCTGAATGCCATAATCAACAGGAAACACAAAGGATTATGTATGAAAACTTTGTTCATGAAACATACACTAGGATATATGTACTCTATAAATTACATTATTAAAAAAAACAGTGCAAGTGCTTTCTCAATCTTTGTTACTGAGTTATTAAAGTGTGATTTGGGTAAAGGAAACACATTTTTTGGGAATCTGTCCTCTATTGTTCTGGAGAAAGCTATAGAAATATATATGCCGGGCTGGGAAGGTGGCTCAGTGGTAGAGTGCTTGCCTTGCATGCATGAGTCCCTGGGTTCAATTCCTCAGCACCACATAAGCAAAAAGAAAAAAGCCGGAAGTGGCGCATTGGCTCAAGTGGTAGAGCACTAGCCTTGAGCTGAAGACCTGAGGGACAGCGCCCAGGCCCAAGAGTTCAGGCCCCACAACCGAACCCAAAAAACAAACAAACAAAAAAAAAAGAAATATATATGCCATAAAAGCTTAAGCTAGATAAAATCCTCATACCATTTCTATTGGTTTGTCTAAAACAAGATCTCAGGAGCTTGAAACCTCTTAGGTCAAACACAGGTGTTAAGGGGGGTTTCAGCATAAGATTGGTCTCGCCATTTGTTAACTTTGGGTTCGATTTCTTTTTGTACAAAATATAGCTTTGCTGCATGAGTAAATATAAGAAAGTGGTTTTAAAAATCATGACTGTTTTCTTTGCATAGCTATATGTTATAGGCCTGTAACATTTGGTGTTCCCCAAAACAGGGACTAGACCACTCAGGTTTATTATGCTGCCTTCTCTGTTAGCAAATCTTTCTTGGAGGGTCCTTTCCTCTTCTGAAGTGGGTCTGCTCAGAGTCAAGCAGATTCCTTTCATCCTCTGGGGCTCTGTTTCATAGTGTCTGAGGAAACAAATAGAGTGGGGTCATGTTTCATGCTGTTAAGGCGTCCATATCCACTGTGTATGCTGTTTTAGGAATAATACCCCCTACAGTGCATTCCACATATCAAGATCTTTTTTTTTTTTTTTTTTGCCAGTTGTGGGCCTGAACTCTGGGTCTGGGTGCTGTCCCTCAGCTCTTCAGCTCAAGGTTAGTGCTCTACTACTTGAGCCACAGCACCACTCCCAGCTTTTTCTGCTTATGTGGTGCTGAGGAATTGAACCCAGGACCTCATGCATGCAAGGCAAGCGCTCTACCACTGAGCCACCTTCCCAGCCCAAAACCTCTTTTTTTTTTTTTTTTTTTGGTCTGTCGTGGGGCCTGAACTCTGGGCCTGGGTGCTGTCCCTCAGCTCTTCAGCTCAAGGCTAGCATTCTACCACTTGAGCCACAGTGCCTCTTCTGGCTTTTTTTCTTTTTGCTTAAGTGGAAGATCTTATTATATATAGATGTGATGCAAAGTCTATTGTTATACTACTAATCTATGCTAGGAATAAGCAAATGTTTCCACCACCCCAGACAAAGGCCTAGTAGTCTGGAATTTAGTATCAACTGTGCATATTTGAAAATGTGAACTAGTATAACTAAATATACATGAATGGGAGAGAGTCCTGTATTTACAGCTCATTTTTATAGAATCAAAATGGTGCTTTAATATCACTATTTTAAAATATACTGTACCTGATTTGAATTTAAATTGTGTTTGCTGAAAATATTTGGAGTTCATTTTCTTAAATTTATTGTAGGCTTTTCTTTAAGGAGAGAAACAACCCTAATTTATTTAATGTACATATGTTGACTTGGTTAATTTGTGCCCTTAATTATCAAGGTTGAAGACAAACTTAAAAGGCACAAATTGGAGCAGAGATTTCATACTGTTTTCAACAAATTTATTGAAAATTAAACAGAACCAATACTAGGTCCTTTCTTTTTGTACTTTAGAATTTTAAATAAGGAAAGCATTCTGAGCAGCAGAATTGCAATAGTTTGTTCTTACTGGTGGTGATTTTATTGTTCAACAATTTCTTTGTCTAGATAAGTTGTGTGAGAATTGGGAAGTATTCCAGGGTCATAGAAAAAGATATTGACAAAAGAAGTATCTACTCTGAGGCGAAGTCAGCATTCCTCCAGATTGTACATATTTCTTGCTAGGCTAATGGTAAGACTTGTGAAAATAGCCATTATATGGTAACTTTTTAATGAAAGGCGTCATTTCTTCCAGTCACAGCCTAGACTGGGACTTGAAGTCTGAGCCTTACATTCACTTAGCTTTCTTTCTCATAACTGGTACACTTGAGCCATGTTTATAGCCTGATATATTTGCTAGTTAATTGGAAGAGTCTCACACAATGTTCTGCCCTTGCTGGCTTTCAAGCATGATCCTTCAGTTTCCTGAGTTGCTAGGATTACAAGCATGAACCACTAGTACCTATGTGGGAACATTGTGCAATATCTTCTAACACCTTGATGATTGCTTACCTTTGGAACCTAAATCACCTCCTAGTTTTACAGTAGCCATTTTCTGTACAGTTACTATTTGGTATTTTTATGTACAATAGTTTTTTTTTCTGCTTATGTGGTGCTGAGGAATTGAACCAAGGCCTCATGCATGCAAGGCAAGCACTCTACCACTGAGCCACCTTCCCAGCCCATATGTACAATAGTTAATAAGCACTTGATGTGTACTTTTGATAATACAATCTAAAAGGTCACTTTTGATACAGTACATGTCCTCTATTGTGGGCAGTAAAATACTTCAGTTGCGGTAGAAAAATGTCATGAAGAAAAACGATAGTTATAAAGAAATTGGGGAGGGGGTCTGGGAAAGTGGCTCAGTGGTAGAGCGCTTGCCTTGCATGCATGAGGCCCTGGGTTCGATTCCTCAGCACCACATAAGCAAAAAGAAAAAAGCCGGAAGTGGCACTGTGCCTCAAGTGGTAGAGCGCTAGCCTTGAGCTGAAGAGCTGAGGGACAGCATCCAGGCCCAGAGTTCAGGCCCCACGACCGCCCCCCCCCAAAAAAAGAAATTGTGTGTGTGTGTTGGTTTGGGGGCTCAACCTAATGGCCTGGACATTGCCTCTGAACTACTTCTTTTGCTCATGGACAGCACTTGACCCAAAGAAACATGGGCTGCATATTTTCCCTCATTTATAATAACCTGAATAACCAGAGTATGTCTAGGATATTTTTAGTAGACAATCACAATAGCTCAATAGCTAGGTGCATATGACCACACAAAATGCTTGTGGAAATGAACTCCAAGAAATAGAAACAAAAGGTTTTTATAGTGTACTGTTTGCACAGTTATTTTTTTCTTTTTTCCTTTGGTTTATGCCATTGCCTCATTTTAATTTCTGTATCCTTTATCTACTATATGTTTATGTGATTTGCAGAAGGGAAGGGAAATCACAGAAACGGTAGGACAAAGGGTGAACCAATGCAACAATGATACTCAGGAGACACTATGCTGGAAATGAACTTTACAACTCTGGGGGAGAAATGCTGGGGGGAGAAGCAGGAGAAAATGAGGGAGGAGGTAACTTCTAAAAGAAATGTACTCACTACACTACTTATGGAACTGTAACCCCTCTGCCTATCACCTTTATAATAAAAAAAATTTTAAAGAAAGGATAGCACTTGAGCCACAAGTCCATGCTTTTTTTTGTTTTTGTGGATTTTTGGTGATTAATTGGAGATGAGTCCCACAGACATTCTTATTGGACTGTCTTGGAGGCACAATCTTCAGATTTCAGCTTCTTGGATAGCTAGGATTATAGGCATGAGTCACCAGCACCTGGCAGGAAAATCAACTGTAATATGAATATTTGTTGTTGTTTTGAGTCCAGTCATGGGGCCTGAACTCTGGGCCTGGGCGCTGTCCCTCAACTCTTCAGCTCAAGGCTAGTGCTCTACCACTTGAGCCACAGCACCACTTCCGGCTTCTTTTTGTTTATGTGGTGCTGAGGAATTGAACCCAGGGCCTCAGACATGCAAGGCAAGCACTCTACCACTGAGCCACCTTCCCAGTCTTAATATGAATATTTGTGAAGGTAAATTTCAACCAAAGGAGTATACTTGTTTCAGGGCACATAAAAACAATTGCAAATATTAAAATTATTATAAGTACTGGCTCTGTTTAAGATCTCCAATAATTATAAAACATACTCTACATTAACATCCTATGTTCATATTAATAACTTGTTACCAGTAATTCTATTTATGAATATTTCTAACATGTGAATTGTCAATATCCTTCTTACCTATGGAGCTTTTTCTTCTTCTTCTTTTTTTGGTGCTGGTCCTGGATCTTGATCTCAGGGTCAAGGCTCTGCACCTGACTTTTTTGCTCACACCTATGCTCTATTACTTGAGCCACAGCTCAACTTCCAGCTTTTTGGTAGTTATTGGAGAGAAGAATCTCATGCACTTTCTTTCCTGGGCTGGCTTCAAACTGTGGTCCTCAGTCTCTCGAGTAGTTAGGATTATAGGCACCCAGATAAGAAACACAAGCTGTAGTCTAAAACTTAGCTGATGAAATAAATCAATGAGAGGCTTACATTCTTTTGTTGAGAAGACTGAGATGTAACTGATAATTCAGTTTCACTGCCACAGTAGGTTGTAGCACATAATTATCCTTAGGCCTCATCAGACTTAAAAGAAAAGCTTGACACACCATGGGAAACTAGGTTCTGTATGCTTGGTTAGTGTCCTATCACAGCATGGAAAAACAAGAAGGTTTGCAAGCTGTGATTGGAATAAGGATGTTTTTGTGGGTTTTTAAAAAAGTGTTTTTCTACCATAGAATTCTAAGTAGTTGAAAGGCTATCATCAAATTTCATATAAAATCTTTATTAGCTCTCAAGAATTAGTACAGGTAAAAACACTTTGGGGTATTAATCATCCAGACATGTGAAAATCCTAGTTGGAAGACACTGATTAAACAGAATCATTGTATAATCCAAGAAACATATTCTGTCCAAAAGGAATAAGGCCTAAAGAAACCAATTATTTCAATTATTATTAATGACTTTGTGATTTTACATATAAATATATATCCCATATATATTAGGGAAAATATGGGATACCAAAAAATTCTTATTGTAATTACTCCGTACTTAAGCGCTTAAACTTATTTATTTTTGGTGTTGATCTTGGGGCTTGAACTTAGGGCCTGGGCACTGTCCCTGAGCAATTTTACTCATTTAGTGCTCTACTAGTTGAGCCATAGCTCCACTTCTGGCTTTTTGGTGCTTAATTGGAGTATGGGCTGGCTTGGAATCATAATCCTCACATCTCAGCCACCTGAGTATAGCTAGGATCACAGGTGTGAGTCACTTGCACCCAACTGACCTTAAACTTTCTATACCATTATCACTGTAAAGTTTTATAATTACATTTCTAATTTATATTTTAATGCAGATATTTGTTATGTATTAATTTCAATCATTTAATGTAACTTATATGCTATTTTTTCACCTAAAATCTATACAATATTTTATTCTTTCTGCATGTGATTTTTGCTATAGTGAATATAGGAACATCCTTCTGTATTCAGGACTTGTGGTCTGTTTGACTGGGAGAAGGGGAGATGGATTAAGTAAACAGTGCATTGCAGCATAAAAGTTCTGTTAGAACTTAAAAAGTCTGTGCAAGTTACTCCTGCATCAGTGCTCTCTATGGAAAGGACCAACCACAGCTCCAAGTGTCATGAAGCTGTTTCTGATGTCACTGGTAATCTACATAGATAATGGATCTCAGAAAGGTATTTTCACCAATTCATATGATTTTGTTTTGCCTTTGTAATCACAAAAATATGTAGTCAGCTTCCGCATGTCTTTTAAGAAAGCTGGGCACTAGTAGCTTATGCCTTAACCTTAACTACTCAGGAGGCTAAGATCTGAAGATCTTAGATTTGAAGCCAACCTGGGCAGGAAGTCCATGAGATTCTAGCTTGTTAACCACCAAAAGGATGAAAAGTGAAGCTGTGGTTTAAATGGTAGAGCTCTAGCTTTGTGAAAAATAGCTAAGGGAAAGTGTTCAGGCCTTGAATTCAAGCCCTAGTACTGGCACCAAAAATAAGATGTTTTTTAAAATTAAAAAGAAATTATTTAAAATATATTTTAAAATATTTATGCACTATGAAATAGCATGGTAAAACACACTAAAAAAAATACAGGAAAGTAAATAGGCTCTATTGGAGGAGTGGATACCACCAGAAGAGGGGCATGAATAAATATGAATACAATCAAATTAGCTTATTTACGTGTATGAAAATATAACAAACCCATTAAAACTGTTTTAAGGAGCAAGTAAAAAGTTGATTGGGATACAATGCATACATGTGCAGAAATGTCACAATGAAATCCTCCTCTGTAAATCTAATGTATGCTAATTTAAAAACATAACAAGAAACAAAATATAAAACATAATGCACTCATTAAAATTTAACATATAAGCTGGGTGCCAAAGGCTCATGCCTGTAATCCTAGAGATCTGAGGATTGCGGTTCAAAGCCAGCCTGGGCAGGAAAGTCCGTGAAACTCATCTCCAATTAACCACCAGAAAACCAGAAGTGGCTCAAGTGGTAGAGCCACTTGAGCTGAAAAGCTGAGGGACAGTGCCCAGGCCGAGTTCAAGACCCACGACCGAAAAAAAAATTAACATATAAAATACAATTTTAATTATACAGTATTTTTATTTAGTCTTTATTAAACATTACAGAGATTTTACTAGAACAAAGACTATAACACTTAAGTTTAACAGAGACTGTCAGTGAAAGCTTTGGGATCAACTACAAGTTCAAAGTAGCCAAGTCAAGGCTGAACTGGCCAGAACTACCACACATGTACAGGGGAGATATCTGTTCTACTTGTAGGGGAAACAGACCATGGGAAACTTAACAGTATAACCAGATACACACATATAATAATGTAAAATACTTGCAAAAGGAAAGTAACTCTATGTCTAAGTCTTAGTTTTCTCCTTGCATTAAATATGTCTTCCTGTCATAAGGTATTGGGTTTCTCTTTTCCAAAGGAAGATCACCTTCTTGAATTTAGGATTCCCTTAATTACTGCTTGGACTATGATACAAATGTCCAAGTACTCTCAACCTCAAACTTTAAAACCAAATTAGGTAGTAGCTCTTATGAAAATGGGGCTAAATGTTCCATTACTTTTAACAGATGAAGTATTAACTGACAAGAATAGTCTATAGGAGTTTCTCTGCCTACCTGGTAAAACATAGACTACAAAACAAGAAAACTAAAAAATTTGTTAAATGCTAAGAGTAATATTTTTAACTCTTGATTTTTTTTTAAACCAAATGGATACCATCCTTATATGGAAGCTGGTTACCCACAAACTGGGATCTATACTGAATGAAATGGTCCACTATTTATGCAAAGTCCAATGCTCTGTGCAACTAATTCCAACCAAATGATCCCTCCACACTGATTCTTGGGAAGGATATGAGAAAATTACTTACATTCAGATTTAGGGCTTAATGACCTTTGAGAAGGTTATTAAGAAGTCATTTGGGTCTCATCAGTGGAGACTTTAAATAACCAGGTTGTTCCTTCAACTTTCCCAGCAGTCATCACAGGCAAGGCCAGTACAAAATATTGCTAGTCTCTAAAGTCAGATAAAGCAACATCTAACTAGGTGGATTCCTTGATTTTTCAGGTAACACAGCTTTAAAAAACAAACAAAATTCTAATACTACAAACTTAAGTACATCCTGTTAAGCTGTTTCAAATTATTTCCAAAACCATTAAAGCAGGGTTTAGCATTATACATAGCTGTTGTTTGGTTTACCAAAAAATATCTTAAAGTTCTGAGGTGATTTTACTGTTATACAACCGAAAAAAAAATCTCAAATCTTAGCATTTTAACAAGTCATCTTTCAAGTGTTTATGTTTTTAAAGTGTAGTTAACATACTGTAGACAGTTTGTTATCACTGTATATTGGTTGTTGTCTTATGTGGTATAATATAATCTTCAGATTTTTATATATCAACAACTTAAAATGAACAGACTCAATCCCTCCTCCCACTACCCTCAATTAAAAAAAAAGGAAAACAGAAAATAAAAAGACAAGAAACCTAGTCAGGCTTTAGGAGTAATGAAACCCCAATTGTTTACATGTGGAGATGCAGAAGGCTTTATATACCCATTCTACGTGCCACAGAGCACACTGAGACTACAAGTTTTCAAGAGGCTCCAGTGGATTTCTGGATTTGTTCCTTTAAGATCAAGATACTCTGCCTTTGCTCGGGAGGCAGCATGGCAATCTGATCTGCAGTCAGCTGAAGAACCTGCATGATCAACGCTGCTTTTTCTTGATCCTGTGGAGTTACCTGGCTCTGCCCAGGACTAAAACTGTTAGGCTGGCCTCCACCTTGCTTGCTTGCTCCCTGCATGCCTGCTCCCTGCATACCTCCTCCTTGCATGCCAGCTCCCTGCATGCCTGCTCCCTGCATACCTCCTCCCTGCATGCCTGCTCCCTGCATACCTCCTCCCTGCATGCCTCCTCCCTGCATGCCTGCTCCCTGCATACCTCCTCCCTGCATACCTGCTCCCTGCATACCTGCTCCCTGCATACCTCCTCCCTGCATGCCTGCTCCCTGCATACCTCCTCCCTGCATACCTCCTTGCATTCCCCCTTGCATGCCTGCGCCCTGCATGGCTCCTCCCTGCATGCCTGCTCCCTGCATGCCACCCCCAGGATTTCCTACTCCTGAAATGCTTGGGACCTGTCTAGGTCCTGGAGGCCCACTTGCCCCAAGGTTAATGGGACCTGGACCCTGGATTCCACCAGTCATAGGGCCTCTGGAACTTGGGCCAGGGCCACGCATCTCTAATCCTCTTGCATCCATGCCTCGGGCTTCCATTCCTCTGGCTTCCATCACACATGTGTCCATTCCTCTTCTCTCCATTACTCGAGTTTCTAAGACTTCAGTCTCCATGGCTCGAGTCTCCATCCCTCGAGATTCTCGACCTCCTCTGCCATCCATAGGTAGACCCCTTTGATCTATCATGGGTCCTCTCGGCTCTCCAATTAGCATTCGGGGATCTGCCATTGGTCCTCCTCTCATATCATGTGAAGAGGGGCCGCGACTATCATGGTGCACGGGGGGACCTTGATGGGGTGGGCCCATATAGCCCCTGGGCTCTACCTCTCCAGTAACAGACAGCAAAGTCCCTCCACGTGGGTCATTTGGAGCATCTCCTAACAGTCCTCTAGGAGGCAGGCCAGCAGCAGTCATGGGTCCACGAGGCATAGGAGCTCTAGGATCAGACATCTGCACTTGTCCTCGCTCTAAAGGCACTGGGCCCACCCCCGGCATTCCAACTTGGGGCTGCATTGCTCCTCCAGGAGTTATGGAACCGGGGCCTGGGCCAGGAACTGCTGTGGGCATTGGCCCTGGAGCTGGAATTCCACCCTGAATAGGAGTCTGCATCAAAGGTGGGATATCCTTCACAGATCTTCTCGCCAAATGCTGAGGCTGAGGGGCTGGAGGATTCTGCTGGTTTAACATAACATTGGGTCCTGGACAGAGTCCAGATGCAGGCCCAGGTCCAGGCCCGGGTCCAGGAACAGAGCCAGCCTGAGACTTGCCAGGGATCAGTGGTGTGACATGTATCTTGCGATGCAGAATTTTCAGCGCAATCTCAGGATCCATGATTCTCATCACGACTTGGGCCTGCAGCAGCGCATAAGCCAGTTGTGGGTTCTGAAGCAACATGTTCCGAGCTTCCTGGTGGCTGTTTTGGACACACAGTTTCATCTGCTTCATCAGCTCAAACATCTGCTCCGGGGGGAGACTGGCGACTGCTCTAGTGATCGATTCCGGGGCGTCTTCCGGATCGATGGGGTCTCCGTAGGGGGAGTCAATAATGGGCGCCGCGGGCCCCAGGCTCTTTAACTCCTCCTTATTCTTCTCGCTGGCGGCGTTGTCCACCCGCAGCGCTCGCCCACTGAACTCCCGCCCGTTGAGGTTCCGCATGGCGCTGAGCGCGGTCTCCTGGTCCTGGTACTCGCAGAACCCATAGCCCTTGGGCTTGCCCGTCTCCCGGTCGTACACCAGCCGGAAACTGACCACAGAACCAACCTCTGAGAAAATGTCCTTCAGCTGCTCCTCGGTTGCCTCGTACGGAATGTTCCCCACGAACACCGAACGCAGGGATCGATCCATGGCGGGGTCTCTCACCGCCAAACTCGACATGATTCCGGTCGGGGACGCCGCGGCGGCGGCCAGGGGGATTCTGCCAGCGTCGTGTTCCTCCGGCGACCCCCCGACACGCGCGCACTTCCGCCGAGCGACGGAAGCCGCTGCCGGAATCCGGACGGAAACCTGCGAGCTCCGCTTCAAGAGTTCCGCCGCCCCACAGGAAACGCGTCTTGAGCCCGCCCACCCCCCCTCCGCTAACTCCGCTGGCACCCCCACCACACACACACACCCCTAACTAGACATCCATGGTCCTTCCGTCTCCGCAGTACTGTTTACTCAGATTCCTCTCCCGTGTCTTATTCTGCAATCTTCGCAGCGCTCGGCCGCCTCCGCCACCGGCAACGCCACCTGGGGTTCCGTTTTAGTTGACCACAGTAAACATGGCCGCCGGGGGCTTCACCATGGTAACCGGGAGCGTCGTCCTCCCCTGACGTCACCGACGGTTTGATTGCCGTCCGCCGGCGGGAAACCGCCAACCGCCCCGGGCTTGTCCTTAGCCAGGCCTCCAGGGCTCAGTGGGCTATTTTCTCTCTTGTGATAGATTGTTGAACTGGATTTAAAGTCACAATCCAGGCTGTAAGGCAAAAGTGTACTCACTTTCCAGCAGAGTTGAGATCCCTTAAAATGCAACGTAATTGCCCGCTTCTTAGATAAGTTTTAGCCATCAAGTTTTACTTTTTGGAAATAAATTAACTTTTTTTTGGAAAGAAAGAAAGAGAGAAAGGAAGGAAAGAAAGGAAGGAGAAAGAAAGGAAGAAAACAGCTAGGCGCCAGAGGCACAGACCTGTACTCCTAGCTACTCAAGAGGCTGAGATTTTAGGATTGCATTTCCAAGCCAGGCAGGGTAGGGAAGTTGGAACTGAAGCTGTGGGCTCAAGTGGTAGCCTTGAGCAGAGGGATGGTACCCAGGACTTGAGTTTGAGCACCAGGACTTGCACCAAAAACTAAAAGACAAACTGAAGCTTCTGCCAGTTGCTTGTTCACCCTCATCCTGTTGTGTCCTATAAATAACAAATAGCAAATCTAAGTTTTATTTTCTCCATACACAAGCATCTATCATACTGTATTCATAATTTGTGTTTTTTTTTTCATTTATATTAAGATCTCTGTGTGTGTGTGTGTGTGTGTGTGTGTGTGTGTGTGTGTAGTGGGTCTTAAACTCAGTGTCTGGGTGCTGTCCTTTAGCTTCTGAGCTAAATAATGTCACTGTACACCTGAGCCACAGCTCCAGTTTCAGCTTTATGCTGGTTAATTGGAAATAAACATTCTCAAGGACTTTGCTATCACAACTACCCCTGGATCCTTAGATCTTAGACACCTGAGTAGTTAGGATAGCAGGCATGAGCTTTGGGTGCCAGGCTACATTTTAATATTAATAATCACTCAGTGACTAGAGCATACATTAATTGAATTTTTTTATATTGTATTTAGATTTTGATTTTTATTGTGAACTCTGATACAGGAGTCTATTGCCCATGAAGTGAAAGTAGGCTTTTTGTTTTGGGTATTTTGTGTGTGTATGTGTGGTAGTAGTAGTAATAGTAGTAGTAGTCCTGGGGTTGGAACTCAGGGCACTGTGCATGACTTTTGTGCTTCAGGCAAGTGCTCTTCTACTCCTTTGGCTTTTGGGTGACTCATCAGAGGTAAAAGTGTCTCCAGGGCTTCCTTCAAACCTCCCGAGTATCTAGGATTACAGTCTTATAAATTGACTTTAGCTCTCTCCACCCACCAGTCCCTCATTTGACTACAGAAGTGAATGATAAGAAAGAATTGCCTGTCATTTTATGTTATAGTATTTTTTTCTTTTTTTTGGGGGGGAGGGTCTGGTCGTGGGTCTGAACTCTGGGCCTGGGTGCTGTCCCTCAGCTCTTCAGCTCAAGGCTAGCACTCTACCACTTGATCCATAGCGCCACTTCCGGTTTTTTTTCTGCTTATGTGGTGCTGAGGAATTGAACCCAGGGCCTCATGCATGCAAGGCAAGCACTCTACCACTGAGCCACCTTCCCAGCCCACAGTTTTTCCAAGTTAGTATTTGGGAGACTGAATAAGTGATGATGTAGAACTGGAAGGAAATCATAAGATCTAGATTATCAACAAAGGCTTCTGGGCAGAAATGGGATTTAGGGATTGGTGCTAATCTAGTATATATCAACGATAAAAAAGGTGAAGCCAGGACCAATTTGAAATTTGGTATAATATACTGCAAGCAGTGTAATTAAAGAGAAGTCTCTGGAAATAAAATAAAAGTTTAAATATCTAAATCACAAGAACAAATTATGTTAAAGTCAGTATGCTTTTTCTGGAATATGAACATAAAATATTAATAGATGTGTCATAAAGAACACTCATTTTAACTGATTATTTCTCATGTTAACTTTTGGGCTTTTCTGTTACTTTTCATCAACAATAGAAGTTGTACTTCAGGCTTTTAACAGCTCCTCTTGTGGCTTCTCATTATTCCTCCTCCTCCTCCAAAATGGTACTATTCACTTTTTACAGTATAAGGTCTGTACTTTTCTACTTCCTGGCAGTAGCTTATCCTGTTTCCTTGTTGAGAACTTCTTACACTTACTCCACTATACCTACATCCTCATCCTTCAGCTTTCACCTCTAGGGCTTTCTTTCTAAAATCTGAATATTGATTTGGTGCCCACAATTTCCTATCTTGTACTGGACACCTCTATGAGATAAGTGTAGCCTCTCAGTTGAGAAAGGAACAGAGGCACAGGAAGTTGATGAATGTGCTCATGTTAACTAATAAAGCCAGGCTTTCAACATACACCATTTGGCTTAAGAAATCAAGATGGAAATTTTTTGCTGTATTCAATGAATTGCCCAATGATAGATACTGTTCCTAAGAGGCAAAGATACAGCCTTTCTCTTGATTGTATTCTTTTTCACAATTAATCCAGTATTATGGATTACTGGGCACAGTTTTTCTTGCCATTTTTCCTGATGAACTCTGTGTGTTACTAATTGTAGCTTTGACGTGACAGTGCTCTGTCAATAGATGGCAATTTTCAGTGCTACAAGACAATAACATGTAAGGATTTTTTTAAGCACACAATTACACATGTAATGAATGCTTTTTAAAAAAAGTTTGCATAGGTATTGGGGATTGAACTCAGGGTCTAGGCACTGTCCCTTAGCTTTTTTGCTTAAGTCTGGCCCTCTATCACTTGGACCCTTCCTCTACTTCTGACTTTTTGCTAGTAAGTTGGAGATAAGAATCTCACAGACTTTTGTATCTTAGCTGGATTTGAACTTCAGAGCTAAGCCTCCTGATTAGCTAGGATTACAGGCATGAACCTTTGGCACCTGACTTTTCTATAATATGAGTCCCAATTTCTCAGCCCTCAAGTTGGCCTATAATACATTTACCTCTCAAATTAGTGCACCTAATTTGAAATAATAGAGCGAAGTTGTTAGACCTATGATAAACCAATTCTCTCAGCAAGACCAGTATTACCTAAGTCTGAGGGTTCTGAGAATATGCCACACTAGGACTGGAAGTTGACATCAAGCCAAATTCTCTTCATGGAAAGAATTTTCCAATATGAAGACAATGAGGTTTGCAGAAGCTGAATGCCTATTGTGTCAAGTGCCTGAGGCTTAGTCTGTAATGGAATCTAGATCTTCAGACTTTGCTTTCCAAAGGATGCTTTCAGGCAATATTGTGAAGGAGGATTGAGCACAAATTTCAGTGTCAGAGAAATTTGGGTTAGCAGGAAATTGTGTTGCTAAACACAACTGGGGTAAATTTAGTTGATAAACTCTCTGTATTTCCATTGCAGTATCATTTAAATGAGAATATAACCTATTGTCTAGGATGCATATTATATTTTTGTTATTTATCATTACATGGTAATTCATAATTGTAGATACAATTACTCATTGTTTGGTAATTATCTAAGCTGGAGTAATATATGAACCAAAGTTCTAAGTAGAAAGAGACACACATCTCTTTGGGGGGGTCTACGTCTTCATTTTTATCATTGAACCAATGGGACTCAGTGAACTAATGGTTCATTGTCAGATTACATTATTTAAACCAGTATAGAGGTAGGATTAAAAGGTGAATAGTCATTTTCATGTGGCAGAGTTATAACAGCCTAGTAAAATAATTTTACTAATCACCTTGGTGCTTACTAGGTTCTTATACTAAATCTTGGAATTCTTTCTTTAAATAGCTCAAATTCCACTTATTCATTTATATTAATTGGGCCTATGGGGAATACAGATTTATCCACCACTGCATTGGTGTGGAGAATACAGACTTATTCAACACTGCACTTCTCTGGCACACAGGATATCTATTTGAGCAGTGAACCCTGTTCAGGATGTCATTAGAGCTACTCCTGTTGAGGGCACTCTGGTAGACAAGACCGTTTATTCAAACATGGGTAGCCATGACTAATTGGACAAGCAGATCTTCCTTCTTGGAGCGTCTGTCAGCTAAACGAACACAGAAAAAGGAAGGAAGTAGCTTCATATGCTGTGAAAAAGTACAAGCCTGGAATCCAGGTCTGAATACAGAAACCTTGCTTAAAATGTACAACCCAGGAACTTTTTTTTTTTGCTATGATCAGAATGATCTAATAACCAAATTCACAAATATGTCTGAACTAACATTTGCTTTGTAAATTAGGATGGGATCTCTTCTGAAGGCTAAGTTGAGAATGAGCCTATGTTGATCAGTTATAAGAAAGAAGCTTTTCCTCAAACACTTGACTGGGGGGCTCAGAGTATTCAAAACAATTACAACCAAACCTAGTGTGACAGAATGCATTTTGAATTCATTATCACAGTTGAATGATTCTTGAAAAACATTACTTCAGGAGTGCCAGTTTAAATTTGCCATTGAACTCTACATTCCCCAGAGTTAGAATTATGTAAACACACAAAATCCAATGTCTACAGGAATATAGTAGAGCTCATTTTTAGAACAAAAATGTACACATTTTGGAATGTGTACAATAACCACAGTACAGAAAGGGAGTAGAGATATTTTAATGTTATCCTTTTATCCTAATAGCCCACAGATTCTGTATTAATCTGTTAGAGTTTCTATAACAACATAGACTAGCCTGATTAAACAATATAAAATTTATTTTTTATGGCTCTTGAGGCTAAAAACCCAATATCAAAATTCCAGCAAAATTGTTTTCTCCTGAGGCCTCTCTTTTCATCTTGCAGTTATCTGTCCTCTATGTGGATGCATCCTTAATGCCACTTTCTCTTCCTAGAAAGACACTCATCCTCTTAGACTAGAACTTCATATTAAGATCTCATTTGACCTTAATTACCTCTTTAAAGGTCCCTTCTTGAATTAGAGTCATAAAATGTGAATGTGAGGACATACACAATTGAGTCCAAAGCAGCAAATGATGAAAACTATTAATGCAGCAATCCTCAAACAAAGGTCTGGGTGATTGCCAGACATCTAAGACAGTCTATCTCTGTCTCTCTCCCAACCTGATCCTGCATATGTGTGTGTGTGTGTGTGTGTGTGTGTGTGTGTGTGTGTATTGCTCTTCCTCCAATGCTTTTCGCTTTTCTACTTCCCTTTGTGTGTGTGTGTGTGTGTGTGTGTGTGTATTGCTCTTCCTCCAATGCTTTTCGCTTTTCTACTTCCCTTTGTGTGTCTTTTGTATTGAAACACCAGATCTCTCTGCTTTTTCTTCTTGTCTATTTCTATCACATTTTTTTAAATTGTGAAAATACCGTACAGAGGGGTTACAATTACATGGGCAAGGTAATGAGTACATTTCTTATCTAGCATTCTCGCCTCTTCCACCCTTCCCCCTCTCAGCCCTGCCCTGCACCACACCAAAGTTGTAAAGTTCTTTTTTTAACATAATGTCTTGTACATCTCATTGTTGCAATGGGTCCACCTGTATTCCTATTTAAACAATTTGGTTTTCCCCTTCATCTCCCCAAATTATACCAACATCAAATACAGTGAAAACAGGTGTAATACCATAGGGAAGGGACATACAAAGCAACATAGAAATCATCTTATAAATATGTTAGAAACAATAGCAAGAAAGAAAAACCATTTGAATCCTTGTCTTGGGGTTCATGTCGCCTAACATCAACTTATCTGACTGTTTCTGCTTGTCTCAGACATATACTAGTTATTGCAAATAAGGGAAACCATGGGACCTATGTTTCTTTGGGCCTGGCCTACTTCACTTAATATAATTTTTTCCATGTCTTTCTGTTTCCTAACAAATGGGGCAATGTCATTCTTTCTGATGGAGGCATAGAATTCCATTGTGTGAGTGTGTGTGTGTGTGTGTGTGTGTGTATCACATTTTTTAATCTCATTTAAAAATTTTTTCTTTTTCTTTTTTAAGGAACCTAACTGACCAACTTCACTCTAATGTCTTTCTAGGACTTGGTTCAGTAGGGAGAAGGTGAAGTGTCCAGAGGTTTGGACTACTTAACTGTCTTCCATGATAGTGATGGGCAGAGTTTATCTGGTCCAGGGGAATCCTCCAACCCCCCCCCCCCCATAGTGCCACATGTTAATCTCCTTTCCTTATTGGGTCATGACAAGGTTAGGACAGGGACTAAGAGACTCTGGGTAGAGTCTATTCTAGGGGACAGAGTTTCAATTATTCTGACTACTGTTGGAGCCATACTGATAACAGCTGAAAACTCGCTTGGTAGATCCTGAATTCCAAAATTAGTTGTGGGTACCTTGCTGTTGTTATGGAAGAAAGTAGTTTAAGTGGTTATTTTGAGCTAGACAGTCATTTCCAATATACCTCCTGTCAAGAGTTACCCTACATCATTCTCTTAGTCATTCCCTCCATCTCTGCAAAACAAAATATTACTTTCCAAAGTGAGCCATTTTCATAGAACTTTAAAAATAATACTCCACAGATAAAATATAAAACTAAGAAAATGTCCTACAGATAAATATAAAAGAGTAAAAAAATACCCTATAGGTAAAATATAAAACTGTGAAAAAAAATAATCTAGCCACTAACTCCTAAACTTTAGGAAGCTCACAAAATCTACATTATGTAATGCTCTTGAATGTGAATATACAGTTAAAAAATACCAGACTCTTTCATTCTTCACATAAAAGTATAAGTAATTCTATTCTTGACAGTTTAATAACACCATAATAAATGGTAACAATGCTTCAGTTATTATCATCTTTGTCACAACTGGCTGGCATTTAGGTTGAAATAGCAGTATATATCTGCTCATTGGACAATACCCAGGATTTCCTCTCCTGTGTCTCCAGGTGTTTGCCAATTCACTCTTGGTTTAGCAGAACAAAACAAATGCCTGCAGGGAAACAAGGAAGTGCAAATGACCTATTCCTTAGGAGCTCAGTCTTTTGTAATCCCTGAAAATGCAATTGTATGTGTTAGTCCAAGGCCCATGAGGGGTCCAGAAAAGGGAAGCTGATGCCTGTGGGGAGAGAAAAGAAAGTGCAAAAGTTTACCTGCACACTTAGAAATCCTGAGTTTTCTGTCAGTGTCCCAAGACTGGATAATTGTTGCAGTCATTCATGATCCACAGCAGGACTTCTGCAGGGAGGCCAGGTTCCAAGAAATCCTCCTGAGAGCAGGTGTGTGCACACTGGAGGTGGGGATGAGGAAAACAGGAGATGTGTGCATCGCCATTGAAAGGGAAACTAGGGGTTGGGGGGGGGGGGGGGGGTGGGAGATGGGAAGGGATGGGAAGGGGAAACAAAGGAGGAGGCTACAATGCTTGATAAGAAATGTACTCATTATCTTGCCCATGTAATTGTAAACCCTTTGTACCGTATTTTCACAATAAAAAAAATTTATGGAGAATAAATTTATTGAATAAATTAGTCCAGAAAATTGAAGAAAAAAAAGGAAACTGGATTGTCACATGGCAGATTAGCAAGTGCTTAAGGAAAGAAAGCTTTAGGATACTATTATTTACTCAACTGGATTTCAACATTTATAAATACTTTTTGATTATGCACTATATAGAAGATAGGTACTGAGTTGAACAATATAGAAGTTAAATGTGAGTTGAACAATGACCCCTGGTTTTTCTTTTCTTTGTGTGTGTGTGTGTGTGTGTGTGTGTGTGTGTGTGTTTTGGTACTGGAACTTGAACCCAGCTCTTGGGCACTGTCCCTTAGCTTTTCCACTCAAGGCTGACACTCTACCACTTGAGCCACAGTTCCACTTCTGAATTTTTGGTGGTTAATTGGGGATAGGAGTCTTCAGCTGGCTTTGAACCACAATCTTCAGATCTCAGCCTTCTGAGTAAATGGGATTGCAGGCATGAGTCACCAGCTTCTGGCAAGGAGTTCCAACTTTATACAAACTTTTTCTCTTGAACTTTCACTACGGATTTATGGTGTTCAACATTCAGATTTTGAGCAGAAGAATAGTTGTGCCTGTGAGGAGTTTTTGTTCTGTCAAACAAGATAGAGAATGCAGGATATGAGCAGACAGCTTCCGAGTGCATTTTTTATTTGTTTGATTCTTTAGAGGTATACAAAAAGCAAAAATATAATGACTGTTTATCCATTGACCTTCTTGCTGAGGTTTAAGATGAATCTCACTTGTCCCTTTATTACTGAGTTAAAGAACTGATTCTTCTCTTTATCAGAATAAATTCTATGTATTTATATGCCCCAGGACAGGGATTATGAGTGATTACTGCATTCCACTGGAAGCCACACAACTCTGACAGTCCCTCCCCCACCCTTATCTACAAGCTGGGTTGTGAAAGAAGGTGTCCTTTAGATATTACCTTCTTGGCTTGCCATTGATTTGATGAGCAGCTTATTGCATTTTCTGCCTAGAGTTCTTAAATGCTAATCTTAAACCTGATTCTTTTTGAGAACAATATTGATGTACAGGATAAATACACATATAACCAAGCTCATTACTTTTACCAAAATATTACACGTAAATTCACATGTCACTTGTATTATAAACAAATGATACAGATCTGAGATTATTTGGTCCTCCATTCTCTGAACATAAGTGAAACAGCCTAAGAATTTTAATAACTAGGTGTAATGGAGATAATGGAGATACTCTTTTTTGGGTAGGTCAGTGACAGATTATGTTCTTTGTGGGCGTTCCTTCCTAAATTGGCTTTTCCTACTCACATACTTCCTCCTGCATTTTTCCCTTTCTCTCCCTTGTTTCTGTAGTCTCTGTGTACCATGCCTATCATTTTCAGGCCTCTGTTCACTTCCAGTATAAATGTGTATGTTTCCTTTGTCCAGGTAGAAAGAATAGTTCCCTAGGAAATCTGAAGTCCCCTCTGTTTTTGAGTTTCCTCCTAGTGACCTGCTGCCAGACAATTTATTCTGTTTTGCCTACTTCTTTTAAGAAAAGATGCTAGATCTTTTTCCTGAATTTAAGAGGTAGTCTTTTTCATTGTAGATGGTTAAGTGAGCAAGTAGATAAGATAGGTTGTTTGAGAAGTGAAGACTTTAAAGTACAATAAGACTTGAAAGTTTGGGAACCATTGATGAAGATAGATATAAATGATTTATTGAAAATTTTGCCACATTGGCAAAACCAGCAATAAATCTTGAGGGCAGTAAAGATGTATCAGTTTCTTCTTTTCTCTTTTTATAGTCTTTGTATCTATTATAAGGCAAGAAAAATCTTTTGCCTTTACTCATCTCAAATTTAAGACAAAAGACAGATTAATAAGGAGAAAGCACAGACATCCATTCAATATAAAGTCAAGGTGGTATGGAAAGTTTCATATGGAAATGGTACCCTATAGAAACAGGTAAACATTGAATGCTTTTAAAATAGTCTTATGGAAGAGTGGACAGTGGTGGAGAAATATGAGAGGAGGGGAAAAGCTTATGGTCTAATTGCAATAAACTGGAAAAACTTACCACAGCCTATTCATTCTTTGTGATGTCTTAATGTTTGGAGATTCTTTCCTGTAGGTGTAGAAAAAAAAAAAAGTCTTGTTGCAGGATGGTCTCATAACCTGCCTATGTAGAAGGTCAGAAAATCCATTTTGAGTGCTATTGAGTTGTTGGAAGGGAGAAAAGTGAGGGGAAGCTAAAAGTGATCTTTGAGCTTTCCTTGTTTATCCTGCTTTGGCTGTCTTCTGTAGTTCATATATAACATTTTTGGGGGTGCTGTCTATTTAATTCTGTCACCATTTACATATTAAAATTAATATATAGTCTCTCCTAGTTACTCAGGAGGCTGCAATCTGAGGATCATGGCTGGAAGCCAACCCAGGTAGGAAAGTCCTTCAGATTCTTATCTCCAATTAGTCACCAAAAACCTGGAAATAGGCTGTGACTCAAGTGGTAAGAGAGCAAGCCTTAAGGCCAAAAGCTAAGGGATAGCACTCAGGCTGTGAATTAAAGCCCTAGTATTGGTATAAAATCATTAGATAGTCTTGATGCCTATGTGCAATTAAGATTTTAATACAGATTATAGCAGTTATTATATAACTCAAGGTATCGTGTGTGTGTGTGTGTGTGTGTGTGTGTGTGTGTGTGTGTGTGTGTCCTGGGTCTTGACCTCAGGGCCTGGGCACCATTCTTGAGCTTTTGTGCTCAAGGCTAGTGCTCTGCCACTTTGAGCCACAGCATCATTTCCGGCTTTTTGGAAGTTAATTGGAGATAGAATCTTATAGACTTTCCTACCAGGCTGGCTTTGAACTGCTGTTCTCAGATCTCAGACTCTTTAGTAGCTAGGATTACAGGTGTGAGATATTGGAATCTGGATTTTTCTTTTCTGTTTTTTTTTTTTTCAATGAGGTTTATACTTTGATAATAAGGAAAATAAGTCAGAGATAAACTAATTTGTCCATGTTTACTGTGGATTACTAGCATTTCTATGAAAGGAAATAATTAATTTCTGGAGATCCTAAGTTATTTTTCTGTACTTAAAATAATATGATTTTTTCTTTTTGCCCCAAAGGAAAAATTCTGTTAAATTTTACCAGTAGCCAAGTTTTCAAATATTTCTTTCCTTGTCAGCTGCTTGTCAGTTGTGAACAGAAATGCAGCCTAAAACTAACAGGAAGAAACTGGGAAAGCTATAACCACATGACAGAATAGTGAAAAACCCTTGTGAAGGTTTGTCATTTATTGTATAACAGTAAATCTACTGCCAGTTGCATAGGTGATTTAATAGATACAATTTAGCTAATTTATTATTTTGCCAAGAGAATTCATTGTGTTGGATTCCTTCCTAATCTTTGGTGGCTGCTTACTTATAAAAACAGAGTGCCTAGAAACTGTAAATTATTTCACAGAGGGGAAAAGTAGAAGAGAGTTGGCTATTAATTTAGACTATTTTACATTGAAACTGTCACTTCAGAGAAAGAAATATGTGTGGATTAAGATATATATGATTCTTTGGCGAAGAAAAATACTTAAGTGGAAAATCTTGTGTTCAGAAGTTCAAAAGATATCAATTACAAGTAGAGTATTAAAATGGATTTTGCATTTTCTAGCTTTAAAGATAAGATGATAAATGAGAGTGTTTGCTAGACTCTTCAGGCTAATATAGGTTTGTATAATGCAAGGGATTATGTTCAGTATATTAATATTGGGTCAGGCAGGGCAGCAATATTATTATGTGGTTTCCAATGCCTCTTTAGAAACTAAACACAGTCAAACACTATTTGAATCCTAAATGTTATTTAGGACTTTAAAAAAGAGCTACTTAAATCTAAAGTTTCAATGTTCCCTCTTGTTTTCACTTCTTACACTTATAATGCTTATCATATGGAGGACTATCCTCTTTGTACAGAGTGGACATAGGCCCCATAAATACACCATGGAAGAGACCTGATACAGTGACCCTCAATCAAATGGAAGACTATGGCACTTTTCCAACAAGTGACTAGATTGAAGAAAGAGGGATCGTCAAAAGGTGTAGAGTTTTAAAGGAGAAGAGGAACTCTCTTGCATCATTAAAGATACAAGAAAGAAAGAGATGTCAAAGTTATCAAAATGATATAAAGAGATAGAGAAATCCTTCAGTGAGCTCACTAAAATAAAGGTACTTGGAACCCCACTGGAGGAACATTAACAACAACAACAAAAACAACAACTACTACAAGTCCTCTGAATACAGATCCCTGGAATCTGCATTTAAAATAAACTCCTGGGATCAATCCTGTAGAACCTCTGTATGCTTCACTTTGAGAAACATACCATTTAAACATGATTGCTATTATTGCATTTATGTAGAGGTCACTGATGTCACTGCTCAGTAGACTAGATGGGTGATTCCACAGTCTTATAATGTTCGGATAATAGTTATTATAGCCATTGTTATCTTCAGATACTTTATTCTCTTGGCTTCTTCACATTTAAAAGAAGGAGACATATTGCTATTCTGGTCATGGTCTCATCAAGGTACAAACTACCATGTGTCCAGAGGGATGGTGCAAAGAGTCTGGTATGGAAAGTCAGAATAAGAAAATGGGCTGAGGGCGTGGTACAAGTACAAGAGTACCTGCCTAGCAATTACAGAGCCCTGAGTTCAAACACAAATACTAAGAAAGAAAAGGAAAAAGAAAAGACTCAATATTAGGCCAGGGCATGGTGACTCAATATTGTAATCTTAGATACTTGGAAAGTGGAGACCCACAGAATGAGGATCATGGTTTGAGGCCAGCATAGACAAAAAATAATCACAAGAATCCATCTGAACCAATGGCTGGTTCATACATTCAGCTGTCATCCCAGTAAGTCAGGAATTCACAAATAGGAAGATCACAGGCCAACCTGGTCATAAAGTAAGAAACAATTTCAAAAATAATAATAAAAAAATCAAAACCCAAAAATGAATTTGTGGAATAGCTCAAAAGTTAGAGTGAGTACCTGCTGAGAAAGCATGTCCTGAGTTCAAACCACACCACGCAATAAAAGAAGGAGATGTTTGAAAACTTTTCTTAGAAGTCTTTTGTTTTTTGAACATGGCAAAGCAAGGAGTTTAATGTAAAGAAAAGTGTAGTGTTATGGGAAATGGCAGGCTCCAGCCAGATGGCTCAAGAGAGTCATGTTAAAAGAGAGCAGGAGTGAGTGCAAGAGAGAAATATGTCCTGCTTCTCATGCAGGAAATGGAAGTTAAAGACTCTTTTTAGTAGAAGTCTTATATGCACATTAACTTTAAAGATGTTCACTGAAAGTACAGATATTTTTACATGTACTTATATAAACTCTTCCTGCATGTTGTCCAAGCCTGTCATTACTAATGTGGGGCCTACATACTTACATTCAGTGGTGTTGTCAGGACACCAAGCTCTTTCAGATCGACTTTCCAAGCCTCATTTCTTAGGAGACTGTGCCTCTGCCTTGTGGAGGTTAAAAATTCCTTAGCTAAACTGTCCTATTCTTTGCAGTGTGATGGGCCCTCATTACTATTTTCCTGAAGACATTGTTTCTCTGTTTCTTCTTACTACTTGCTTTTATTACTGTCTGCTTCCAGCCCATCCTGCTTTTCTGTTTCCATTTCCAGTCACTGAGAAAATGAGAGATGATTTTCCTTCTCCATCTTCACAAGCAGTTATAACTTTAGTTAGGCCATCAGGTAAAAATTTGGCTTTTCTGCATTATATTTGAAAGGCTTCAACTTGGCTTACAATACAACAATATTTTCTACCATGCTCAAACCTGTGTCTCAAACCTAAGCCCAGATATGTGAGTATCACCTATTCCAAGGTCTCAGTGAGATTGCTAGTGTTCTGGGACTAAATATCTGTACAAGGTCTTTTTTTAGTATTTTGCTTAGAATGTCTCTTGGAAATGAGTTTCTAAACCTGACGAACCCAGTATTCTCAGAGTGAGTGTACAGACGAGCCTCTTGGTTTCTGGGACCTTACTGTAAAGCAGTACAATGAAATAAGTGTAACATGTGTTTCCATGTAATTGCTGTCATTGGGTTGCCACAGAAACGGGGCTATGTGAATGATTAGAATCAGTATAGATGTAGCTGGTGAGTTGTTAATACTTAAAAAATATGCATTATTCAACAAGCTGCTTTCTGTGCTTACCTGTGTAGCTTTTCTTCTTTAAGAGGACTTGTGTTGTTTTCTCAGTTCCCTGGAAAGCACATTTCATAAGATAAAGAAAACATATTTGTTCCAGCAAAGCTGCTTGTGTGTTATTTTCCTACTGATATCCACTATAAATTGGAGATATTGTTATTTTACTTGTTTGTTCCTCGTAAAATATCACTTGCAGTTAATAATGCAGGAAACTGAAAAACTGTAGCTCAAAGAAAATTCCTATTTATTAAAAGAACCTGTACCAAGTAAGCAGCAACATGTAAATATAGGATTTCTAAAGTTGTATTTCTTATTTGCTCCCAGTGTGTTAAGGCTCAAAGAGTGAAGAAAGATACCATTGTTTGCAAAGACTTCTGACTAATGAAGTTTCCATATTATGTTTTTTTCCCTGTAGATATTTTATAATAGAAGAGTTCAAAGGTTATCCTGGTTACTCAGATCTTGTTCTTCCTCAAATGCTATTAGAAAAGAGTAGGCTGAAAATAAATTAAGAGAAGGGTAAGATATAGCTAAGTATGCAATAGAAACAGCTATTCAGTAAAGGCAATTGCTCAGTTGGCAATCTTCATTTAATGGAGACTAAACACATTCTTTGGAAGTTAAGTTTGGGTATTTGAAACATCATATCAGCAAATACTTGGATATTAACTGTAATTAGTACATTGAAACATTTATGTGTGGTTGAAAGTGCCTTCCTTTGAAGATCTTACTGGTTTGAAGCAAAATAGCACATTGTTTATCTAATCATATTTTGATTAACTAGCACAAGATTAATTACACCTACCTGATAACCTAGTTCTGAATTGACAGCTCCATCTTAAAACTGGAAATGAAGAGCTTAA
The DNA here is from genome assembly GCF_000151885.1 of Dipodomys ordii. NCBI lineage: Eukaryota > Metazoa > Chordata > Mammalia > Rodentia > Heteromyidae > Dipodomys > Dipodomys ordii. The sequence continues at coordinate 3,656,817 of NW_012267250.1, forward strand.
CCAAGTCTCCACCCTCCAGGAAACCTAAATAACAAGCCACTACTACTACTAAAATATGAACTTACAGAGCAAGAGAAATTCAGTGTATTACTTCTAAATGAAAACTGTCCAGATGAACATAGAACTGAGAGACAAAGCTAAATAATGAAGCGATTAACAATATTCCAATCAGGCAAACGTGGTCACAAGAATATAACCCTAGTATTGACGAGGAGATAAGAAGATCATGAATTTGATGTCAGCCTGGGTTTACAGTGAATTCAAGACCAGTCTGGGCTATGTGACATTTTGTCACCAAACAATCAAATAATATTTCAGTTAGAAAGAAAAGACTGTGTGAAGGCCAGAGTCAAAGGCAAGCCAAGTAAGACAATCAGGCAGTGCATCTTGCCCACTACAACATAATTAGAAAGCTGGGAAAGGTTCCACTCTGAACCACTGTTAGGTAATCTGCTACTACTCTTCCTATCCTTGAAAGGCTCTGATGAAGAGCAAATGCTTTTTACCTGATTTCTGATTTCTTTTCTGGTGACCTCCTCAAAATAAATGTAGGGTAATTTTTGTTTATAATGCTGCTTTCTATCAAATATGGAAGTCTTTTTAGGATGAGAGACAAGGGGAGTGGCAAGTCATACAAACATAGTGTTGACTATAGATTCTTGTTGCTTCTTCCAATGAACATGAAACCATCCCAAGGTTAGCAAGTCTATATCTAAAATAGGGAAGAGTTTGATTTAAGGTTGCTGGGGGAACTGGTATGCCTTCTTTGGGTCTCTTTTCATTCTACTCTCTTCCTTTATTTGTTCCTAGTTGGAGATGAGCTCTCACTAACAGCATAAGGGGTAGATTTTCATCAGTGACAGAAGACCATGGACGCTAAGAAAAAAGCATTTGTCAAAGTAAATGAAGGGACACAGAGCCAGGAGTGCAGCTAATTATTTTTGAAAGCTAGTCACTCTGCTGGTATAATACAAATGTGGCTTCTTGCTTAGCTGCAGGCAAATCTCTAAATCAGAGCATGAGATTTATGGTCCTTAAATAAGAAGGAAAATATCTTTAGAAATGAAAGAATAATGATCCTGTGATCAACAGCATGGATAGAAAATTACAAGCTGTTATCTTTTTGAAATTTAGGTCTTCAGTGCTTTCTGTCTTGATTATGATAGTATTTTTCTAAACCATCTTCCCTTCTCATCTCACATGTCTCAGGCCTCTCACTCATTCATTTGTTTATCCATACATTCATGAAGATTTATTATCTCCTTTGCTCTCAATAGTATTCTGGGGGCTAGTTGTGATGACATGGTTGGTGGTGCTGGTCTTACAGGGCTAACCTTTTTGGTGTGCTTGTGGGACTCATTAATTGAAACAATCTGATAGGTCTAAAGAACTTTAATTTTGCATTACGCTACTTTGGAGCAAGTGGTACAGACAGACTTCTCTAAAATAGATGGCTTTTAGGCTGTTAACTGAAGGCAAAAGGAAGAGATCAGATTATTCCTAGCAAAGACCACCTAGTGCAAAGTCCAGTGGTAGAGGTAGGATCAGGGGTAGCAGTAAGTTTGAGCAATAGCCCTAGTAGCTATGGCCCTGTGGAAGGCAGGAGTGGGGCGTGGATAGTGGATACCCTGAGATAAAGTCTCAAGGAAGACAAGTTACGTAGACTTCATTAGAAGGGTTGGGAGCTTGGACTTTAATTGTGGTGAATATGGCCATTTGGACAATCTAAGCAGATACATAGCAGATAATTTATATTTTAAAAGCTTGTTATATAACAAATATTCATGAACTCAAAGTGATGTAATGAAACATCTATCTATCTATCTATCTATCTATCTATCTATCTATCTATCTATCTATCTATCTATCTATCTATCTACAGGCAAAGGGAAAATCTTCATTTGTCCCTTCTAATTAATACATACTAGTTGCACATAGAGGTTTTGTTGTATGTCTTCATATTTGCATATGAAGAACGCCATTAAACCCACCTCCTGTATCAACATCTCCTCAATCTCCTCCCTGCTTCTGTGGCAATGTCAGCAGGTTTTGTTGCTCTATATTCATATATTTCTATAAAATACTTCCACCATAGCAACATCTAATATTTTCTCCTTTGTTGTCTCCTTCTTCCTGGTACCTGCCTCCCAAACAGAACCTGTTTTACATTCCTGTCCTTCATATTTTAGAGATAGAATCTTCATTGAAGAGGGAACATACAACTATTTGACTTTCTCATTTTGGCTTATTTCACTTAACAGGTTTATCTTCAGTTCTGTTATTTTACCTACAAATATTATGTACTGTATTATTTAAATTAAAGAGGAGCACTACATACATTTACTATTGAATACCTGGTATAAGGTTCTTCTGAGAAAACCAAGGCATTCAGTCCTACAAATTGGTGTGAAAATCATTTTAAAAAGTCACATAATGAGCAAATGACACAGTACAACTAAGCTATGATAAAATTCTTTTTTTCAGATCGATCTACATTCAGTAGTTGGATGGATCACTTAATACTCAATTTTGCATTTGGATAAAAGATCAGATTTCTTTTAACTATATGTTACTCATGCAGAGAAATGGTATTGCTGAGTTGTTAGCTGATAAAGCTAACATCTAAAAGCTAATTAAATGATGGTTATTAAAGGACTCAACAATAAAGTTGGGCGGGATTTGTGATTTAAATTTACTCATGTTCTTTTGGGTCCTGAATAACATCCAGCTTAGTGTGTTACGGGTGCTAGCTGTTTAAAAAATAATTATGAAAATTCTCCAAAATCAAGAATTAAATTGGTAACTCAAAGGAGTAGCAATAAACTGATCTAAAATCCACAAGTAGATTCAATAAAATGTTCATCAGAAACTCTACCATTTAGCTTCCAATGCTCGGAATAGAGAAGTGTTTGTTTGGTAAGTGCTGTGGACACTTATGTCATTCACCACAATCAATTGAGCAGCTCTCCTTGGATCCATTACTCTTGGAGAGTCCAAAGTAAACTTTATGAGGCTTTCTTCAGTCTATGACTCCTGCATTATCAGCTACCACCTGCTACTAACTGAAGTAATATTCATGTTTTTCTATTTTGACCTACTATGTATTCCAGGTTGAGGCGATGTTGTTATCATAAGAGGTATTCTCTTTCTATTTTCCAAGTTCCTACCTGTGAATTGCCTGCTCTAAATGTCAACCATAGAGGTTTTACTGAATTTTCATTCTATGACCATATATTTTGACATGGTGCATTTTCTCCAGGAGCCATTTCTGCTATTTCTTGTAGTGTGATTTAGCTGTAAGCATGCCTTTCTTCTTTCCTTGTCTTCTTCAGGGGCAGATTATACTTTAGAGTTTTTATTCCAGTGTAAATAATTATTAAATTATTCATAAAATAGTCTTCATTTATAGCTGTTTACCATGACAAATTCTTTCTGGAAATTTTCCATTTGACTTTTATTATTAGACTTCAAACTGTGGCAATTCACCTTTTATTTTTATTTTTAATAAGTTTTTATTGTGAAAATACTGTACAGAAGAGTTACAGTTACACAAGAAAGGTAATTATTAAGCATTGTTGCCTCCTCCTTTGTTCTTCTCTTACTGTCCCTTCCCTCCCACCGCCTAAATAGTAAAGCTCCTTTTTCAACATAGCATCTTGGACATCTCATTTTTGCAATGGGTCAACCTGTATCCCTATTTAAACAATTTGTTTTTTCCCTTCCCCTCCCCAAATTATACCAACATCAAATACAGTGAAAAGAGGGGTTATATCATGGGGGAGGGACATACAAAACAACAACAAAAAATCACATGGTACCTTACAAATGCTTTAGAAACAATAGCAAGAAAGAAAAATCCACTTGTGTCCCTATGTTGGGGTTAATTTCATTTAACATTATCTTATCTGACTTTTTCTGCTTGTCTTTTATTGTTCCTTTGGATTGCCTCTTCTATTTCCTTGAAGAATGAGGTTGGAATATTGATAGGTATTGCATTGAATTTGTAGATAGCCTTGGGAAGTATTGCCATTTTCATGATGTTGATCCTTCAATCCAGGAGCTTAGGAGGTTTTTCCACTTTCTAAGTTCTGCTTTGATTTCCTTTTTCAGATTTTTAAAGTTTTCCTCATAGAGGTTCTTCACTTCTTTGGTTAAGTTAATTCCTAGGTATTTTATTTTTTTGTGGGGCTATTACAAATGGAGTTGCTTTCCTGATTTCAGCCACATTCTTCTCATTGTTGGCATACAGAAAAGCCACTAATTTTTGAGGGTTAATTTTATACACTACTACTTTCTCAAAGTTTTGAATCTGCTTTAGTAATTTGGAAGTGGAATCTGTGGGATTCTTTAAATACAAGATCATGTCTTCTGCAAAGAGGGTGTGTTTACTTCATCTTTCCCTATTTGGATCCTCTTTATGTTTGCATCTTGTCTTATTGCTTTAGCTAGGCATTATAATAGTAAATTGAAGAGAAGTGGAGAGAGTGGACATCCTTGTCTCATTCCTGAGTTTAGAGGAAATGGCTTTAGTTTTTCACCATTAAGTATAATGCTGGCTGTAGGTTTGTCATATATAGCCTTTATTGTATTGAGGAATGTTCCATGGATTCCTAATTTTTCCAGAGCCTTCATCATAAAGGGGTGTTGGATCTTGTCAAATGCTTTTTCTTCATCTATTGAGATAACCATGTCATTCTTACCCTTGCTCTTGTTGACATGATGAATTATATTAATTGATTTGCGTATATTGAACCAGCTTTGCATCCCTGAAATGAATCCTGTTTGATCGTGGTGCATGATTTTTTGGATGAATTGTTGAAGTCGATTGGCCAAAATTTTGTTGAGAAGTTTTGCATCAATGTTCATCAAAGAAATGGGTCTATAATTCTCTTTCTTTGAGGAGTCCCTGCCTGGTTTTAGGATGAGGGTTATGATGGCTTCATAGAATGAGTTCGGTAGTGAACTTTCTCTTTCAATTTCATTGAAGAATTGGAGGAGGAGTATTGGTGTCAATTCTGCTTTCAAGGCCTTGTAGAATTCAGCTGTAAATCCATCTGGTTCTCCTTAGATGGGAGTCTCTTATTGCTGTTTCTATTTCAATGCTTGATATGGGCCTGTTAAGATAGTTTAACTTATCTTGGTTTAGTTTCGGCATGTTGATATTTGTTAGGAAAAGGTCCATTTCTTCAAGATTCTCAAATTTATTAGCATAAAGGTTTGAGAAGTATTCCCTTATAATGTTCTGAATCTTGGTTGTTTCTGTGGTAATGTTTCCATTCTCATCTCTGAGTTTATTTGGGTGTGTTCTCTTTTTTTTCTGATTAAGATTTGCTATGGGTCTGTCAATTTTGTTAATTTTTTCAAAGAACCAACTCAAAGATCTGCTTTGAGTGTCACAAAAGAGGAAGATGGCTGTTTCTTCTAGCTTGCAGTTGCTGTGATGAGGCTAGGTTTTGGGTAGGGTTGATGCCTGTCAGCATTCAGTAGCTTTTCCCTGTGAGGCTAGCTCCTGAGACACTCACAGAGTCCAGCTGGAGCCATTCTCAGGGTTTATGTTTACTGTGTTTCAGTTGTTGTCTAGGCTGTGGGGAGCCTCTGGCTCTGTTTGCCCAGTGAAGAAAATAACTCCTCTGGGGTGGAAATTCCTCTGCGTGGGTAGGGGACTTTCCCCTGGGTTCACCTTCTATTTTCAAGATAACATCTGGTGCTTTAATTGGCTTGGAGAATATAAAACACAATATCTACCCTGAAGGAACTTACTGTATGGTTTTAAATGCTTATTAAATATTTCCTCTTTTATAAGTACTTTATATGGAATAATTGCTTTGTTCTTTGTAATTAATTCATGACCTAGACAGAGTTTGTTCCTGTTGTACACTAGCATTCAAATAAGCCAAATGGCAAAGAATACATTTAAATTTATATTACATCTGGCTCTGAGACATATTCTTTCTGGCAAATTATAGATTGCAAATTATAAAGCAGATGTTTATTTGTAGACCTGTATCTACATACATAAAGAGAAATATGGATATAGATATATGTATATCTCTCTGTGATTCTATCTCTCTCTATATTCATACATCTCCCTCTCTATATATGTATATCTGGGGTAAGAAACAGATGTTTGTATCCATTTTTCTATTGATAACTTAGGCTTTATATATATATATATATATATTTGGTCGGTCCTGGGGCTTGAACCCTGGGCCTGGGCACTGTCCCTGCACTCTTCGGCTCAAGGCAAGTGCTCTACCACTTGAGCCACAGCGCCACTTGCGCTTTTCTAGTGGTTTTTATTGGAGATAAGAGTCTCACAGACTTTCCTGCCCTGGCTGGCTTTGAACCACTATCCTCAGATCTTAGTCTCTTGAGTAGCTAGGATTACAGGCATGAGCCACCGGCACCTGGCTTAGGTTATATATTTATTAGTCAAGTATTTAAATCTCACCTCTTTATCAAGGATTACTTTAATGTTAAATCTTAGTCTCAAAAAAAAGTAATTCTTTATGAGTAAACAGGCACAATTCCTTACAATTATTTGATGTTTCTCCAAGGAGAATAAAGCATGTGGGTGAACACCAGCATTTGACTTAGGAGTTGTTTCTTCCATGGAGGTAAGGTTGCATTAGACCTTCATACTTATTTTCTGTTAGTGTTGAGAGAGGTACATTTGTTTAAACTGAATTTTACATTTGTCTTAAGTGGCCACCATACCTATCTGACCTTCTCTCTGAACAGAATATTTTTCTCAAGATATTAGAATCCCATTGGATTGACTGGAAGTTATCTATATTATCTGTATTTGTCTGATAACTAGGCATAGTTGTCATTCATGTATATGTATATGTGTGTGTGTTTGTGTATGAATTTAACAAGACTAGAATAACTTGAACCTGGGATTCTAATGAAATTAACCTTCTCCTTGTCTAGCTCCTTAGAAATTCCTAACAACATGGAATTCTCTTGAATTTATGTTTTATTTCAGCTTTTAGCATAGGAATTTCTGTTTTTGGAGTTAAGCCTAGACATTCTCAAATGAAAGTAGAAGCAACAGCTCAAGTTTTATCTCCAAATCTTAAACTCATATCTGAGGGCAGTAGTTTGTTAGGCTATTAGCTATAAGATCTATGTAACCTAGTAGAGAAATTGGATTCGAATACAAAACTGTTCAAACCTGTATTAGTACCTTTTGAAATTAATACTTTCATGGTAGTTGATATATGTAATACATTGATGCCTAAAAGCACAATTCATTAATATGTATACATTGATATAGTGGCCTACTTTGTATCTTAATTCAAATGAAATCCATGTGCCTCAGAGGAAATTCTTCTGTCCAATTTCCATATGTGATAAAAATGTAAAGCCTAAATGTTAGCTCACTTCCTCTGAAACTTTGAAGTTTTGTGTTGATGAATAGATGACTTATGTCTTATTACATCAATACTACCTTAAAAGCTTAAAATGCATGTAAAGAAGAGAGAAGTCCTGTACATGAAAAATCCTCATCCTTACGTAGCAGAACACCCTTTACCTGGGAAACTATGTATAAAACTAGAATGCTATTCATAGATCATTGAGAAATATATTAAATTTAAAATTTCTTTTTGCTCCCAGAAAGGAAAAAGTGGTAAATCATTGATTTCTTGTTTCTGTATGAATATTCACTAACTAAAGTATTGTCAATAGTGCCTCACAGTATTTTAAGTATGAACATCTAGAGAATTTTATTTGCAGCCAGGCACTGGTGGTTTGCCTGTAAGCTTCTCAGAATGCTGAGATCTGAGGATGACAGTTCAAAGCCAGCCTAGGAAGGAAAGTCATAAGACTCTTACCTGCAATTCATCACCAAAAATCCAAAAGTAGACCAGTAGCTCAAGTAGTAGAGCACTGGCCTTGAACAAATAAAAGTTCAGGGACAGTGCACAGGCCCTGAGTTCAAGTCCCAGGACCAACACAAAGAACTTTACTGCAATTGATAATTTTTCCAATGAGAATCATATTTCACAAACATATCCTTGTTGCAAACAAAAATAGTAGACTCATTTCATTGTAGGTACATAGAAGAGAACCCTCTGTCAGGTATATGTTGACCTCACATTATCCTCCATGCAACCAGGGTGCCTTGGAAATGGCCCAATTCAAAAGATGATAGCTGCTAAATGTTTGTGCATATGTGTGTGTGCATGTGCATGCGCATGTGCACGTACACCCACATGCGCTTGTTTTCTTTTTCAGCTTCTAAAGTTATTTAGGATAGTGCTTCAGGGAAGGTTCAACAACAATCCGGAGATGAATGGTTACAGTGTCAGGAGTAAAACAATGAAGGAAAGGAAAAATGGCATATAATCTCAAATACTGTATGAAAAATTATACTTGTACAATTGGTTGAAGTCTCTCTAATGAAATTTAATCACAAGAAAGGAGTGGCTTACTGTTGGAAGTTGGGAAGAAGGGGACAAATAAATCAATGATTATAGTAACCACTAGATTATAGATCAGATATAGCTTCCAGATGTTGTAGGTCCTGTACATGATATAGGTCTCTCTCCTTTTTTAAACTGAAGAAGTGGTCCTAAGGTTTGAACTCAAAGCTTTGATCTATCACTTCAGCCGTGTCTTCTTTGCATGACCTTGCATCTATATTTCTTTCTTTCTTTCTTTCTTTTTTTCTTTCTTTCTTTCTTTCTTCCTTCCTCCCTCCCTCCCTCCCTTCCTTCCTTTCTTTTTTACTATAGTTATTTTTCAAATAGCACATCTGTTTTTGTACAGGACCATCCATGGATTACTAATCTCCTGCTTCCCAGATAGTTGTGTTGGTTAGGGCTCTAGTGCTTGTACCACCATATCCAGGCATTACCTCTGCATTTAATTAATTTATTTATTTTAGGTAATAGTAAGGGTCTGAACTCAAGGACTCATCCTTGCTAGGTTGGCACAATACCATTACATCATACCTCCAGACCTGTTTCTCACTGGCAGTTTTTAGGAGGGTTTTGCTTTTTGCCCAGGTATGCATCTTAACTGACCTCTGCTTGCCATAGAAGTCCTGTGGTCAATTCAGTTTGAGCACAAGCACGTGCCTGCAGCCTCTAGTTTCCCTTCAAGACAGACTCCTGGGCTTTTCTGCCTAAGCTTGACATGGCTTAAGATGACACATATGCACCAATTTGCTCGGCTAGGGTTGGAAGTGAGTCTCTCTAGCTTTTCACCTTAGGATGGCCTCAAATTCTGATACTCTAGTTCTCAGCCTTCCAAGCAGCTAGATCTCTGTTTAATATGCACTATACAATATACTTAGTCCCCACTTTGAAGAAGAAAACTGGAGACTAGGATCATTTAAGTATTTTGTCCAAAGTTGAAAAGCTTTAAAGGATACAATCAAATTGACAGTGCAGATAGTCCCCGAATTTTGATGGTTGGACTTAAAAATTGTTAGATTCATGGTGCTATAGATGTATACCCATTTCACCCAGTCTGTTTTTATTTTCTGTGCCATAATCAAGAAATTACGTGAGATGTTTAATACCCTCTTATAAAACAAGTTGTCTGTTAGATTATTTTGCCTAATTCTAGGCTAGTTTATTTTAAAAATATTTCAAATAGGCTACACTAAGATGTCATGTTCTACAGTCTAGATCAGACTTCATGATTTTTACCTTCGCTATTTTTGATTTATGATGGTTTTAGGAGGATGGAAGAGCTTATGGTACTTCTCCCATTGTAAAGTATTTATTTTTATTCAGTATTACACTGGCTTTAAGGAAAATGTTTAAATAATCCATAGCTTATATAATCTTCCCTTCCAGATTTTATCATTAATTAACTATTAATTAATAACCAAGTATTAACTAATTTCAGTGCTTATTATTGATAAAGGTGAATGAAAGCTGTTATTCTTTCTTTATTCCCAAACTGGGCAAAGCCTAGTTGGCATTGCAAAATATTTCACTTGCTCCCTTAATCTTTCATTTCATAAATAATCACAGAGAATGCTGCCAGCACATATAACAAATGGTATTTCCTACTGGCTCCTTTCCTTCATAAATGGCTTTTTAGATAGGATCATGGTTTATTATATAATTATATTCTCTGGCTGTTTTCTTTTAGAAAACTCCTAATAAACCAGTGTGGGAATATTTTGTCTCAAACATACGCTTCTTTAAATGTTTATTTCTGAAAATATGCTATCTACATCAAATTATAGCAAAATTCTATGGAGGATACTTTTTAAATCAAAAGTAAAACACAGCCAGGCACCTGTAATTCTAGCCATCAGGAAGGTGAGAAATGGAGGATAAAGGTTCAAGGCCATAAAGGCCAAAAACTTCATGAGACCCCTTCCCTCCCAGTCAATCAATAAAACTGTGTTACAATGACGCACACATGCTTTCCCTGTTAAAACAGTAAATAAGAGAATAATAGTCAAGGGAGATCAGAGAAACAAACAAGATTTTATTTAAGAAATAATAAAAGCTAAAATCACTGAGGGTGTAGCTTAATTGATAAAGCACCTGCCTAGAAAGTAGAAGGAGGCCTTCAATTCAAATTCCAGTGCTACATCGAAAGGAAAAGAGAAAGGAAATAAAAGGAAAGCACAAAATCCCTATTTTTTTAAAGGATTCCATTTGTTATGGGAAAAGAAAAGGGAATCTTATTAAACTGCAGAGCTCCTATCTTATAGAGTTGCTATAAAGATAAAATGAGTTATTACATAGAATCTATTTGAAACAATACCTAAGCTAAGTAAGCAATAGGCCCAGATTATTTTACATATAGAGTTGAGAAGTGAGAACACAGGTTAGAGAAGCTCATCCATCAAAATGTGATGCTTTGACCTGACAAGGAAGAAAATATATAGAACAAGTCAGTATGCACACATAAAATAAATGGCCCATAAATAGCTGAGTAACAGGAACTCACGCCTGTCATCCTAACTACTCAGAAGGATGAGATCTGAGGATCATGATTCACAGTCAGATGGGGCAGAAAAGTCCCATGAGATTTTTGTCTCTAACCTCTAAAAACCCAGACGTGCAGATGTGGCTCAAGTGATAGAGCACTAGTCTTGAGCAAAACAGCTCCAGGACAGTGTCTAGGCCCTGAGTTCAATCATCAGGATTCACATACACACATAAACATACACATACACTTACACAAAATTAAAGTAAGTTGTACATTGGAATTGTATGTGAACTTTATTTTTCAGATTTACAAATCCTTTTGAACATCACTTCTTCCAAATGCAAGCAATAATCAGCTGCTATTTTACACAGAAATAATGACAAGAGTGGAAAAGTTTACAAAAGCAGTAAAAACACATCTTGTTTAACTTGTATAAAGGAAGATAATCATTAACATGAAAAGATCATTCTTATTAAAAAGGTTATGGTCCTAAAATTAGCTTATGGTATAAAACTGTTGGTTTCCTTCCAGACATATGTGAAATTGTACATTTGTTCTACTCAAGGTAGCCTCTTAAGTTTTTCATACTTTTTCTACTATGTTATGTACATTTTCTAGTCCACTACATGTTTGTGTACATTTAATGCAATGACAAAGTTCCAAATTCAACTCAGAGTATGTAACACATATTTTACTAGGGTTCATTATCTCCAGACATTATATGAAAAGATGGGTTTGATTTTCACTTAAGAAAGGCCGGATAATCTGAATTATATAACATCAGATACTGAAAAATAGAATTATAGGTTTTTTTCAATAGTACCTAAAAGTTCCTTTCAGAATTATTAGACTTTGCCAGATACCTGTGGCTCACACCTTTAATCCTAGCTACTCAGGAGACTAGACCTAGAAGATCTCTATTTTAAAGCTTGAGCAGAAAAGTCTGTGATATTCTATCTCCAATTAAAAAAAACAAACATTACCCTCAAGTTGAGGATATGGCTCAGGTGGCAGCATACCTGCTGTAAGCAATAAGCCAAGTAAAAGATACGATGTTCAAACCCAGAAATGGCACACATGTAAACAAATTACTAGTTTTTTTTAATGTTTTGATGTGTGTGTGCGTGTGTGTGTGTGTGTTTGTGCATGTGTTTCTAATGGGCAAAGCCTTGAACTCTAACTTGGGTTTTGTATTCAAGGCTGACATTCTACCATTTGGACTACACCTCCACTTTTAGCTATGCTAAAAGTGGATAAGTGGATAAGTGAGATAAGTCTTAGAGACTTTTTGGTTTAGATCTCAGCTTCCTTGATTAGGCAGGATTACTGGTGTGAAGCACAAGCACCTCACCTAGACATTATTTCTTACTTCTAGGTTCACAGCAAAACTGTGTAGAAGGTAAAAAAAGAGTTACCAGAAACCCTTTGCATTAGCAGGTGCTTCCTATCTTCTCAGCATCTGGCATTAAATGGTCCATTTATTACAACTGATGAGCATACATTGACACATCATTGTTTAAGTAAGGGTTCACTCTGGTATTGTACATTCTCTGAGTTTAGACAGTATAGACTCTCCCTTTAAAAAGTGTTCATTATAATTTTGGAGAAAATGTAACCCAAGCCTGGGAAGTCATTGATTTTTGGTTGTTGTAAAATCAGAACTAGTGTTCCAGAAACACTGCAAGGTGTGCCCTCAAGGAAGGGCACCAACTTCAAACCTAAAGCAGCAGCAGAAGCTTAAATCCTGTAGCCTCCAGCTTTTTATTGCTTTGTATTGCTTAATGACTTTTACTGTTTAGTATGTTAAAAAAAAAAGACCCTGGCCTTCAAAAGTAATGAAGTGCAAACATGAATGACAAGTAGGAAATTTAGGGGATTTTATTCCTGATGATTGGAAAGAGAAAAACACTGCAAATAACTCTAACACACTTTAGATTTTGACCTTGCCAAGAGTTACTCATGTGAAGGTTTTTAAAAAATTGTTTCAATAGTTGATTTTTCTGATGAAGAGTGAACTTTATAGAAATTCTGTTTCCATGGTAGTAGACTATTAAGCTAGTGATTTTCGTGCTTTTTGGCCATGCTCTATTATAATTTTTAAAATATCACAAGCTATTAAGTGTATGCATATGTTTCTGACCCAAATTGTTATTACTTATAATCTGATCATAATTTATGTGGTCCATAGTTTAGGCCAACCTGAAGTGGGTTCCTCCATTTTTTTTTTTTTGCCAGTCTTGGGGCTTGAACTCAGAGCCTAGGCCCTTTCTCTGAGCTTCTTTTGCTCAAGGCGTAAACTCTACCACTCTACCACAGAACCACATCCAGCTTTTTCTGTTTATGTGGTACTGAGGGATTAAACCCAGGGCTTCATGCATGCTAGGCAAGTACTCTACCACTAAGCTACATTCCCAACATGCTCCATTGTTTTCTAAGTAACATATTTTCAAAAGGGGGAAAGTTATAGCTGAATACTCAAATTTAAGTTGACAAGTAGATTTATAGTCAAAGGGAAAAACAAAATCTATTAATTGATTAATTTCATCTTTATTTTTAGCAGTGTTGGCTGGGAGGGTAGCTTAGTGGTAGAGTGCTTGCCTAGCATGCATGAAGCCCTGGGTTCAATTCCTCAGTATCACATAAACAGAAAAAGCCACAAGTGGTGCTATGACTCAAGTGGTAAAACGCTAGCCTTGAGCAAAAGAAGCCCAGGGACGGTGCCTAGGACCTGAGTTCAAGCCCCAGGACTAGCAAAATAAATAAATAAATAAATTTTCAGTAGTGTCTTTTGTCAAAAGTTATTAATTCAGTTAGTGTGAAAAGAAAACTTCCCCAAATATTAAGATTAGTAATAAAGGTCTATTGCAGGGCTACTATTTTAACTTATAATTTTAACATTATTAATTAAAATGTTTTACAAGAGATCTAAGTAGAAGATATCAAGGAAAAGCTCACTTTTTTAAAAAATGGAAGCAGAATCTATCTGCTATTTTTCTATGTTTTCCATCCATGGTACTTCTCATGCAAATTGTCTTTATGGATTATGGTTTTAGAATATTTATTCAAATTAGATTTGCATTACTAGACTTGAAAAGGTGGCTTAGGCTTGAGAAAATTTAGTAATTAAAAATTTCAGAACTTTTAGTATTCAATTTTATAGAGGTAGCAAATAAAAAAGAAATAATCTAGGTTTGAAGATAAATTTTAATGTCAACAAATTAAAAGTGTACATGTATATATGTATACATATAGGGAATAAAACACTCACACATGGAACAAAAAATTGAACATATGTTTATAACTCAAAACAGAAGTCTGGAGTTAGTGTGGTATACTAACAGATATATAATATGGTAAACCCTTAACAAGTTACCAGAACCTGGGTGGATTATAAAAACATAAATTAATTTTGTCAAGTATCTGGAAGCTGGAAACTTGAATTCAAGTTATTCAGAGCAAAGTGACAAGGTGATTTCTTTTTAACTTTTCCTTTTATTTTTATGTTTTTGACAGTACTGGAGATAGAATTCAATAAGCTGGCTGCAAGAGCTATACTACTTGAACCATACCCCTGTCTTTTTGCTTTATGTTTAAATTTTCAGATAAAACCTAAAATCTTTAGCTTTGGCTCTGGCTAGCCTGGGACTTGGATGAATCTCCTGTCTCCATTTTCTTGAGTTTGGATTATACCATGAACCGTTTTGACTAGCCACTGTTCAGATTTCTTCTGAGGTATCTCTCTTTGATTTGTAGATGACCACTTACCTGCTATGTCCTTCCATGATCTTCCCTCTGTTTTTGAACACCTAGAGTTTTTCTGTGGCTAAATCTACTCTTCTTATAGTATGCTAGTGCCATTAGTTTTAGTCTACTCTGATTGGCTCACTTTAACTCAATCACCACTTTAAAGGCTTCATCTCTAAATATGGTTATATTATGGGATGCTGGGCAGGCCCATGATAGGAGCCATCCTAGTAAAAAGGCAGTAAATAGGATTAATGGCTGATAAAGGAGTAGGAACACATGACAACAAAGAGCTATGGGTAGAGAATTGTACCAGAAGGGAGATAGCCAGAAGGGTGATACTTCAAGGAGTTAAGTGAAGCAAGTTCACTATTGACATGGAAGTCATGATAAAATTCATCAGAGAAAAATCAATGAAAGTGCTGAGTGAAATTAGAAAGTATTTATCATTTTGTTCAGTGGTACTGGAAGTTAGATTTCATTGGGCTGATAATTAAATGGCAAGCAAGCAGGGTAAATATAACCTGCCACTCAGCCTGTGAAATAATATCATTTGTACCTTGTGAGATAAAACCTAGTAGAATTTTATTTTATCAACATGTCAAAGTTTACCTCTGTGCAGAGGTGCAGCATGGACAAGCAGTAGTAGAATTTTTGAAGGCTAATTTACAAGGTAGGTGAGTTATTTAAAATACTGTAAAAATTAATATTGACAGAAATTTAATTCTTACAGTTCTGAAGGCCAGAATTCTGAGGTCAGAGTACCAAAAGAGTTAGGTTGTGGTGAAAAACACCCTCTGTTGTTTGCAAATGGCCAACTTCTGCATTCAGATGTGTTGTTATATGGAAAGAGGAAAAGGGAGTGAGGAGAACAAGAGCCAGAGCTGAAGGAGAACATGAAAAAGATAGAGGGAGGGAGAGAGACACAAAAAGAAAGAGAGAGAGACAGACAGAGACAGAGATAGAGACAGAGAGAGGCAGACAGAAACAGAGAGGCAAAGAGACACAGAGATAGAGATAGAGAGACAGAGAGACAGAAAGTCAGAGAGACAGATATAGAGACACAGAAAGGCTTCTTAGGTCTTTCTTTATAAAAACACTAATCCCTGGGCTGGGAATGTGGCTCAGTGGTAGAGTGCTTGCCTAGCATGCAGGAAGCCCTGGGGTTTGATTCTTCAGCACCACATAAACAGAAAATGCCAGAAGTGGCGCTGTGGCTCAAGTGGTAGAATGCTAGCTTTGAGCAAAAGAAGCTCAGGGACAGTGCCTAGGACATGAGTTCAAGCCCCAGGACTGGCAAAACAAACAAACAAACAAAACACCCCCCAAAAAACCAAAAAAACAGCCAAACAAGAACAAAAACAACAATAACAAAAACCAGAAACAAACAAAAAAACCCCCACTAATCCTATTATAAAGGCTCTGTCTTTATAGCTCAAAGACCTTATTTCCAAATACCATCTAGAGAACTCAAACATTCATTCTATACCAAGAAAGACTAATGGAGACATATCTCTGACACATCATCTACTAAAAACATAAGTTCAAAGGTGTAATTGTGTATGACTATACACAAAAGGATTGTAAATTCAAAGCTAGCCTAGGCTACATAGTGAGATTCTGTTACTAAGACAAAATAGATCCCCTGGAATTCAAGACAAATTCCTAAATGCTGACAGAAAGCCCTAGAGAAGGGCAATCCTTAGGAAGATGTTTTGAGGAGATTGGTTCATTCTTCCACAGTATTCTCTTGCATGTCTCTATGATGGAACATTAAGTTGAAATTTATAATCTTTTACTTTGCTTTTTTCTTCTCTAAGACAAAGTTGAAAGGCAAGTGAGTAGTGATAATTTTATCTCCCTCAAGTACCTTTAAGAGTTAGAGTCCAAATATAAAAGGATTGGTTGGGGTTGATTTGATAAAAAAGAATTCCAATAATAAATTTAGTACAGGTTTCAGTCTTATAGGAATAGTATACTGTAAATAAATCAACAATAACCTTAGCTATTTGTAGCTATAGTTACAGGTATAATGGATGAGCTGTCAATAGTCCTGATGTTAATCATTTTGATCCTGCAGTTATTGTAATTTATATTTTGAGCACCTCAGGATCATTTATAGTTAAATACTATTTTTCCCTTGTGTTCCCAAGTGCTAAGTTCTAGTGTTAATATAATTTCAGCCTACTTGAATTTAGAAAATACTAAAAATTTAGATTCTTTAAAGTAAGATTAATATCCTTTTTCTTAGAAATATCTCTAAGCAAGAGATTTTCATAGAACAGATTTCTACGGTCAGCTTTTCCCAGGAAAAGTTTAGCATTTTTTTAATTTAAAAAAATCTTGCTACTGGAATTTGAAAATGCCTATAATTTGCTCTCAGTTTAAAATAGTATATGAATGATAAATTGTCAATGTTGACCTAATTTCACTTCTTGTTCCTATTTCTCTTATTGGAGATTTTAAGATTTAAAATGTGAGTGACCATGATCTTACATCTATTTGGAGATCTATTTAACATATAATTAGAGGCTGGGAAGGTGGCTTAGTGTTAGATTACTTGCCTAGCATGTATGAAGTCCTGAATTTTGTTCCTCAGTACCACATAAACAGAAAAAGCTGGAAGTGGCTCTGTGGCTCAAGTGGTAGACTGCTAGCCTTGAGCAAAAGAAGCTCAGGGACAGTACACAGGCCCCAAGTTCAAGCCCCAGGGCTGGCAATATATACATATATATATATATATATATATATATTTACATATATACATAGGAAGATAAAGTATACTATTAAGGTAATACCTACCTGATTATATACTGGAAATATTTATTTATTCTTTATATACTGGAAACATTTATTATTTATTATTTAATCCATTGTCTATTATCTATTATGATTTAATTGTGATATTGTTCAATTGAATTTCATTAGGATTCCAGTGATTATACAGTATCTTTAGTATTGAGTACCCATACTCAATAAATATTTGTTGTATAAGTAACTGAATTAGAGAAATAACAGTTGAGATTAGTGTAAGAGCACTTTAAATATAAGGAATATCCAGTACAGAGCAATAGATCGTAAGCAATTTGCTTTCCTCTAAAGTGAATAATGGTGATAATGAAATGCATAATTCTAAGGAACAAGAAGATAAACATGAATTAGACTAATCCTAGATATACGAACACACTGACTTCTTTCAAAGCAAAATAAGCTGATAGCAACTCTCACTTTTTCTTTTCTCCAGAGTTCAATACTAATTTAAAAGTAGCAAAGAATTTAGCCTTATCCGAAAATGGCTGCTCTTCCATTTGTCTTGTTGGGTCGACAGCAGTCACAGGAATTTGTCAGTCTATTCAACAGAATAAGGCCCCATCTATTCTGCATGTTATATGCTCTCATTAAGTGCAGGATTCTGTAGAAAAGAGCTCTGATCATTTCTACTTGTGAGAGCATTTCTGGAGCTGCTTTCACAATTAATGTCCTGGAATGTACAGGTAGTAATTATAAAGACTAATGAGGAGTGTATATATCTGCCTGCCATCCCATCATTATGCCTTGTAAGGCAGCCTTTAGAGGCTGGAATCAAAACCAACAGAAATAGACTGCTCATCTCCAGACAATTTGGCCTGTTTTATGTATCATTGGCTATATTAGACTTCGAGTAGTTTCTAGAGTCAGTGTGCTGAAGTGAAAATCCTTTGAAACAAGTTTACTTTCTAAGACCTTGCATTAGGATTGAAATCAGGAACTGTCACCTGAACTTGATGTTCTTTTATTTATGGATAATCCATTAAGGCATTATGAACAAGGAAGAAATGGTAGTTTGCTACTTCAATTAGTTCTGTCCTCTGTGGGAGGAAATTGATTTTACCTCTCTTAGGTGAAACTCCACAGTGTTCTATTTTGCATAGTTCCCAGAAGGGAATAAGTAAATTTGGATTTACTTTTTTTTTATTGTGAAAATACCATACAGAGGGGTTACAATTACATGGGCAAGGTAATGAGTACATTTCTTATCAAGCATTGTTGCCTCCTCCTTTGTTTCCCCTTCCCATCCCTTCCCATCTCCCACCCACTCCCT
>NW_012267250.1:3678485-3712925 GCF_000151885.1 Dipodomys ordii
AAGAAGAAGAAGAAGAAGAAGAAGAAGAAGAAGAAGAAGAAGAAGAAGAAGAAGAAGAAGAAGAAGAAGAAGAAGAAGAAGAAGAAGAAGAAGAAATATAAGAAAGAAGGAAAAGAAGAAAAGAATTATCATTAAGCTCTTGTACAAAGTGGTTTCGATTCAACATGTCAATTTATGAGCATAATGCGTCTTGTTCAATGTAACCTCCTTCATCATCCTCCCTCATCCTTCCAACCCCACCCCTCCTCTCACTTTCCCTAGTTTGATTTTTACATATATTGAATATTATGACTGCATTTTCCCACTCTTACTCTCCTCATTCATCTACCTCCTTCCCTTTGCCATCCCTCCCTCTCACCACCTCAAGTACCTGTAATTCTCCATGTGTGATAATCCTAGCTAATGCTTTGGAAGTTCAGATCTTTGTGTGCTATTATTTTCTTTGGAATTATTGAAGTTTTTTGCTTGCCAAAAATAACAGTATTTCTAAGAAAAGAGAAGAGCACGTAGGTTTTATGTATTATTTAGAAGTGGTTCAGAGGTTTATAGAAATATATCAGCCATATCATACTTGCGTTCGCAGTTATCAACAACTCACACTAAAACCTCTGCAGGTGTTTCCCTAATGTGAAAAAGGGTGTTCTTCCTCTGCTAAGAGGCATACTGCACTTGTTGTTGTTTCTGAAGCTGATGACTTTGGACCCTCTAGGGTCAATGTATCTAAGGAGGGAGCCACTCAAAGATCAGAGGTGAACTTGTCTTAGAGAGCTTCCCACAGAGAGCCCTTCACTTGTGTTCTGCAAAAATCACAAGTAACCCTGCTGGGCTATCTGAAGGTGCTTATGTAAGAAAGATCTAGGGCTTGTGAAGTTAGTGAAAAAAAAAAAACAGATAATTCCCCAGGAATCCATAGTGTTGATTTTGTTTTAAGTCACTAAGCCTTGTTAATAGCAAGATGAGGCTTCTATAGATAACTGACACTAATTGTAAATGACTTTTTAAAGTTTTCTAGTATAGAACCCCAAATTTTAAGACATTTAGGTTGTAAAACACATTTGCTAAGGTGTTTATTATAAACACTAAGAGGCATTTACCAACCTGAGTATACACATCTGGAGAGCCAAGACTCCTGACTCTCAGAACTTTGGGTCATTCTGCAATTTTATGTTGAATAAAGATGAATATTGTTTCTCTAAAATTGATGATTGTTTGCATGAGAAAAAACCCCACCAAAATATTTGCCCATCTAGAGTCATCTAAGTGAGAAAGGACTTATGAGAAGGGAGTCTAGTCAAGACATTGAATCTTGTGATTTTCCTGATGAAATGAGCTAATCCATTTTTAATGGGCAGTAGTAAAGGTTCACCACAACAAACCAAATCCCCTTTTCTGATTCCACACTCTAGACAACCATGAGTCTGTCCAGGGGAAGAAGAAATGAGAAGAGTGCTGAAGGAAGTATCTTAGTGTGCATAATGCTGAAATTGTTCATGCGATTGTCAATAAACTGATGTTTGTCTTTTTATTTTTAAAGGTAGCCTAAGACTGTATTTCTTAAAGGAAATTGTATGGTTACTGAAATACTTACATGGTCAGGATTTCATCTTCACAGAAATGAATTTGAGTCAGAATGGTACATCACAGAAGAGTACCCACCAAAATGTCTCTTTGAAATCGTGATTTCTCAGAAAATGTTATGCTGTCTTACTGTGTGTTTCAGCCAAAACACAAGTCATGGAAATAATGCTACAAATACTTTCAAGATCACAGAATTAGTTTTTCATCCTATTATCTAGATAGCTGGCATAATTTGAAATATCTACATATAGTTATATACTTACAAATAGAGCCCCATCTGCTACTGGAATTACATTAGTTTGAAAGTTCTTGTGTGTATATATTTCAGTATTTCAGATTACTTTGGATCTAGCACATAATTCATTGTATAAGAAGAGGCAAGGGAAAGGCAGCTAAAATTGACTTTTTATTTAAGCCACACGGACAGTGACTGACTGTTGTAATTTCAAATAAGCTTTAATGAACTTGTATAGAAGCTGCCTGTTATTCATTATTTGGGAAACAGGTAAAGCTTTGAAGTTGAGAAGATAAGATTTTATACACACACACACACACACACACACACACACACACACACACACATTCCATACCAGTGACATCTGAGAAATTAATATTGAGCTTTGAAGTATAGATTATAGTGTCTGGTATCTATGCAAAAATACTCATGATTTTTATTTCAATCTGCCTTAATTTAATCAAGGTGCCCTAACCAAATATCAGACATTAGGTAGTATAAGTAACAAATTAATTTTCTCACAGTTCTAGAAGAATGAAGTCCAGGTAAGGGTAGCAGTATCATCAGATTTTGGTCTCCATTCCTGGTTGGCAAAAGCTGTCTTCAGGCTGCATGCTCATAAGGCCTTTTCTTCCTTTCTTAAGGTCATTAGTTCTCTCTGAGGTGGAGCCTGCTTTTAGGCCCTAGTTTACCTTTACTTTATTTAACCTTAACTCACAAGAAGCCAATCACTAAAGGACAGTCACATTGAGGAGGACTGAAGCTTTGACATGAATGAAGTTCTTTGCTCTGAAAGGCAACATATCCAGCTTTTACTTCCCTCAGTTTTGAAAGTGACTAGAGTAAAAGTTGACCAATTCCAAACTCTTCTTAGGGGTGTTAAAACCTTTCCAGGAAGCTCTAGTGTTCATTTTTCCAGCATTAGCTCCTGTAGGATCTGCACTGCTCACTGTTTCCAAAGCTAATGTTCAATGATCTATATTATCTGTTAAATTTATATGAGAAAGTTTTAAAATTATCTATTTACTTCTACCTAACAAAAACAAGAATAGCAGCATTGTCTCCCAAAATGTTAGATTTGAAGACAGTCTGCCTTTACCATTCAGGCATCTGCTCAGTTATACTTGCTATGACTTAATTTCTTTATTAGATTGGTGGGCATGTGATCAAAGTGAGCAGAAGCTATCAGGGGTAGGGATTTCAGGTAAGTAGCACAATGCTTTTTATGTAGTAATCCTTTAATAAATGTTTGCTAACAGCTTTAACATTTCCAAGCCACATATTACAAATTGTACATATCAACAAGTCTAGTTTAATTGTACTATAATTAATGGGTTCTTTAAAATGAACTGTAATCTGTAAAATGGATCTCCCCCCTCCCCTTCATCCCCTCCTCTCCCTCCTCCTCTTCTTCCTCCTCTTCTTGCTGGTCCTGCCTGCTGAATTCAGGGCACTGTCCCTGAACTTTTTTGTGCTCAAGACTAGCTCTACCACTTTGAGCCATGGTACCACTTCCAGCTTTTTTGAATAGTTGTTTTAGAATGAGACTCTCACAAGGATTTTTCTGCCTGAGCTAGTTTTGAACCTTGATTCTCAGATCTTAGCCTCCCGAGTAGCTAGAGTAGCTAGGATTATAGGCATGAGCCACAGAAGCTGGGCTTTTCTTAATGTAGCTATTTTTTAAAACCCTTGAACTGTGTTAGCTAGCATGTTATGTTCTTCTATGAAGTTCTTTTTAATGTTTAATTTTACTACAGTGTATTTGCTAAATGGGGAATCTCAGAATTCTTGTGGATACTTAGTTTTCCTTTCCCTCCCCCCTCTCTCCCCCCCACCTCTCTCTCTCTTTCTGCAGTATGGGATATAAACTCAGAGTGCTATACCCCTCAAGCCATGCCCCGAACTTCTATTTTTTAATTTCTCAGATAGAGTCTAACACATTTTGTTTGGGGTGACTTTGAATAACATTTCTACATAGCTGGGATAAGGGGTGTATCCCATACTGGACTTTTATTTCCCTATCAGCTAGTTTTAAACTTTGATTTTTCCATCTCTTCCTTCTCTGCAGCCAAGATTATAAACATACCCGAAATGACCTGTGATAATTCCTTTTTGACCCCAAGCAGCCATTAGCTAATTTTCACCCTTAGGCCGGGCTCTCAGTGGCAGATTTGACTTTTCTCTGGATTTAGCTATTCCTTGGTCCATGACTTTTCTTTTTCCTTTTGATTCTCAGTGTCCTCATAGAAAGTCTTATTTTGAAAGCTTCTTTCTTGACCTAGCTTGGCCCCAGCACTTATTTGGGATTTCATCTTTGAAGCTTCAAGCCAGCAACAGATTTCCTTCCTGACCCAGCCTGGGACTTCACTCTCCATAATAATTCTCTAGCACTTCTGATTTATCTGGTACACAGTGACCCATGGCCAATCACCTCTGCTGGGGCTAATCACTTGCTTGCTGTTTTTGCATTTACTTCAGTGATCACTCCAATGGGTAGCTTAGCTTTATCTTCCACAGGAAGGAAATGTACTGAGAGAGAGAGAGAGCAAGCGAGCAAGCAAGTTCACAATGCTAGCTGAGGCAATTCCATGAGACTGACATAATTCTTCATATAGAGCAATTCAGGGTTCCTATCTTATTTCTGTGATTCCTTAGTCCCTATTATTAGCTGAGATATTGAATATGTAACCAGACTAGCAGAATTAACATGCTGTTATGTAGATGTATCTGTCACCATCATTGCCTCTTTCATGTATGTATGTATGTATGAATTTATTTATTTAGTGTTGGTGCTGGTGCTGGGGCTTGACTCTGTCCCTTTAGCCTTATTGCTCAAGGTTAACACTCTACCACTTGAGCCACAGCTCCACTTCTGGCTTTTGGGCAGTTAATTGGAGATCAGTATCTCACTGATTTTCCTGCCTAGGCTGATTTTTGACCCTTGTTTTTCAGATCTCAGCCTCCTGAGATTACAGGTTGAGCCACTGGTGCCTGGTCCACCCTTGGACCAGAAGAGAGACTGTTATTTCTCTTCAAGGTAATTTTAAGGTTAGAACTGGTTGAATTCCAGACAAGCAGTTTAAATAACACAAAATAGGCCTTAATAGGGGTCTACTTTAGGTCAGTCACCCAGAAATGTTGTTTTCTCTTGAGTTAGCTTGCCAGTAGGAAAGCCGTGCTGGAATAGATGAGAATATATTGACTCCCAAAGGGAACTGCTAGTTACGAAGCAATTCAACTCGAAATGCTAGCCTTCTCCATTGTGCGTCAGAATAAAATCAGAACTCTATTACCAAAAAAGAAAAGATATGCATATGAAATTGCTCTTGCTATCAGTCTTTTCTTATAAAGAATGGAGTAAGAGCTCGTTTAATACTTTTATAGATCAAGTTAACTTATTCTGAACTTGTGAATTATTTTAAGCCTTCCCTGAGATTTTGAGCCCATTTGGGATAAGAAGCTGCTGAAATGTTAAGTGGTCCAGTCTCTGGGTACTTAGGGAGGGGATGACATTATTTCACATGTTGTCAGTGGCAGATCAGTCCTGACCAATCCTGACCAGAGAAAGTGCAGAGGGCTCACTGACTCTGATAGCCTTCTTGTGGGGTCTTTCATTCAAAGCAAGAAAGAGGGTGAGATTACTTAGGGTTTAAATGGTTTTGGTAGGGAAACCTTATCTAGTCTCAATTGGCAAGCAATTTCATTAGATACATCACTGGAAACAGAAGATGTGTTGTTAAGCCAGCACCATCATCATCACCATCATCAGATCCAGGAGCATCTCCCAAAATATTAGATTTCTTTTATATTCAGAATGGGTCTTAGATATAATTTTAAGTCCAACTAAATACTTAGTTTTAAACCTCTCCTTTATAAAATCCCTAACAAGTGGCTACTAAATACTTTCAATTGTAAAAATCATGCCTTAAGCTAACACATTTCTTCTTTTCACAGTTTTGGTTATTGGAAACTTTTTCTTTTCCTTGCACTCATTTTTTTTTTTTGGGGTCTTGTTATGGGGCCTGAACTCTGTGCCTGGGTACTGTCCCTCAGCTCTTCAGCTCAAGGCTAGCGCTCTACCTCTTGAGCCACAGCGCTACTTCTGGCTTTTTTCTTTTTGCTTATGTGGTGCTGAGGAATCGAACCCAGGACCTCATGCATGCAAGGCAAGTGCTCTACCACTGAGCCACCTTCCCAGCTCCTTGCACTCATTTTTAAAAAAAATTCATTGAGTCATACTGGACTATGTTTTTGAGGCAGATGATAAATTAAGATTAGAGAGAATTTATGAGTTGTTTTAATTTAAATGCTCAGAATGCTGGGTTATATTGAGACAACAGAATGCCAAGTAAAATTAAGAGAGACAAGGAATAATAAGCCATAGTTTTTATTCTCAGGATTCTCAAAGTATATAGCTACTAAAAGGAAATGTACTTATTACCTGATGCATATAAATGTAACCCCACTATATATAACCTCAAACAACAATAAATTAATTAAAATTGTATATTATATCTTGGCATGGCTCAAGTGGTAGAGTATCTACTTAGCAAATTCTGGCTGTGATTTCAATGCCCAGTAGTACACACACACACAAAAAAGCAAAAAACAAAACAAAAACAAAAACCACTTTTGCTTTAACAATATTCACCTCAGAAATTAAAAATTTTAGTATCAAAAAGAAGCCATATAGCTATTAATTTTAAAAGATTAAAAAAATCCCACATGATTGTGGTCCTGTATGATTTGGGATCGGCCTGGGTTATATACTGAAACAGTCTTAAAAATAAGAAAAAGAAGACAAAACAGAAATAAAATAACGAAGAATATGAATTAGATTGAAATGTCCAATAAACACAAAATGCACACTGAACTTCAAAAGAATATTAAAAGAATGTAAAATTTCTCTTTAATTTTACATTTATTCTTTTTTAATGATATTTTTGGGTACATGAGGTTAAATAAAATATAATTACTTTCTTTTTCTATGGCTAATAAAGATTCTAGAATTAAAATTTTGATTTGAATTTATTTCAATTGTATTGAATTCAATACAATTGAATTGTATTCTACTGGTTAACATTACCATAAAAAACATTGATCTGTTATGGTTTTTGTGTACATCTGGTACTGGGGTATGAGCTTTTGGCCTTTAGCCCTCATTTACTTGGCCTTTTCACTCATGGCTGGTGCTCTACTACTTGAGCCACACCTCCACTTTGAGCTCACTGGTAGTTAATTGGACATAAGAGTCTCTCTTATTTGTCTACCTATGCTGGCTTCAAACTGTGATTATCAGATCTCAACCTCCCAAATAGCTAGAATTATACACCCAAGCCACCAGCACCTGGCTAATCTGTTATCTTTAAGTATATGTTACTTGTAATGATATATTTGCAAGTAAGTAATCAGAGAAATAAGATGCCAGTTTTGATCTGTCATTTGTTTCTTTACAAGTAATTTAAACATTCTTTAAGTAAATGAGTTGCTAAGAAAATTATACAGTCAAGACATCTGAGTTTCTTAAAAGCTGAGCATATAGAAAGAAGCCTAAAAATAAACACTTAAATAAACACATAAATATTACTGTTTAATTCTATAAGTAACATAGACAGGAGAAGATTGGAGTTATTTTTCAATAGTGTGAGGTACATGTATGTGTGTGTGTGTGCGTGTGTGTGTGTGTGTGTGTACACATACACATAAATGCACAATGAACAGGAATTTTAGCCTTTAAAAAACACATAAAAGATGCAAGTTAGGGGCTGGGGGTTTAGCCCAGCCTAAGGGCGCCCACCTGGTGCATGCAAGGCCCTGGGTTCGGTTCTCAGCCTTGGGGGAAAAAAAAGATGCAAATTATAGGAGATTAGAGATTATGCTTATTTGTAATCATTTGAATATAATATATGTATATGTATATAAAATCATTCATTCCTTTATTAGAAATAAAATAACAATTGTTAATCATTTTGGTGATTATCTGTTTATGTATATAATAAAATGGAATCTAGCAGCAGCTTTGTAATTAGCTTTCTTTACTCTCTCCCTCATAGATATATGATAAATATCTTTCAGGGATCATGAAAATATTTCTAAAATAGTGGTTTTTAGAGTTCTAGTTTTAATATATTAAGTACTATTTATCCAAAATGCTACATAAGTGTATCTCCAATTTTTGCCTTCTAGTTTTGGTATTTTTTTTTTCTTTGTTGAAATGATTATTTGTTTTGTATGTGCTGGTATTGGGGTTTGAACTCTGGGCTTGGGTGTTGTCCTGTAGCTTTATCCTTCAAGCTAGTGCTCTACCTTTTGATCCACAGCTCCACTTCTGGCTTTTTAGTGGTTAAAAGGAGATAAGATTCTCATGGACTTTTCTGCCTGAGCACATTTTGAGCACATCAGAACTCACCCTCCTGATTAGCTAGGATTACAGGCATGAGGTACCATATATGAGCTGATGTTGTTTTGTTGGTGCTGTCATTATCTGGGTTTAAGCATGGTGACTAACTGGGGGAAGTTGGACCTTTAGGATTAATTATTTGTCTTAGATAATAAGAATATCACTCCATTAATACAGAAATACATAGCTATTTAAAGTAAGAACAGCTTTCAGTCTCTAGCAGATTTCTTTATTACTTTATATTACTATTAATAATAATAAAGTAATAACTATATATTATTATTATTTCTTTAATAATATTACTTTATTAAGTACATTCTAAGATATAAAATAAAGACTATATGAACAAGATCACCAGGAACCCAATATTTCAACAATTATCTCTTAGTACCACAAAATATTTGAATGATGCACCTTGACTCACTCTTTATCTTAATCATTAATGTTTTAATTTTTTTTTTAATTTTAAAAGAAACATACCATTTGGAGCTAGGCTTGCAATCAACCTTTCTTAAATGTCAATATAAGCATTTGTTATGCTAGAAATTATGGTTATTCTTATTGTTGTTAATGAATGCAAGTATCCAGCTGAGTATTATATGTATTTGAAAGTATCTCACTGTGTAAATGTGATTCCACATGGCTTCCTGCTGTCCAATCTACTTGAATGAGCTTTGTAGAAAATGTATTTTGGTAGAAAGTGTCTGCAAACCCAAGGGCATAGGGGATGTGAAAAATGCAGATCAAGAAAAATCAAAGAAATGGTACTTTACTGTTTTCAAAAGGAAGTACTGTTTATTTGTTTGTCTGATTATGTTAAACTGTCACAATTAGAATGAGTATTACATTATATATACATATATATTATTTTTGGTAAAGTTGATTTATTTGTTAATAAGGGTATACTTAAAGATTTCTCACAGCATAAGACCCATTTTGTTTGGAGACCTCACAGCATTTTCAAATACTTAATACAATAGCATTCAGATGCCAGTCTTTCTAAGATTTAAACTGAATCTAATGTTACAAAGGACTCAAGTAGTATTGATTACATTTTGAATAATTTAATAATACTCTTACACTGTCAGCATGTAAGAGCATTTTCATTGTTAGTAATTTTAAAGAATGTCAGAATGTTCTATGGATCATCAGGGATTCAAATCTATGGTCCAGAATATGGAACAGTTTATATCAGAATTAGCCGACTAAGGTAGCCTTTAGAAAGTGAATCTCCTAGCTTTCCATAATATGTAATACTTTAGGCAAGATTGGGGATTACTATAAAGAGCTAGAAATTTCTGCTAGGTTTGTATGTCCCTCCCCCATGGCATAACCCCTGTTGTCACTGTATTTGGTGTTGGTATAATTTGTGGAGGGAAAGGGAAAAAATAATTTTTTAAATAGGGATACAGGTGGACCCATTGCAACAATGAGATGTACAAGACGTTATGTCGAAAAACAAACTTTACAACATTAGTGGGGGGGAGGGGAGGTAGTTGGGGGGGTGGGGGAGAGATGGGATGGCAGGGATGGTAAGGGAAAACAAAGGAGGAGGCAATAATGCTTGAGAAGAAATGTACTCATTACCTTGCTCATGTAATTGTAACCCCTCTGTATAGTATTTTTACAATTAAAAAACCTATTAATAAAAAAAAGAAATTTCTGGGTAGGCTCCTCAATGGAATAACACATGGTGAGGAAGTATTAATATCTATATACAGCTGTTAGAGCTCAAGAATACAGCTTTCCATTACCATACCTATCTCAAAGACATAAATGCATTATAAAGAATCGAGCTATTTACTGATTCCTTTCAAAACTGTTATATTCAACCCAAAAGTATATATGGTCAACTATAAACTCTACATCTAAAATATGATAGATAAAATACAACATGGTGCCATAAAGCTGTGAGGAGTAACTATGAAACTCAGTTGCTATAAAACTAGAAGCATGCTCTTTCTTTACCTAGCAGTGTTAAAATATTACTCAGGGAACAAAGCATTTCCATTGTTCCTGGTTCCTCAACCTCTCTCAGGTTTTTCATGATCTATTCAGTAATAGGAGCAGTATTGTTTCTTCCTTTATTTGTTTCCCTTGAATTACAGATAGTCCTTATTTTCTTCCCATTACACTGTACAATATTACTTTATTTATTTAATTTATTTTGCTGGTCATGGGGCCTGAGTGCTGTCCCTCAGCTCTTCAGCTCAAGGCTAGTTCTCTACCACTTGAGCCACACAACCACTTCTGGCTTTTGGAATGTCAGAAGGTTTAGAAATGGCGGGAATTTTCATGCTCTGGATTTTATTCATATCAAAAACATTGCTTACCTTTTGTGGAGAAGAATAGGTTGGAAATGACAATCAAATTGTAGTGGTTGGTTCCTTTGAGTTTCTGGGATGCATAAAGAAAGGTTTAATCTTGCATTGTGAATGTTTCTTCTCTAAAGAGAGAAAACTGTCAACCTGGCCCAGGTTGCAAAGGGTTTGGTATGTCTTACAACTGGGCACCTGTTGACAAAGTCAATAATTCTGAAATCTATATTTCCCTAGAGAAATGATGATAGACATAGGATTAAAATAGGCAAGGATCTCATTTCACCTTTGCAGGGCCAGTGTGTCTTCTAAGAACGAATGCATTGAGTCAGCTCATGTTTACAATGACTGCAAGTGTGATGTCCCCTAAAGTTCCATGCTGACATCCTGAGTGCCAGGGTGACAATATTAGGAGGTCTTTTTATTAAAGGGGGTAGGGGTGTGGTTGGGTCATGAGGGAGACACTCTTGTTAATTGGATTTGTGTCCTTGTATTTGCAGCTCAAAATTGTTCATCAGCCCCTTTCATCATGTGAAGGCACTGACAAATGATATCCTTCCATGTGGAAAGCATTTTCCTTCTGCTTACCTATTTTATATCCACTCCCTTAGCCAATCAAAGTCTTACTTGAGTGAGGCCCTTTGTGCCCAAAAGATGCCTATTGCTGACATTCCAGCCCATTTTCCCTTCAGAGAGCATGCTCTTAGCCAAAGTAGATTGGTTTTTACTGGATAAGTCAGCTTCAGCTGCTGTAATACAATAACACAGACAGGGTAAACAGCAGGAGTTTATTTTCACAATGGTTGAGGTTTTGAAGTCCAATACCAAAATTCCATTTAATTCTCAAGTGAGAATGCTTCCTGGCTCACAGCGACTTTCTTGATGTGTCCTCGCATTTTGGAGAAAAAGAGAAGGGAAGACCAGACATTGTGTCTTAGGCCTGTAATCTCTGAGGCCAGTCTGAGTAAAAATGAGAGACTAAAAAAATAACTAAAGCCAAAAAAGGTCTGGGGGGTATGACTCAAATTTCAGAGAGCCTACTCTTTGGTCAGGGGGCTTGAACTCTGGGCTCGGGCGCTATCTCTCTGCCCTTTAGCTCAAGGCGAGCACTCTACCACTTGAGCCACAGCGCCACTTCCAATAGAGCCTATTCTTAAAGCATGAGGTCCAGAGCTAAAGAAAAGGAAGGCAAGCTATCTGATGCCTTTCCTTGTAAGGATACTCCTTCTACCTAAAGCCCTTGTACAATCTTACCAGAACTCCCCTCTCCAAGACCTCATCTCCACATACTATGGTGGGAGATTAGGGCTTCAGTCCATAGGTCAGAACAATTTGCTACTTGGCTCAATTGCTTGATTTTCCAAGCTCTTTCTCTGCCTGCTCTGCTCCACACTTGCCATAGAACAGGAAGCATTTGATTGCAAGCGATCACTGAATATGGTGTGTTCACATGGTGCTCTGTTACAAGAAGTGTACTGTGGCTTTATATCCATCTACAAGTACTGTTTACTGCAAGCAAATAATTCATGACTCCTTTAAGTGGTTTTCAACTACAACGTGAAGAAAGTGGTATAAAAAATTTCAAACCACATGTAAGTCCTTCTACAATGCCCTCCTCTTCAAATGACAAAATTCTTATATGCCATATTAGACTGTATGGAGATTGGCAGAAATAGAGCATTTCTGTCCTTCAACTGAGAGCTAACTGAACACTAAAATTCCAGAAAATTCTAAAAGAGTAAACAGAATTAAAATATATAGGCTGTAGCTAGGTAATGCCATTCTAAAGTTGGGAAACTAATTTTTTAACTGTATTTTGTTTTGTCTTTTCTTTTTTTGGTACTGGGGATCGAACCCAGGACGTTGCGCTTGCTAGGCAAGCGCTTTGCCACTGAGCTACATCCCAGCCCTGGGAAACTAATTTTTATCTTAAAAATAGTATAAGAACTGAAATTTGGTTTAAAATATACAGATAAAGGCCATCTGATGGATACATTTTAAAAACATCTATCAGGGTAGTTTCCATATCTTCTGTAATATCTGCTTATGGTAGGGAAAAGGTTTCAACAGAAGACCAGAATTTCAGGAAATAAATTCTGCTTGCTTACAAATTCTGCTTATATTTTACTTGGCTACAGCTCTTCATTTTCTTTCCCTCAGATTAAGATGTTAGAGCAGATGATTATCAAAGCTGATTCAAGCTAAAACTCAGCAGTTATAACATCTTTTGTCTTTCTGGTTCCTTTTATTATATGTAAAGGTGTTATAAGAAGCAAATTGAGATATCACATTTTCATCTTTTAAGATGGCAGTGATATTTTTGTCTTTAGTATAGAAAGTCTTTACATAGAAAATTAGCTACGAGCATTTCTTCATGTGTCAATTGGCCATTCTTATTTCCTCTTCAGAGAAGTTTCTCTTTAAGCCTTAGCCCACTTATTTATCGCCAGTTGTTTCTTTGAGGATTTGTTGTTGAGGGATTTAATTTTTTTGAGTTCCAAGTATATTTTAGATATGAGACCCTTATTCATTGTATGGCTAGTGAAGATCTTTTCCAATCCGTGGGCTTTCTATTGATCTTGATAGCTATGTCCTTTGCCTTGCAGAAGCTCTGTAGCTTCATGCAATCCCATTTGTCCAACCTTTCCTTGATTTGTTGTGTTTCTGGGTCTCAGCTCTTCAGCTCAAGGCTAGCGCTCTTGAGCCACAGTGCCAATTCTGGCTTTTTTCTTTTTTTGCTTATGTGGTGCTTAGGAATCGAACCCAGGGCCTCATGCATGCAAGGCAAGCGCTCTACCACTGAGCCACCTTCCCAGCGCAAGACATTGATTTTTGAGGGTTAATTTATACATTGCTACTTTCTCAAAGTTTCAAATCAGCTTGAGTAATTTGGAAGTGAAATCTGTGGGAATCTTTAAATACAAGATCATGTCATTTGCAAAGAGGGAGAGTTTTACTTCATCTTTCCCTATTTGGATCCTCTTTATGTTTGCATCTTGTCTTATTGCTGTAGCTAGGCATTATAAGAGTAAATTGAAGAGAAGTGGAGAGAGTGGACATCCTTGTCTCATTCCTGAGTTTAGAGGAAATGGCTTTAGTTTTTCACCATTAAGTATAATGCTGGCTGTAGGTTTGTCATATATAGCCTTTATTGTATTGAGGAATGTTCCATGGATTCCTAATTTTTCCAGAGCCTTCATCATAAAGGGGTGTTGGATCTTGTCAAATGCTTTTTCTGCATCTATTGAGATAACCATGTGGTTCTTATCCTTGCTCTTGTTGATGTGATGAATTATATGAATTGATTTACATGTATTGAACCAGCTTTGCATCCCTGAAATGAATCCTGTTTGATCATGGTGTATGATTTTTTGGATGAATTGTTGAAATCTGTTGGCCAAGAAATGCAAATAAAAACAACATTGAGATTCTATCTCACCCCAGTTAGAATGGCTATAATCAAGGACTCTAATAACAACAGATGCTGGAGGGGATGTGACCAGAAGAGAACCTTACTACTTTTTTGATGGGAGTGTAAACTTGTTCAACCACTTTGGAAAGCAGTATGGAGTTTCCTCAAAAGAGCTCCCCTATGACCCAGCAATCCCACTTTTGGGCATTTACCCAACTGATCACAAACATGCCCATTCTAAAGCTACCAGCACAACTATGTTTATTGCAGCATTATTTACCATAGTTAAGATAGGGAACCAACCCAGATGCCTCTCAGTAGATGAATGGACCAAGAAAATGTGGTATATATTCACAATGGAATTCTATGTCTCCATCAGAAAGAATGACATTGCCCCATTATTTAGGAAATGGAAAGACTTGGAAAAATTATATTAAGTGAAATAAGCCAGGCCCAAAGAAACATAGGTCCTATGGTTTCCCTTATTTGCAATAACTAGCATACGTCTGGGACAAGCAGAAACGGTCAAAAGCTATGTACATATGACTAGATAAGATGATGTTAAGTGTAATGAACACCAAGATATGGACAAAATGTTTTTTTTCTTTCTTGCTAATGTTTCTAACATATTTATAAGGTACCATGTGATTTTTTTGTTGCTTTGTATGTTCCTTCCCCACCGTGTAACCCCTGTTTTCACTGTATTTGATGTCGGTATAATTTGGGGAGGGGAAGGGAAAAACAAAATGTTTAAATAGGGATACAGGTGGACCCATTGTAACAATGAGATGTACAATACACTGTTGAACAATGAACTTTACAATTTAGGCTGGGGGCGGGGAGTGTAGTTGTGTAAGTAGGAGGGAAGGGATGGTAGGGGAAAACAAAGGAGGAGGCAACAATGCTTGAGAAGAAATGTACTCATTACCTTGCTCATGTAACTGTAACCCCTCTGTACAATATTTTCACAATAAAAAATCTTATAAAAAAGAAAAATTAGCTATGGAGGTAAGAGAGTACAGAAAATAAAATTCAGATAAGCAGCTACTTAAACACTGAGAAATGCCTTTATTGCATTTTAGAATTAAGTGAAGGACTAGATTCATTTCTAGGTAAATACAGTTTGCTATTTTAAAAAAATCTTTAAAAAATATACCTTAACTATTGTTCTGGCAAAACTATCTCCAAAATTGAATTCAGGATTTGCATAATTCCCAGAGTATAATGTAAAAAGCAGTGTTGTTCATGAAATGGTAATTTGTGCTCCTTCAAGAGGAAAATAAAACCTCTTAAGATTTTCAACATATATTTGTGGCACTATTACAAAATGCTTTTTAGATACAGATAAAAGGCAGCATTTTTTTTTTACCTAATTATTTACTGCTCTTCCACTTGAGCCACAGCCCCACTTCCTAGCTAATTATTTAGGAAGCTTTGTATATTAGTGTTTTTTTAGAAGCTTAGTTATGATGACTATATTTACCACTCTGACATTATCTCTGAGTTTGTATAATAACAGCAACATTCTTTACCGCTTTTATACACAACTCTCATTGCTATAATTTTTGGACTTAAATGTTTCTATAATTCATGTAAATAAGGAAAAGGCAAAACACAGGAAAAGGCAAAACTAAATGTTTGTCCATATTACAAATATTAGATTTTAGAAAAAATGCTGTTTACAAATTTAAGACATTATGTGACCTGAGCCGTCATTTATTCTAAGAGATATGTACTAAATATTTGAGCCCTGGTTAAAATTTGTCAAGAAATTCTTGGAGATCTGGACACAGTTTTTTGTACCTATAGACTTAGGTAATCAGGAGACAAAGAGTGGAAGGTTTGCAGTTCATATTCAGCCTGGGCAAAAAGCTAGAAAGACCTCATCCTAACAAATAAACTGAGTGCAGTGGCCTGTGCTGATGATTCTAGCTATGATGGAGGTAATATATAGGTAAGAGTATTATAGTCTGAAACCAGATCCAGGAAAACATCCAAGGCCTTAACTGCAAAATAGGTAAAGCTACAAAAGGACTGGAGACATGATTCAAATAGTAGAGTATCTGCCTAGCAAGCTTGAGGCCCAAAGTTTAACCTCAAGTACTGCCACAGGAAAAAGTCCTCTCCTTTTCCGTTAGATGTTTTACAAATTCCTATGAGGTATCTCCAGAAGAATATAAAATAGCTAATAAAGTAAAAATAAATGAATATAGGAAAAGTAAAGCTTATATTAAATTTAACTTTTAAGTATAACATACTATGATTAAATATTTTAGTAGCCCAAATTGTTTATATAAAATTGTGTAATTTTCTTTGCTTCATTCCCAATTATGCCCAATTATTTGGAATCCTGTATTGGGAGTATTGTTCTCTGTATTATTTGTCACTTGTAAGGGAAGATTTCATGTACTTATTATTTTGTTCATTGGATTCATGTCATACTGCTTTGAAGGCAGACCTTGTTAATTAAAAATAAGATTTACTATACTAAGTCTATTTGGGATAGAATGTCTTTTTCAACATCAGTTTTTTCCTTTAGATCATTAGATGAATTTCCTCCAACAAATGAAATATGGCAATCTGGCTTTATGTATATAACTTTGCTGAGTTTTCTTAAGGAAATAAGAAAGAAATTTTAAAGCTGTTGGGCCAAACTTACCTAATCAAATTCATGTTTTTATAGTAATACTTTTATCTCCTTTAAAATGCCCTTAAAACATGACCCCTCATATTGGGTGCTTACATTGGACAAACTTTCTGGACCCCAAAATTAAGCACATTCTAGCGATTTTATGTGACCTCAAGGAAATCTGATTGACAAGATGAAGTCATTTTATACTTCTAGGGATTTAAGGCATTGTGCCTTTTAGATTTTATTTGAGAAGCCTTTTTTCATCTCCCTTGAGATGAAGTTATTCAGTCTAGAAGGAACTGGTTTAATTCAATGATTTAATCACCATGAACAAAGTTGAATGTTGTTAGAAATGACAAGGCCCCAGCAATCGTTTGTAAGACTCAGTAGTAATACAGCATTGAAAACTTTTAATTGATCTACAGCTATTACTTAGAAATCCAGTTCTAGTTTCTTAACATTTTGTCTATTTGCCAAGCTAAATTATAAAATAAAATAGTTACTCAGAAAGCAACTGCTTAGTGGACAATAACTGCTATGGATACTTCTGCTCTTCCTTTTTACCCTTCTTCTTAACAAAAAATAGCTTATATTTTAGAAACATTTTCAGAATTTTGATTCTGTCCTCTTGGGTCATGGAAGATAAACAGCAGTTGAAGATAGCAAAATGGACAGAAAACTATTTTAATGTTTTACTCACTTATTTACATTTCTCAGTTTTACCTCCCCCAATTCCTTTTAAATTTCCATCTGTCATTCTCTTTTGAGTCCTTGTTGTTATGATACCACAAATAGCCTTATAATCTCAATGTTTAGAATATCCGTGCAATATGCCGTCTTAGATAATGCAATCAAATAAGCATGAATCACATATATATACCCAAATCACATATGCAAACATGTATGTAGACGCTGATATACAAAGTATACTGAATAGAAACATATTAGAAGTCTGCTGACTTTTACTATGTACATGTTATGTAATGTGTGAGATCTCAATTATCATACCAAAGAATTACCTTCCCTCTTTCATGTTTCATACATTAAGACTTCAGAAGTATAAGCCATGTATGTTCCAAGTGTGCAGCAAGAGTGATGCACAAATAGGTGTTTCTGTCCCAGAGCCTGTTTCCCAGCAAGGAAATCATCTTCAGTATCAACAGTCATCTTACAGAGATACAGGCCTCTTACCAAAGGCTTTGTTAATCAAGTGGAAGGAGAACCAATATTTATTTAGCTGTTATTTGTGTAAGCCAGTCCACATAGATTATTATCTCAACAGTTCTTTGAAGGAACCTCATTGGAAAGTCAAGCCAGTCTTTCAGAGGAGTGAATGAGTTAGTATTGAGATAGTTTAACTTACACACCAAAGGTCCTTTGGTCTTATTCAAAAGAATAATTTGAACCTAGGCCTTTTTGGATCTCTGAGCCCTCTTTTCTGTGCTTTTGTATCATTTTGGTGAGATAACATTTTATTTCTTGAAGTGTTTACTAGAAATAAGTTATACACATGAAAATGAAGAAAGGAAGTCCTATTTTATTTCCTTATGCTATATCATGACCGAACTTAATACAGGCTTCAGAGAGCAATTACGTTCTTATTCTAACCTCACCATACTTCCTGATGATGTATATTCAAAGACCACACACACACACACACACACACACACACAAACATTTAAAATTTATTTAAAATTCTCCTTGAAATCAAACCTAAGTTTCAGATTGTAATGGAGGGTATTTTTTTTTGAGGTACAAATGCTTAGCTTTCACACACTCATATTTATTTATTTGTTTCTTCCAGTGGGTAGATATTTATCATATGAAAGAATATCAAGTGAATCAAAGATAATTGCTCAGTCTTTGCAGTTAAAATGCTATTTACTCGAATTTTTGAGTATTCTTTTTAAAATTGCAATTGACATAAAAGCTACCTAGTTCTGGAAATGTGTTGTAAGGAGATTTTAGAACACTGTTTTCTTAAGGAGACAGGTCAGTTTTAAGTACTGTACAGGCCAGTGTTGAGAGGTATACTTCATATATTCTTAAGAAACTTTAACTGAAGTACAGAAGGAATATTTAAATGTGGCCTCAATGTTACCGGATACTTATGTTTGGCTGGTTAATTTTTAAGAATGATAGGACTGAACATCAAGCATTAAACTTATTTAATACTATTAAATTTCATTAGTGTTTTCCAAGTATTTATTATAGTATTCACCCTTTTTCCCAAGAAGGATATTCTAATGCAGCATATTTCTTTCTAAATTGATGACTTGATCATATTTTTCCTGAAATTCAAAAAGATGCACAACGAGTATACAGTTTAACCTGTCCATCTAAGTTTCCAGTGCTTCTTGACCAGGGTCAGTGCTTCTATAATTCTCTCCCATTCTGTCTGTCTCCTACCAGTCATTTCACATTTCCTATTTCCTTTATTACAGATATACATGGAGAATTATTGCTGTATTTTTTCCCTGCTCCTTTACCCAGTCATCCACCTCCCTGCTTTACTATTTCCCCCTTACAATCACATTTCAGCTTCCTGGTATGCATTTTGTTGAACTCTGTTAAAGATTCAAAATGTGGATTTCACACCTTCTGTCAACTAAATTGTGTATATAAATCTCCATGCGTGATTATGTGGGAGGATGGACTTTGGATCTGCGATCTGCATGTACCTTGCGTTTTTCTAGGTCTGGCTTACTTTGCTAGGTATGATATTTTCCAGATCATTTTTATATAATTAAAATCAGCTTCAAACAAATGTTTTATAGTTAATGTCCTGAACTGTATTATTCTTTTAATAAAGGTTACCTTTGTTAAGAAACTTCTTTGTGGTTAGGTGCATGGAGGGCTATTAGGACCCATGATTTATAGCCATACAATTTTAAATATGATCTTTCCTTCAGTAGTTATCCTGATTGTATCCACACTATCTTGAACTAACTGGTTATTTTAGTTGTGTGGATAGCATTGTAGTCTAAAAAAATAGTTCATGGGTTTTCAAAGATGCCTGGCCCAATAGAGATCAGAGATCATCATCAATTAGATCCCGTACACAACTCAAATGGCAAATTTCTTCCATGTATTACTTGGAAGGAAAATTTCAGCACAGTTGCTGGTACACTGCAGAACTGGTGCAAAGGTGGGTAGATGTTACAGTGCTGCTTCTCTGTTGCTCAAGAGGCCAAGATCTTGAGAATATTTATGTTGTTTTAAAAAACTGTATTGTTATTAAGTTGATGTGGTCTTCATGTTGCCTTTTCAGTTTCTTCCCATGTTTTCCTTTCCAATTCTTACTGTGTGTTAATCACAATTTCTCTCCTTTGTTATTCCTTTCTTTTATTGCAAAGCTCAACTGCAGTCAGACCTTGTGACCTTGAGCTAGTAACTCTACTGTTTTGACTGGTTACAACACTCAAGTAATGAAAAAATACTGAATTTTTTAATTTTATTGTGAGCAAAACTGAAGTAATCCCAGATAAAAGATATATTTTTTCTGAGTCTCTAAGGGAATATCCAACATTTTCTAATAGTATTTTTTTCTATCATTTCTTTTTTTTTGTTAATTTTTTATTGTGAAAACACCGTATAGAGGGGTTACAATTACATGGGCAAGGTAATGAGTACATTTCTTACCAAGCATTGTTGCTTCCTCCTTCGTTTCCCCTTCCCATCCCTTCCCATCTCCCTCCACCCCCACCCTCCGGCCAAAGTTGTAAAGTTCATTTTTTGACATAATATCTTGTACATCTCATTGTTGCAATGGGTCCACCTGTATCCCTATTATTTTATCTCCGCTGTTGTAGTTTTCAATATTTCAAATTGGATTTAGATTTCAGTATTTGACATATACATTATTGTAAAAATGCTGTACAGAGGGGTTACAGTTACATGAGTAAGGTAATGAGTACATTTCCTATTGAACATTGTTACATCCTCTTTGTTTTTCCCTTACCATCCCTTCCCTCCCCCCGTCCCCAACTTCTCCCTCCACACCCAAAGTTGTAAAGTTTGTTTTCAACATAGAGTCTTGTATATCTCATTGTTACAATGGGTCAACCTATATCCTATTTCAGCATTTTCTAGTAGTATTTTCTAAGATAGTTCTAAAAATAGAGGAAAATATATAATATTTGTATATGCAACAAACATGAATCAAATAAGCCACATATCTATTACAGTTTACTATTATATTTTTCAGAGTAAAATAATGGTATATTTGTTTTATAATGATGCTTAGTTACTATCACTGTCTAGAATTAGGATAAATTCAGAACGTACAGCTTGATAATGTTATCACAGAATCTAGCTGATACACAAATATAGTAATCAGTATTCTAGTATCCTAGAATAAATATTATCTCAGGTATTTGCAAATCCTATTTCACAGAAGGCAACTGAAGTTTTATGGACATTCTCCACTTGAAAATGTATCAAAGGACTGTAATTGTTTTAAAATAAATGGTAGCAAGATAATACCGCAAATCTTGTAATTAGCTCTCTTAATACTCCCCAAAGGGCAAATAGAATATTGTAGTTTCTTTTCAAGTTAATTGATTTATAATTTGTATAACTATACTCAGACTGATAAATAATAGTCTAATTTGCCCTGTAGGAAGACAGTAATAAGTGCCGTTTATGGGTCCACTGCTTGACAGGCACTGCTAGCTGATTTACATGTGCAATCTTTCATCCTCACGCTAATTGGCCAGGTATGTCTTATTATACACATTATAAAGAGGAAGCCCTTGACATACACATCAGTCACTTTCTAGTTATTGATTCTGATGTTTTATTTCTTCTGGTTATATTTCCCAATGTTTATGAACTGAGGTGCCTGAGTAATGACTACTTTGGTCTTTGAAATCTTTTTCCAACAAGATATATTTGACAAAGAGTTTGGTGGTTATATAGTGAAGTAGGTTTTAATTCCTCTCCTCTTAGAAGACCTACCTGATTTGGCCTAAATCTTTCATTCTGAATTTGGTACAATTGTCTATTTTTGGATACATAGGAATAAAATAACTTTTAACTTGTACTTGGATTCTACAAAGTAGGTAGGCCTTTTCCAATTAGCATACTCTGCTGTTAGAGGGATTTTAAGTGAAGCTTAATTTGTAACTTATCAAACTCTGTGTAGACTTTGAACTGAGCTATGTATGTATCACAGTAGAAGCTGAACCTTGAGAGCAGAATTTTCCTACTTTACCCTGCTACACACACTTTCTTTATAAAGCTCCCCAATGGCATTTCTTATAGGGCTGTTGCATTCAATGAGATTTTATACTACAGTGAAAAGAACCATTCATTAATTAGAATGGAATTCAGTTACTGATTGCAAGTGAAACCCTGGGAAAATCATATACCCCTGTTTTCAGTTCTTTACTGAGGAAATAGGGTCAGTTATTTACCTTCAGAAATATTCTGAGATGAGAAAAATGTATATGAAAGAGCTCTGTAAAATGTGAAGCATATGCCAACATTATTGGCAGATGGTCAACAAGTGTTTTGATCACCTTGTGTTTTATTGTACGTGGTAGTTTTCCAAGTATATTTTTCATTCATTTTCTCATATAATAGTGTCAAATAAGGCAAATTATATTATTTGCATTCTACATAAGATGAAAATAAGGCTGCAAGAGGTTCAATGGCATGTCAAAATTGGAGAATCTTTTCAGTGTCAGATATATGTATATATATTAAATACTTCATATTATATGTTAGTTCTGTTTAAATTTATCTTGATGAATATATTTTATCTGACTCATGTAATGAGTCAGATACTAATAGTGTAATTATCTCTCATTATGTCCTTTTATTTCATGAAAGTTGCTTGTGAAATAACACTATGCACACATATTAAAAATGTATTTATTTATTTTTAATTGGTGCTGCATGGTCTTCTCTGAGATCTTCCAGAGACTGGCTTCACTCCTATTGCTTCACCTGAGAGATTTTGTTTTAATGTTTCAAGATAAGTACATGTGGCAAACTTATTCTTGTCTTCATAAATTTTGTAACAGCATTCTTCTATGTCTATTTTTGCAGAGACAAAAAAGATATTTGTAAATCCATATTTAAAATAACTCTTATGCTTCGGGTTGCCTTTATTAAAATGCATATATCTTAATTATTATAATACATAGTTTATGTACATGTTCATATAAACGTTAGGCAAACAGTACTCTTGTGGTTCAAAGTATAACTGTAAAATTATAAACAGCTGATGGTTCTGATTCCTTTGGTTAGCTTCTAGGTATCTAGTTTCTCAGATGAATCTTGGCTTTCTAGGTCTATTTTTATTTCCCCAATTTTGATGATTGATATTGTACTTGGCTAAAGAATGTATGATATATTAGTTGATGATAAGAGATTTTCTTCTAATAAAAGTGGGTGGTCATTATCTTATTGTGGCTACTCATTTTCGGGAAGTCTTGCACTCAAATGTTTAAATTAACTGGATGGCCATATTTTGCCCTCCTTTGATGTGGAAGAGGAAACATTGGATAAAACTGTGACACAGAATAAGAAAAGATGTCTAATCTTTGAGATTGATTATCCTCTTAAAAATTGTAGAATTTAAAATTCTAGAATTCTCCCAAGGCATTTCATATATTCTGAAGATGTGAAAAATGGACTGTCATTAAAGAATACTTTGTTTGATAGTGTAGTATTTAAGATTTTCACAATAATTACTATGTTCTCCTTATAGAATAGCTGACATTAAACATTCAAAAATTCTCAATTTTTTGATATAATTTTCTCAATTTTATCAGAGCCAAATGCTTATTTCTGTTTTATGAATACTTAAAACCACAGACACTTCAGTTATTTCAATCACTAAATGTCTCAATGTACCTGTGCATGTGTTTATACTCATGATCTCAAGTATAAACATTGTAGATGAGCCATTGATTACAAAGCATTTCTGCTATGTTGTTGTTTAAGAGAAGCAGGCTGTTTCCCTAAAGCCTAGAGAGAAATTATAGCAGGTGCAGTTTGAAGTCTCTACAATTATCCTAGATTACCTTTTCAATAAAATGTTGACAACCATACAAAAACAATCTTACTTTGCTGACATTTGGAAGCATGCAGCCACTGCAAAAATGTGTCATCATAATAGCAGTGGTTTGGACACCACACACTCTCTTTGTACGGTTAATGCAAAATTATTGTTTTCTTTGCTTTGTAAATATTGAGCTCAAACTGCATACCTTTTTAGAAAACAAGGGTAGGACAGAGAATTAACATTCCTTCTCTCTACTGAAGAGGAACAAGAAAATAATGAGAGAGAAGTTATGTTTGTATGCTTCTGTAAGAGATGGAAAAAGTTAGAAGTCCCTATAATTCAATTCTACAAACAAATCATTAAAATAATCATATATATGCACACATCACCACTAGTTATGTCTGCAGTTATGTTTGACAAAACTAGTTACGTTTGACAAAAATGTATGTTTTATTTAAATTTTTCATCATCACTACCTTCTCTTCCAGCCCACCCTCCTATCCCACACATTAGGCTTAATTCAGTTCTGCCTGAGGAGTAAAAACAAACTCAATGAAGTCCAAAAGAGATAAAGTGTGCTATTGGTTAATATGGCCTTAAGTAGTGTACAGATACACAATGTTTTAATCTGTTACTTAATCTTTTTTTTTTTTTTTTTGGTTGTGGGGCTTGAACTCTGGGCCGGGGCACTGTCCCTGAGTTCTTCAGCTCAAGGCAAGCACTCTGCCTCCTTGAGCCACAGCATCATTTCCAGTTTTCTGATGGTTAATTGGAGATAAGTCTCATGGACTTTCTTGTCCAGGTTGGCTTTGAATCATGATGCTCAGATCTCAGCCTCCTGAGTAGCTAGGATTACAGGCATGAGCCACCTGCACCTGGCAGTTATTTAATCTCTCAGACTAAACAAGGCCTGCTTTACTTTAACTACTTGTAAAGAACTCATGACAACCAACTATTCAACTAGGAAAATAAAGGCAAACTCCCTTTCTCTATATAGCATAGAGAATACCTGTGTACTCTACTTTCTATCCTTTAATATGTGGATTCCTTACAACTTTATTTGTAATAGATGTTCTTTTTAAGTGAATTTTATAGACAAAACTAAGGGTTATTGAGGTTTAGTACTAGTGCTTTACCTCAAACCACATAGCTAGTCAGTGGCACAGTTTGGATGTCTCCCCTGGTATCAGAATTCTTGAGGCTTCACTTTGACCTCCTGGCTAGTTTGACCTCTGGGCTATGTGGATCTCTAGGCTATATGGTCCCCTGGACTATATTGCTTCTTACTGTAAAAAAGCATAATGTTGCTATTCAAAGGGTGGTCTTTGGACTAACAATAGGAGATTATCTGGAGTTTCTTTTAAAGCTTAAGTCTGGGTCCCTACTCCAAATCTATAGTATCAGAATCTGCATATGATAAGCCTACCAAGTGATTCCTAGATATCTTGATGTTGGAAAGCATTGAATTATGATCCTTACTAACAGAAAACAATCCATTATGGAAAAATAAATAAGTGCTCTATCCATAATTCTACTTGCTAGCTATTTTTATTTGGCAAAGACCGAAGTGTATAAATGAGTTGTTGGGGCTGGGAAGGTGGCTCAGTGGTAGAGCGCTTGCCTTGCATGCATGAGGCCCTGGGTTCGATTCTTCAGCACCACATAAGCAAAAAGAAAAAAAGCCGGAAGTGGCACTGTGGCTCAAGTGGTAGAGTGCTAGCCTTGAGCTGAAGAACTGAGGGACAACGCCCAGGCCCAGAGTTCAGGCCCCACGACCAGACCCCCCTGCCCCCCCCAAAATGAGTTGTTAACTTGTTTCTTGCCTTTCAATGTACAGTTGCAAGCTTAGGCATGGAATGTATAGGCTATTTTGTCTTCCTTAGACCTTAAACATTGTTCCGGCATCAGCAGCATCTGTAAGAATCACCTGCGCATTTGTTAGGTTTGTGAATTTGGGGGATATAGATCAAAAATCTGTTTGAAAAGCCTCTGGGTGATTTCGATGTCCTCTAAAACTTGGAAACTACTCCTTAGAGTTTTTCCAAATGCTGCACTGTTTGCATATTATTAGCCATACCTCCCAGTAGTGTCTGCATAAGAAGGCTCATTTTGTTTTGCAAATGAGATCATTTACAAATATGAAGAAAAATTCATCACATGAACTTTAGCTTCATCGAATACAAGCCAGGACACTAAATCTAAGAACCTAGCAGCTTCTTGCACAGTGGTTAAGTCTTTGGAAAGGATTATTTCTGGTGCTTGCCCTCCTGTTCTTTCGGTTAACTCTTCCTCTGTTTCTTTTGACATTTCATTATATTTGTTGCTGTTTTACACACTTGCCTGTGAAAGGCTCTCCTTTGCTTGGTTGTCTAATGTGTTTGTTTCCCCCGCCCCCTGCTCTAGCTGAGCTAGTCCCAGACAGGCCTCTGGCTTCTCCATTTCCGCAGCAATCAGTCCCTCTACTCTTCTGCAGAGGTCCCTAGCTATGTCCTAATAAGGATTAAACACATTTGGTGTGTGCAGATTGTATCCTCCAACTCTTCTTTCTTTGGCTTTCTATCTGGTAATGCCATTGT
This sequence comes from Dipodomys ordii, assembly GCF_000151885.1. Classification (NCBI taxonomy): domain Eukaryota; kingdom Metazoa; phylum Chordata; class Mammalia; order Rodentia; family Heteromyidae; genus Dipodomys; species Dipodomys ordii. Next base: position 3,704,652 of record NW_012267250.1, read on the forward strand.
GTCTGACCTGGAGATGAGTAGCATTCTCAAATCTCCTCCCATGCCCACCATAATAGTTCAGGGTAATGCATCTACATGGCTCTTGCGCCTGTTTTTCAGTGGTACCCAGTGTATGTTCTTAAACTGAACATACTGAACATGGATTGGTCATTTCTCTCAAAGTTAAAATGCAGAAAAACGCAGGACAAGATAAACCTATCAGTGAGACTAGGTAGTTTAATTTTGGAGCATTTCTGAGGAAAACATTTCCCCCTTCTAAACTCATGTATTTTCCATCTGTCATAAATACTGAAATTATTGTCACTTTGATAGTTATCAGAGTGACCCGATTGAACTGTGATGATACCCCAATCCTGTAATAAATTATAATAATACATGTGTGCTTTTCCTACTCTGGCAAGTTACCCACATGATGCCCCATCTTCTTTTTTCAGGCATTAAGCTGACAATGAGATTACAGTATTGAACTTCTTTTCCTAATGAAATTAGGAATGATTTTTCTAAGTCTAGACCCAACTATATGATTTTATTACTGTCAGTTATACTGCTATTTCATTTAGCTTTAAAAATAGTTCTAGCATTTGACAGAAGCAAAACACATATTTTTTTTGCTTTTCTCCTCTCATCTCCCTGTTTTAATTATGAAAGGCCAAGCATGTTATTGATGGAAAGAGGCTTACTTGTGACAGGAGTGCAATTAGTGTGAAGATCATGACAAATTAAAAGAAATGCTCTTTAGAATTGAGGTTGCTCACCAGGGTTGTTAATCTTTTGTTCTTTAGGCCACAAAATTGGACTATGATTATTTTTCAAGTCTTCATGAGAAATGGCTCCTTTGGTTCATCTCTGTAGGTGGTATCAGTGCTGACTTTGGAAAGAGGTGAATAGTAAATTAGTACAATTAATTGGGTGAGGGAAGAGCATAGGTGTTTTTAAGAACAATTCTGGCCTTTCCCGTTTATCTGTTGTATAATCCCTTTCCATTTCCACTATAATATATGCAAAACTATGAACACTGTTTTCTTCATTTTATACTGAAAACATTGACCACGATACCTGAAGAGACTGTACAAAGAAATCAAAGTGGCAAAGTTTGAATCCTGAAACAGTCATGGCTTCCAACTTAAGTATAACTAAACAGCTCAATGTCTACTTACCATATTATTAGTCTATAGTGAAGATTTCAAATATTTGATTGAGGTGAAGTAATAATAAAGATGGTTTGGTTAATAATGTCTCAACTCAGTACTCTAGGTTGTAGTCTAGTAAACTAATTTGAGTCCAAACTGTTGTGTTCACTACATTCTTGTATTTGAACATTCATGATCCATCAACTCATGCCATATTCAAATATCTAAGGCAAATTGTTAACTTTATAGTATGGTTGTGCAAGTACAGGAGCAGTTTGGGCAATTGTAATCCCAGTCTGATGCCATCCCCAGCAATATCTAAAGCAAAAAGACAGAGTACTTTCCTAGCAAGCACAAGTCTCCCCAGTATTACCCACCTCCCCGAAATAAAAAGAGTCACTTTTGCCAGTGACTAGGAGATAATAACTCATTCAATCAAAATACTTAACCAGTAAAAAAAAATCTCTACAAAATAAGCATCTATCTGTAGTTCATAGTAAACACATGAGTTTTGAAGCCTGAGTGTTATTGAATGCATTCATCTCTCATGGTTTGCCATAGCTTTAAAGAAGGTAGTTATGGTTATGCATAAGTAAACAGATTTGAACAAACATTCTTGACAGGATATATGTATGTAATTGTTAAATGTTTGGCATATCTGAACAGAATAGTTTAGTGAACTCAGGAGAGGTGAATGTTTCAATGTTTCACAATTTTGGGGTAAGGTGTAATAAACTGCTGTCTGGATAGTATCAAATTTAACAGTAAAACAATCTAGGAAGGTGGATGAGTTGTTTCTTCAAGGAGTGATGAGGTGTAGAGAGGCCTTCCATATGTTTTAGGAACTTATGATCTTAAGCAGAAGGATGTGTTATTATGTGGATGGAGCTCAATAAAAGAAAGGAAGAAAGAGGATTTAAAAAAAAATTGTCTCTCCCCCCATCCCTCCCACCCCCGTACCCCTGGCCAAAGTTGTAAAGTTTGTTTTTCGACATTACGACCTGTACATCTCATTGTTGCAATGAGTCCCCCTGTATCCCTATTTAAACAATTTGTTTTTGCCCTTCCCCTCCACAAATTATACCAACATCAAATACAATGAAAGCAGGGATTATACCGTGGGGGAGGGACATACAAAGCAAGAAAGAGATCATCTTATAAATATTTTAGAAACGGGGGCTGGGAAGGTGGCTCAGTGGTACAGCGCTTGCCTTGCATGCATAAGGCCCTGGGTTCAATTCCTCAGCACCACATAAGCAAAAAGAAAAAAGCTGAAAGTGGTGCTGTGGCTCAAGTGGTAGAGCGCTAGCCTTGAGCTGAAGAGCTTAGAGACAGCGCCCATGCCCAGAGTTCAGGCCCCATGACCGGACCCAAAAAAAGAAAAGAAAAGAAAAGAAATCCTGAAAATAATACATTTATACCTAAATATGTTAGAAACAATCGCAAGAAAAAAAAACATTTGAATACTTATCTTGGGGTTCATTTCACCTAACATCGACTTATCTGAGCTTTTCTGCTTGACTCAGACATATACTAGATATTGCAAATAAGGGAAACCATGGGACCTATGTTTCTTTGAGCCTGACTTACTTCGCTTAATATAATTTTTTTCCAAGTCTTTCCATTTCCACACAAATGGGGCAATGTCATTCTTTCTGATGGAGGCATAGAATTCCATTGTGTATTTATACCACATTTTCTTGATCCATTCATCTACTGAGGGGCATCTGGGAAAGAGGATTTTTTAAATTTCCAAAATAACAAAGTAAGATATTGTGAATTTATTGAAATCAGGAATCTGACCAGTCTTCCTTTGCTTCATTTCAACAACTCCTCTTTCTTTTCCTCATCCTCTTCGTCCTTCTCTTCGTCTTCCTACTCCTCCTCCTTCCCTTCCTCCCCTTCTTCCTTCTCTTTCTTCCCCCTTCTCTTTCTCTGCCTCCTCATCTCACTATCTATCTATCTATCTATCTATCTATCTATCTATCTATCTATCTATCTATCTATCTATCTATCTATCTATCTATCTATCTATCTATCTATCTACCTATCTATCTGTTTGTGCCAGTTCTGGGCCTTGAACTCAGGGCCTGGGCACTGTCCCTGAGCTTCTTTTTCTCAAAGCAAGCACTCTTCCACTTGAACCACAGTGCCACTTCGGCTTTTTCTGTTTCTGTGGTACTAAAGAATTGAACTCAGGGCTTCATACATGCTAGGTAAGCATTCTACCACTAAGCCACTTTCCCAGCCCCTATGTACACCTATTAAGATTAGCTTGGTCCTCAGTACTGAATTTATATTTCTTGGTTTATTGTTCTCCCTTCTAGTAAACCATTGTATATTTCTAGGGGACAGGAAATATGTGAATTTTACCTGCTATACTGTCTATAGTACTTGACACATAGTTCTTCTTAAATGCTTATTATGAAGCAAATATTAAGCTTTACTTGTTTTTCTTTTTTTTTGTCGGTTGTGGGGCTTGAACTCTGGGCCTGGGTGCTGTTCCTCAGCTCTTCAGTTCAAGGGTAGCACTCTGCCACTTCCTAAGCTTTGTTTATGACTATTACTTTCCCTTTTTCTTTGTGTAGTAATACTTCCCAGTGACCTACTCATTGCATGGAAATCCTTACTGTTCAAGTCAGAAATTCTGAGAAATTCAACTGGAAATCTGCTTAGGATGTTAAAAGTATCAGTTATTTGGTAGCTTGTTTTTCACATAGTTTTGTTTGTATAAAGATCATGCATTCCATATTTTCAATTTGGACATTTTAAATCTTCAGTCAGTATTACATGGATTTGAACATTTTGGTCATTGTGGTTAACTTTATATATCACTCAAAATGCCACTGAATTTTTGGAAGAGGATCTTTGGAGCTATGGCACTTTGTTAGATAATCTTTCTTTTATTCCATCACTCAATCTCACCTAGCCTTGTTTTCCTATTGATAAAATAGAATTATAACTTGTCTTTATTTAAATAGTGTTTTGACAAATTCATACTATGTATATAAAAGCCCTTTGAAAACTATAACATGGCACTAAAATGACAAAGATTTCAAAATTCAGTGCTCATAATTATGAGCTAAGAATACATCAAGGAGAAAACATGAAGATAAATATGTTTAGTTACAAAAAGAATTTGAGTGGAAGTTACTGGAGGAAGATGAACTTTTGGCTTCTGGAAGTGAGTAAATCACTAAGTAGCTATAGTACTCCTTAGTGTCATCATACTGTTACAATAATAGTGTGGCATTTACAATAAGTACCGTGGTATGAAAATGATACCCATTGCTAGCAAAGATCTGTGTTTAATGTGTTTAAGCAGAGAAATCTCTTTCGAGAAATCATTCAGACTTTTGTTCTTGAACTAATCAGCATGTTCTAGTCAAATAGAGATGATGCTCTTTCTTTGTTCTGTGTAAAAATAACAACTATTAGTCATCATGCTGTATAATAGCACAACCAAACTTTTCATCTCGGTCAATTAAATCTCATTTTTCTTTTTTTGTCGGTTATTGGGCTTGAACTCTGGGCTTGGGCGTTGTCCCTCAGCTCTTCAGCTCAAGGTAAGCACTCTACCACTTGAGCTACAGCACCACTTCTGGCTATTTAGTGGTTTATTGGAGATAGGAGTCTCACGGTCTTTCCTGCCCGGGCTGGCTTTCAACCATGATCCAGATCTCAGCCTCCTGAGTAGCTAGGATTACAGGCGTGAGCCACCGGCGCCCCGCTCATTTTTCTAATAGTTGTTTGAATGATCAGTTTTCTTTTTCGCATCTTCCAGATGAGAAAAATCACAAGAAGGAAAACTGGCATTCTCATAATGTGCCAAAACAAGCAGATTTGAAAATGTGAAACAGCTGAGCTCTCTTGACATTTCTTGATGTCATCTACCGGTAGAGATGACTGTTGGAGAGTTTCTTTCCTTGGTGACTGTTTTCTTCTTCTAGAATTCTGACAATCTTCAAGAATTACACATAATTTACTAAGAAGAAATAGACCAAAGGGGGATTAATTCCATATCAAAGTCTTGTAGTGCCAAGAAAATAAATGCCAAGTAGTATTGCATCTGGTTCTTTTAATCAGCACCTCATATACTTTCTTAATGGGACCCAATCAGAAGCACTGGTTTTGATATTTATTTGAGGAGATAAATGGGTTTATACATTATAGGAATTGAGTCTATAGTTGAGGTGGAGATGAATCCAGGTGAGGTATGCAGTAAAAATGAAAACTTTTAAAGCACACTAGTGAGGAACTTCAAAGCCTGAGATATAGGAAGGGCTAAATAGACATATAATCTTAATGTTATGCTTCTCATCCCTCAGGAAATAAGATTAAGATATCAAATATATGGCTTTTTACACTGTTTGTGGAAAGAGAAAGTATACTACTTGAATGCATTTGGAAAAAGGAAACCCTTATTTGGGGACAATACATTTAGATGTGTTTGAGTTAAAATCACACAGCTCAACTTGCAATGGAAAGTTATTAGCATGACTTTTCTGAAGATGGTTACTTGCATATCAGAAAATATGTAGGCATATGTTTTCAACATCTTGGTGTAGTGTTTAGAGAGTCAGCCTATCCAACTGGCTAAAGAATGTACAGATGTAATACTCATTTCTTTAATGAGGTTTAAGACAACTTCTGTTGTGGTGCACATGCGTGTGCATCAACATTTACCAAACATGTGCTGATATTTGCTGATACTTTAGAGTTAGGCACACCATTTAAAATGTGTCAACCTGCAGGAATTTGTGTCACCATAAGAGGCTGCTAGCAAAACCTGTCTCACTTGCTTGCAAGAAATTGAAGCTTATATCATACATTCTGAGTCTTCTACATGTTAAAAAGCCCATTCAAAATGGAACTCATTACAGTCAATGGCCACCTAGACTCTATTTCCTTTAGTATATAATTGAAAAACATCTGTTTAATATTTTGATTTTACATTTTCTCCTGGGATTTGTCATCAATTATGTATAATAGTATTAAGAGCTACCATGAAATAAAGAATGAGAAGACATTTATACCTGAGAACATTAGACAAGAATACATGTGGACCATTCATTCAGTATATATTGGCCATTTAGTATGTGCCAGAATCTAGGAAAAAAAGATGAATAAGTCACATTTCTTGTCTTCAAAGAGATATATGCTAATGTAGTGAGACTTCTTATCTTTCCACCTTATTAACACACATTCATTCTTTACCTTAATTTTTCCCCTTAACCACACAACCTGCATTGAACATTGATACAGTTCATCAGAATGATTTCTTATTTTTATGCCATATATTAAGAATATAAGGGGTTTCATTGTGCTATTTAATGCATTCCCTATAATGTGCCCTATAATTTCCTTTACTTTTATTTCCATCCCCTTCACAATTTTCAGTAGGTTTCATTATTCAATTTTCATACATACACTTGAGATATTGTCATCATACTCACTCTGTCACCTTCTCCTTTTTCCCTGCCTTTCCCTGCTCTTCCCCCACAAATATTCTCTCTTTTCTATTCAACATTAAAAATGATATGATTCCACTGGCATCTCTTTTATTCTTCTGAGTTAGTGAGCCTATTCCATGGCTACTCTAAACTTTTATTCCCCTTTAACTCCTCTAGAATCCATTGTTATAATATTAGATGTTAGCAAATTTCTTTGTTGCCTACATAGTTATAAGATGATAATACCATTCAAGGCTATTGATGACTGAATTTTAACTGTATTTTTTTTTGTCTTTTCTTTTTTGGTACTGGGGATCGAACCCAGGACGTTGTGCTTGCTAGGCAAGCGCTTTGCCACTGAGATACATCCCAGCCCTGATGACTGAAGTTTAAATGTTATATACCATTTGATTCATAGCTGAGGACAGTTCCATAAGGACTACTGAAAGAGAGAGCCATTCTTTTATTTTGCAGTGCTCAGTTTTACAACCCATCCTCTTTACATAATCAGTAAACGATCAGTGTATTTTATCATTGAACATATCATTACAAAGATAGCTTTCCTAGGAAGAAAGTTGAAAACACATCCTGTAAATAGTGAAGCCATTTATACAGTGGGGATGTCAGTGCTCCAGATGCATCATCAACAACAAATGGCCCTTTCTAATTATGAAGCATTTGTCTCAGAACATTCCAACAGCTGGAATTTAGCTTAAGGCTGACATATGCCTTACCAATGTTGGAAAGCAGTTGTGAGTTCAGTGGAGTCCCTCAAGGTCTCTTCCAAGCTTCTGATTCTGTCACACTAAGTATGTGGATTCAAGCATCCACAGGTGAGGGGTAACAGGCAGCAATGGAATTGCTTGGGTGTGTGTTAGAGCACTGTTGAAGATGAGATTGGAGAATCAGCTTAATGACACCTCCCTCCTCCTTCCTCTTCTGCTAGGCCACACAATGCTCCTTTCCTATCTACTATATGAAATTCTGTCATGAAAAAGAGGGATTGTTTATTTTCTCGAGAAAATAGATTACTCTGTAATCCTCGCTGGAAAACTCAACTGATTTGTGGTTAAAATGTTCAGACATGCCTCAGATTGAAAATCAGTCTTCGGCTGGTAGAGATGATGAGGGTCGTGATGACTGCTCATTTATAATTCAACTAAATTAACTTAAGGTGTGCATCATTTTTACCTTTGGTAAGAAGAAATTATTTGTAAGTGTACTATCACCAGCACTTTTGAAATGCAACATTTCATTATTCTACTAGTGTACTATTTTACTTGTTTATACTGTAAAGTTGGATGCTGATATCTAATTTCTTCTCCCTGACATATCTTGTCTAAGATCTGAAGTCCTGTTCAAATTTATCAGCCTCTCTAACTTCATAACCTTTACCAGAGCCTACCTTCATGGATCATTATAAGAACTGCTAATTGACTTTTACTTACTTCTGTGTTTCCCCTAAGTCCTATCTTCTGGTGTGCCAATCACTTACTGCTCATATGCTCTTTTAGAAATGAGTCACATGCTTCCAATTCTTTTTTTAATATCTATTCCTCATTTTGGATTTCTTTTTTTTAATTTTAATTTTTTATTTTGAAAATACTGTACAGAGGGGTTACAATTACATGGGAAAGATAATGAGTACATTTCTTATCAAGCATTGTAGCCTCCTCCTTTGTTTCCCCTTC
>NW_012267250.1:3713142-3752296 GCF_000151885.1 Dipodomys ordii
CAAATGCATGAAAGAAAAAAAACATTTGAATACATATCTTAGGGTTCATTTCCCTAACAGCACCTTATCTGACCTTTTCTGCTTGACTCAGACATATATTAGATATTGCAAATTAAGAACCTTCTCATGTTCAACCTTCAACTCTAGTGAAAGGCTTGCAGAAACCTTGGCATCTTATCCTGTGTACTTTCTCTACACATTTAGATTCATCTCACCATTGAATACTATTGGTGTGATAGGGCTTCACATTATGACCTGTGGGGAGACAGACACCTCTGGTCCATAACATCAAGTAAAAATATGACTAATGTGACCCCTTTCTTCAGGGCCTTCTTTGATCAGCCCTGCTCAACTCACCTCTCTACTCCTACACTAAGGAAAATATGTGCTGTTGCCCTTTAGAAAGTTCTCCATTTGCACAATCCCAGAAACTTACCATTTTCCCCTTGATTTATGTATTGCTTATACTTGACCAGGAATCAGTCATCAAGTGTTTTCAGTTAGGAAATATGCTTTGCAGTCCATATGGTTTCTGTCAAAATTACTTAGTTCAGTCAGAGACAATGTGTAAATGAATGGGCATGGCTGTGTTCCAAGATAACTCCTATGGACATTGAAATTTATTTGTGAACACTAAAATTTGTTTCATATAATTTTCATCTGTTATAAAATTTACTTTAAATGTTTTTGTTCAGTAGTATTCTGTACAAAAAACCCCACAGTTTATGGGTCAGATTTGGCATGCTCAGTTTATAGACCATATACTGGATCAGATTGTAAGTTTCTTGAGGACCGGAACTGAACGTTTGTTTTCTCTTCTATATATCTAGTATCTGCATCTTCCATATTGGTGTAAGATAAATATGAGCTGACTAAGTATTTGAGCCTGCCAGTACTTTATACTCACATATGTTTTCTCAGCATTCTTCCAGAATTTGAATTGGATAGTAGCTAAATGCCTTAAGAGGAGCACTTTAGGTAAATCCACATTTTTGGTCTTTTAGTCTAGCATGATTTGGTGGCTCTTTCCTCTATGATTTTGATTTTCCTTAAATGCAGACAATAGTTTCCTATGTGGAAGATATCCTCAGTATCCGTGTGCTCCTACACATCTTATAGTAATGCAAGGTTATGTTTTCCTGAGTGGAAGGTAGCCTTAATATGAGAAAATGATAGCTGTTTCAGTAAAGAATTTGAGATATAATACTTGAATGAAAAGAAAAATCGCTTCTTAGTACTATCTTTACTTTATGCCCTTCAGACCTAAATGCTTAACCACAGTAATCATAATGAAAAATCACAGGAATTTATTTCCTAAAATTCTTACTCCCTGAAGAGATTAATCCACTACTTGAAATCAAAGGTAAATGAAGGGATTTTATTTTCCTTTCCCAAATGGTCTTTTTAACCTATGAAAGCAACAGTCTTTTACTGCAGCAGATTGTTTAAGAAGTTAGACATAAATCACGATTCTAATGTAACTTACATTTTTGATAACAAGGCAAGGTAATTATTAGTCATGCTTGCCTGCCTGTAAAATGCTGATTTGACTAATATGTATATTAGGTGAGGATGAAAGAAAAGTCTTTGGCATCTTGCTCAAGGTCATGGATAAATCTGCAATCTCATCAACCCATATTCATTAACATGAAGTGATATTAACTGACATAGAATTTCACTTAGGGATATTTCAGTGGCTTGGTAGACAAAAAACAAAATACAAAATGAAGTGGACAATACACATATGGCTAATAATCTGATAAATTCAGTTTGGAGTTTCTGAGGTGGCATCAGAGATCCCTTTGGTGTACATGCTTTTCGTATTTGTGTGTGTGTGTGTGTGTGTGTGTGCATATTTGCAAATGAATCACATATATAAAAATTTTGTTAAGCAAGAAATATATCTATTGTTTATTTAATGAAATGTTAATTTCTGGTGGTAGGAAGTGAGAAAAGAATTTGGATCTAAGGAAAGATATGAATTTATTTGGCAATATATGATATAGATATATGAGAGATAAATAACAATATTGGTAGGATATGCTAACTACATGTGCAAACACACACATATGCATATACTCTGCACAATTGCTAAGCCTTTGTTCTTATTCCCATGTTGCCATATTTCTTAGGCTCTTCCTTTCTTGAATTGCTGTCTTTGTTTATTTCTTATCACTCTTTGTTTTAACACAATAGTCTGTTGTGCACACAGCAAATAATATTCCTTATGTTGAACTTTCATCATACTATTTTCCTGCCCTACAGTTTTTCTTCAATTGCTTTTGGCAGCACCAAAAGCAATTTTCTATTTTCTCTTTGACTTAAGTGTCTCCTAGTCCAATTATGCCCCTCATCGAGCCCTCTCCCACCTATCACAATGCTCATATCACTCAGAGCCAATAATGGGAATTTCATCTACTACTGCCAGGAGTGTAAATGTGCTGTTTCTCTGTGTGGCAAAATCTAAAAATTGTGTCCATGCTTGACTTCACTTACACATTCCACTTCTAGTCATTCCTTTACGGGATGTTGAAAAAATGTGTGTGTGAGTATGTGTGTATATATGTGTATTCATAATAGTGGCCACTACCTTTACTGCCAACATTTTTGAAAATAACATGACTGGTTAGTGTCTCCTAATTTGGCCTGTGGTGAGAGTACATTTTTGCTGTGAAATATTAAATACCTAGGCACTGTTAAAAATAAAAATAAATATGAAGATACTCACTGATTTGTATGAAAGCATTTAAAGACATATTGGTGTACCCAATGTATGTCCTTTAAAATTTTGATTCTTTGCATTCTTTTTGCCTTTTAAAGATCACTAATAGCTTATTGTTGTTCATCAAATTAATTCTGGCTTTGCAAGTCTATGTTCCAAGGCCTGCATCAACTCACTATCAAGCTAGGTATCAGGGTCCACAGAAATCTCAGTCATTTCAGTGGGCTTTGTACAGCTGAGTTCATCGCAGGCTTGCTTTTGTTAATGCCCATTTCCTACCCAGTTACTCTTCAGTCACTTCCTTTCGGATGCAAACAGCACTATTTCTTATGATCTCATTTCCAACTCCAATTCTTTTCCTGGTTTTCCTGCTCTTTCATGTTTATACCATTCAGTCTTATGGCTGGACTCAAGTAAACAGGTGTGTTGGAAAGAAGCCTGGATTCAGAAGAGCCAGAATATGGCAAGAGAATACCTGTGTTCCCTTTGGTTTTGATGAAGTGTCATATTTAACGGATGTTTGGAAGAAAGCCATGCATGCATCCGTTCTTGCTACTTTGTTCTTTTTCCTACTTAGTGGAGCATAGTTTTTTAGCACTGAAGAGCTAGCCAAGTAAGAATTTGCACTCTAGCTTCTTAGATCAAACAGTCTTGAAGGAAGAAAGGAACACAATGGTAAAAATCTAGAGCAGGATTTACTTCTGGAGGAGTATGACATCTCTTCATGTTTTTGCTCCCCTGTCCCTTTTCTGTTGCCTCTGTCCTGTCCCTTCAGGGGATATCTGGGACCCAATTTACTCTGGTAACATATTCTCACCTTTTTCATTCCCAGTCTTAATCCACTCATTCACTCATTCCCTGGGCTTAGTCTGAGAACTCTGAGGAAGAGAGAACTGAATTCCTCTGTTTTTTGTGTTTAGCTCATCGAATTGTATTCTAGCACCAGCAAACAGTTTTGTTCAAGACCCTACACTTTTTCTTTTTCTTTCTTTTTTATTGTGAAAAAAGGGGTTAGAATTACATGGGCAAGAAAATGAGTACATTTCTTATCAAGCATTGTTGCCTCCTCCTTTGTTTCCCCTTCCGATCCCTTCCCATACTCCCTCCAAACTCCCTACCCGATCCCCCCCCCCACCAAAGTTGTAAAGTTCATTTTTTGACATAACGACTTGTACATCTCATTGTTGCAATGGGTCCACCTGTATCCCTATTTAAACGATTTGTTTTTCCCTTCCCCTCCACAAATTTTTCTAAGACTCCTTAGGTATAGTATATAAATTGGCTTTTTGAAGTTAATGTGATAATTTAATTTTTGTACTATAAAAATTGAATACATATGAGAAAATAGTAAGTATTTTGCATGCCTACCATGCAGATTCAACCACCAACATTCATCATATGCTCATTTTTAAAAGCCTAAGTTTATCTTAGTATGATGTTTGAGTATATATAATACCTGCCATTTTTTAATTAAAGTTGTTTTGTAGTCATGTCCTTGATAGTGATGTGGTTTCCGCTGCAGCATTTAATTATTCATTCTTAAAGACAGTGATATGGAGGATTAGAAATTAAAATTCAATCTATATGAATAATAAAATTTCCATGTGACTATTTTGAGCACAGGTTACAATTTGTTAAACAAGTATTGTGTAGAAATTATTGTGTAATTATTATTTATGTTATATTGATTTTTCCCTAAACCTCAAATTATTAATATTTTTTAATTTTATTTGTGAACATACTGTACAGAGGGGTTACAATTACATGGGCAGAATAATGCATACATGTCTTACCAAGCATTGCAGCCTCCTCCTTTGTTTACCCTTCAAATTAAATTTTTATCTCTACTGTTTGTAATTAAAATATGGTCATACGATTCATTAATATTATTCTAAGTAGTTACCAGGGACTGGTATTAATTGTGAGCCTCTTTTTATCCCTCCATGCTGTTTCTTTAATACATAGTCTGTGAATTTTGTAAATACTTTTGATGTGTCCTCAGGCATTATCAACTCCTAAGGGAACTAAGAGCAATAGAAACCTTAGGAGACACACAAGTGTCGAAAATTATGAGCTACATTTTTTTCCTGAAAGCATACCTGACTTTTTAATGAAATAGAGCAGCATTATGGCATTAGATTTGAATGTAGGTAAGAGGTTAATAAGTTCTATACCTCTCATGAATAACTCATCTCTTTTGCAGGTTGTTATTCACAGTTGAAATTCTCTAATTAATTTTTCTCTGATTGTTTTCCCCACCCCTTTTCTCCAGCTCTTGTAAATGTGAAACTCTGGGCCATTGACCGACAATGTTTTCAAACAATAATGATGAGGACAGGACTCATCAAACATACCGAGTATATGGAATTTTTAAAAAGGTAAGACATGTTCCTTTCTCCTCTTGAGCGTATTTATTGTCCTTTTTAAATGCAGCAGAGTGAAAACTTCTCTTTTCTATAATCTCAGTGTTAATAGCTTTACAAATTTATAGAAGGGCAAGACGTGTACAGGCTTCTTTATAACTCTGGTGCCAATTTTCAGGATAAGGGGATGAGTCAGAGCTTCTGAATTTTATCACGTGTACTCAGCCATTCCACATTTTCCCAGAGAAAAGTAGCTCACAGGAACAAATAAGAATTTCTTGAACAGTAAAGAATACTGTCTATTCTACTTATTGGTTAATACATTTAAATAATCTCTGCTAGATGCACCACACTGTATGGCTACACTCTTCATTCTATGAGTTTCCACTGAAAAGGTGGGATAACTAAAAAGGGAAAGCTCCAAGAAGCAGCCTATTATCCTTTAATCCTGAGTTTAATTTCCCAAATTAAATTTATTTTATATTGCAGTAAAAGTTTTTCTTTCCTTGAATCATATATGATCATAATAACTCCATATAGAATGGGAATAGAACAAAAAATACAGCCTTTTAATTTCTTAGGAATATTTGCTGATATGTATTGAAACTACTTTGCTTCTAAGTTTATTTTAAAGAAAATATATATCATTTTTGTTAAAAATAACATTGACTATTCTGCTGAGTTTTAAAAGCAATGCTTTTCATTATTTTTCTTTGAAAAGGTAAACAGTAAGTAGTGATATACAGACTGAGCTACTGAGATTTCATTTTTCAAAGCTAGAATATTAAAGTACTTTTGGTTTTTCTTATATTTTCATTTTTGTGAATAAGTGGGTAAAATGAAGCTGATAAGTCAAATTCATATTTGACTTCAGTAATATATCTTAACAGATATCTCTTGAGTTTCCTTCAAATGCAATTTTAATACTCCTTACTTGGGTATTTCTTGTGGTTAATTAATTTTGTTTCTGCTTCATCTTTTATATATTTCTCATTTCCACATGAAATCTTTTGGTTATAATCCCACTGAAGGGACCTTGAAATTCTAATTTTATATCAAGTAACATTATATTAAAATATTTCTCTGTCAGCAGGGTGTTTTTCCTCCTCATTGTTACTGGACAAAACATGTGGAAGTAGAAATATAAGTCTCTTTAAAATTTTAATACAGTTTTCAAGGAAGGTATATTGTTTATGTACAATATAACACACAATATGTGTGTGGCAGAATATATCTGTGTGTGCTGATATATATTTGTGCATTTGTGTATGTGTGGGCAGAGAACAAACACAGAGAAATAGAATGGATATCTATTTCAAAACATAACTTGCAAGTTATTGATTTTTTATGCAACCCTAATAAAGATCTCAATTGCTAATTAACAAATATTTTATATATCTATGCATTGTGCAATCATCGTGTTAATTTTAACTACCACCAATTTATTTTCTCAAGTAAACATCAATTGAATGGTACTATATCAGGAGACAGAGATGTCTCCTTTGTGTGTGTGTGTGTGTGTGTGTGTGTGTGTGTGTGTTCTGTAATCAACTCTGGTCATGCTGTTATTGTCAGAATTATACAATCTATCCTGACAATTTAATGAAACTTGGCTTTCAAGAATGGGTCAACACATTTTTATTGATCAACTGAGAGAGAGAGCAAGTAGAATTTAACTGGTTGAGTAAAAATGAGGTTGACACCAATTTTAATCTCACTTTCTATCAGGCTTTTTCATAAAACAAGTTTACACTGAATATAGAACTGGGCTGGGAGTTTAGAGAAGTGACAAAATGATCATCATTATCTGTTTTAATCTTACTAAATTGTGACAGTGACTAGCTCTCCCTCTATAACTCTTCAGTGACTCACAGTTGCTACTCAATTACTTATATCTTCATTGCCTGGACATTCAAGACCCTCCTACAACCAAAGGCAGCCAACTTACCCTGTTTTAGTCTTGCCTTACTTACATAATCCAAACGATTCCACAGACCTGAATATTTCAACGTCTTCCTATAGCACACTCCCCCCGCTTCCCTGCCTTTGTTCCCAATTGTCATTGCTCAAACCATTTCCTTCTTTTTGATCCAACTAAAGGCCTCCTTTTCCACAGGCATTGGTTTCATTCTATGGAGTAGTAGCCTTCCTTCTGGAGTTTTCTCTATCAATTTTACTTGTTTACTTTGTTTATAATTTGACTACTAAGCTTATCTCTACTCAAAAAACATTCACTTTTTCTTAAATATTCTGGCATTCTTTTTTTCATACAAACTGTATAAGTTTATACATAGACAGTTGACAGAATAGTAAATCCAGGGCCAATATGTGGTTTTTAGAGCTTATTGCAAAGCAGCAGTGTAAAGCCCCTTTTCTAAAAATTGTTTAAAATTTCATGAGAGCAACACATTATTAAATCATACACAGCCCCCTTCTGAGAAGGAGCTTTGTGCTGCTGTACAAATCACACACACTTTTGAGGTTGAAAGTGTGAATAACATTCATTTCACTCTTATGTTCCCAAGTTAGCTATACTTGATACCATTTATTTAGCTAGGCTATAAAGACATGGCACAATAATACCCAAGGGAAATAATCAAAGGCATTGTCAAAATCTCAAAACACCAAAATCAATTAAAATTTTCTACTATAAAATCATTTATTTCCCTATTTGGTAGTATGTTTTAAACAAATTTGTATATCATTCTTTTTGTTGTTTTTGGTCATGGGGCCTGAATTCTGGACCTGGGCACTGTCCCTCAGCTCTTTAGCTCAAGGCTAACACTCTAGCACTTGAGCCTCAGTGCCACTTCTAGTGTTTTGGTGGTTTATTGGGGATAAGAACCTCATAGATTTTCCTGCCCGGGCTGGCTTTGAACCTCAATCCTCAGATCTCAGCCTCCTGAGTAACTAAGATTACATGCGTGAGCCACCAGTGCCTGTCTCATTCTCTTATATAGCATAAAAACATTAATTTTTTTTACAGTCAAACCAGTTAACTGACCTTTTTATGGCTCCATGTGTAGAAAACTTACCAGTTTTGACATTATAAAGATATAAACTGCACTAGATATTATAATATTATACTGAAAATACAACTTGTGGGTGGGGATGGAAGGGAAAAACCAGAAAAGAGCAAGGAAAGCAGTGACGTTGTCCAGAAAGAAATGTACTTTTTAAGCGACTTATGTAACTGTAACCCCTTTGGACCTCACCCTTATAATAATAATAATACAAAATTAATTAATTAATAAATTTATTTATTTATTGTCGGTTGTGGGGGCTGAACTCTGGGCCTGGGCGCTGTCCCTCAGCTCTCAGCCCAAGGATAGTGCCCTACCAACTTGATCCACAGCACCACTTCTGGCTTTTTTCTGCTTATGAGCTGCTGAGGAATCGAACCAGGGCCTCACACATGCGAGGCAAGCACTCTACCACTGAGCCAACTTCCCAGACCCCAATTACAATTTTTAAAATGCCAAGTGCCAGTGGCTAACTACTCAGGAGGTTGAGATTTGAGGATCATGGTTAGAAGCCAGTTCGGACAGGAAAGCCCATAAAACTCATCTCCAATTAACCACCAGAAAAATGGAAGTGGCATTGTGGCTAAAAGTGATAGAGCACTAACCTTGAGTAAAAATGCTAACTGATAGAGCTGAAACCCTGAGTTCAGTAACCCTGTTATTGACAAAAGAATTAAAATAAAATATACATGTATATAAACTTAACACATTAAAGGGCTCTAGCAATCTATGAAGGGAGGATGTTTTTCTCTATATGTTGCTAAAAAAAACTTCCTTCAGAATTTTCTACTAGAGATATCATATATTTTGTATTTTGTGAAGGATTCAATGAAGTAAAGAAATTCCAACACTAACCAAAAATAAAACCTCTAGAAACTGACAATGCAAATCATCAAATTCTACCCTTGTAGTGCTTTCTATTGCACATCTTGATGCATTACTAATCAGGGACAGCCACTGGTTAAAAGAGGTATGGTCCAATTATCACTGGTTATCTCCCCTGGACAATCTCCCTCTTTATTTTCCAGATAAAGCACATATTTGGAAGTGAACAAATTATATCTCTAAATGCACTGCTAGTACACAGAGACTTTTCCTTGCTGTCAAAGTTGGGTTTTATTTTAATTCCAGTATATTTGCCCGATTATGTAACCACCAAGCATGATATTTACCCCCTTCTTTGCTATTAGATGAAAACTGTGATTCTGATCTTTAATCCTCTTCAGTCATTTCTTATGTCCATAGTTCACATTCCATGATAAAAACGTTTCCTACATCCTTATGCAAGCATGACAAAAACGATTCAAGGGGCAGAGGTACCAAATGTGATACGATTGCCATAGTTCCAGCAAAAATCTCAAGTTGACAGCATTTTTCCATCATTTCAGACCACTGGAAAATATTTTTGTTTTCAATATAAATTTTGGAAAATGAGTCAGATAACTGACAGAGTTAATTTGTGCTGCTTTTCTCTGAACATATTCTCTGGTGCTCCCATTGGCAATGGTATCTAGACCCAAAGGAGCATTCGAATGTAGCCATGCGGCCAGTGGGTTTGCTTGTAAATCTGAGTTTTCTTTTGTCTATACACTATGATGCTGATGATGCCGATGATCACCATGATGATTAAGGATTCTGATTTATATAATGAACCGCATTTTCAAGTCAGACTCACAGAAAAAAATAATCTTTTCTGGAAACTGAACTATGGAGTTGATTCTGTTGATCTCCAGAAAGCCTTTTTCCCCCTTCATTAGAGAATTCTTTTATGAAGCAGATAGGCTCACATTGTAATTCTTGAGTTAAACTTTTATGTAACTCCTAGCAGAAAGCTCTCCTTGGTTTTTACCTTGTCCCCAGTGCCATATTTGTGTTAGCACCTGCTAATGTTTCCAGCTCATCCCTTTCCTTCTTCTCATTTCCACTGTCACAGAATAGTGGCATTGAACAAGATGCATTGTACTCATAACCTGGCATATGGAATTATAAGCTCTCTGTACAACTACTTAATAACAAAAAACTCCAAAAGAATAAAAGTAAGAAATTTAAGGGCCTGTTTTTTTTTTTTTACTGAGGTAAAGCATAAAAGCATAATAGATAATTATTTAAAGTACATAGTGTCACCCAGTTTCTGGGAAATCTGAAATTCAGTTCTTCTAGAATGTCAGCACTCTCTTGCTCAAATTTCCAGGGTAAAATTCTCCCCAGAATTTCACAATTGCTATAAGATGTTCAGTAAGACCCTTGGTAAAGTTGTCATATCCTCCCCGGAAACAGTGTTTACAGCTGCCAGTGTAATAAATTTGAATGACAGCTGTGGGGGTGGGACAAAAAGATCTGTATTTTTAACCAGTTCTCAGGTGATGCTGATGCTTTGTGAAGAAACACAATCAATAACAGAAAATGAAATTAGAAAATGTCTTTCAAATATTCTAAGTATTTCAATGAATTACTAATAGGAAGAATATCTGGGTTTAAATTTGGTTTCATTCAGTATAGTTGTGCTGTTTTAGGCAAACATCTTTAAGCCTAAGGCTCAGTAATCAAAAATTGGAAACTTCTCTCTGTGAAGAAGCATAATGAAGAATAAACAAAACAATAGCAAATGTTAGTAAATATTTAATAAGCATGTTCAAAACACTTGAGATGTATCTAATCATCAACAAAAACCTCTATAATGAATTCTATCATATAGATTTACATATTGAAGCCAAAGAGTTAAATGAAATGACACAATTAATTGTAGACAGACTTAGAATTGTTATTTATTTATTTATGTATTTTTGAACTTAGGGTCTGGGCAGCACCCCTTGGCTTTTTCACTTAAGTTTGTTGTTTCTACCACTTGAGCTTCAGTGTGTGATTGGAGATAGTCTTACCCACTTTTCTGCTCAGGCTGGCTTCAAAACTCAGTCTTCAGATATCAACCTTATGAGTAGCTAGGATTATAAGCATGAGCCAACTCTACCTGTCTTCATAAATGCTAGGTATCCACGTGTCAGTTCCCAGGCATGGATTTCCAACTCATTAAATTGCCCTTTACTCTGCCTGAAGGATTCTGTACATGTTCACAATGTCCTTGAAGCCCCTAGATTTTTTTCATGGGGAGCGGAGGGGTGGTAACAGTTTCCACCTCCTAAATGCCAATAGGATTTTTCTTCCTCTCATATTCTTCCAACTCTTGAATAAATTTTCATAAATAATCATTGACAGCTTAAGAACTACCACTTTAAGTAGCATCAAATACAAGATAATATCTTAGAATTAGGTAAGTTCAATAACAAGGGCTTTAATTTGTTTGGAAGTCTGCCTTCTACATACAAAATATATCATTATTGCTAACATGGCTATTAAGTAGCTAAAGATCTGTGTCTTCTTTAGAAATTTAGGCAGTGTATTTGGGGCTTTTCCTGACCATGAGCTTAGATGGAAGTCTACAAACAAAATCTATTCTTTCTTAGGCTATGTTCTGTGATCTTTTAAGGAACTAGACTGTTCAGACATTTATAGAGTATTTCTTGGATTCGTTAGCCTGAAAATAAAATCAAGATGTTACTTGATTTTGGTTCATTTTGGTGTAAACTATGTAAGGAGTGACTATAGAGTCCATTTGATTTTTTAAGATCATATTTCTGGAAAATCAAAATCATCATTCCCCTTTGACCAGACTTTTCTCCTACAATTTGAGGAAAAAGATAGAAAAAAGAGATTGTATGCCAAAATAGCTTTAGGTATTTTAGAGCATTTTGCTTTAGAGAATAAGTGACAGACTATTAAGCTTTTAAGCTTTAAGCTCTAATAAAGCTTTTCTAGAAGATTGGGAATCCTGCATTAAAATTAATCTTGACAAAGCTGGCATAGCCCTAATTTGAAGGGAAATAATATGAAGAATAAATAAAGAGGTATATCCTCACCATCTTCCAAACATGCCTGCTGAAGATATCTTAGGATATCAGATCCGTTCTCATTAAATGTGACAGGAGGAGCAGGTAACCATTAAGTTTCATGCTCTCGTCTATTATTTGGAGAAAGGTTGCCATATTGATCCTTTTAAAGAAAGAAAGGCAATGTGATCTCAGATATCGGCATCATTATATGCTGATAATTGAAAACTATTTATATGCACATATTGTATATAGAAACTTCTGCTTCCACAAGTTTTTTTAAAACTAATCCTTGCAACTAATTTAGATGCTTGATATATAAAACTTGTGGTTAATTTCTCCCCTTTGAATCAGTAATGAATTCCCTACATCTGATTTGGTCCAGGGGAAGACAAGGCCCTAGATGAGGATTTAGGACATTAATCCATCTATGATGCTGCTTCTTAGATTGCCTACATTTGGAGGGAGGAGTCTCTGAAGCTCATATCCCTATGGTCACCCTATCCCTGAGGATATTTACTCAAAACTGGGGTTTAGAAAGATAAAGCAATGTGATACACTAGTTGAATATTCTCCCATTTTATTGTCACTTTGGCTTTTATAAGTTATGCTTGTGATGAGACTTATTTTACTTGTATGTCATTCGTATTGAGCCTGCTGGAAGTAAGTCCTACATTTGTAAAATGTGTTATATACAATATGTTGAAGTCTAAGACAGTGTGTTCTTTTCCACAACAAAAACTATTCTGCTGAAAGAACAGGCATGGTTCAAGTGGTAGAGCACCAGCCTTGAATAGTAAAAGCTAAGCAAGAGTGTGAGCCAGAGTTCAAGTCTCTGTACCGACAGAAAGGAAGGAAGGGAGGAAGGAAGGAAGGAAAGAAGGAAGGAAGGAAAGAAGGAAAGAAGAAGGGAGGGAGGAAGGAAGGAAAGAATCTATTCTTCAAAGAACAAATTCAAAAGCATTTGCAAAGTACTAGGGAAAATAAGGAAGTAATTTTTTTGGGGATATCAGCAACCTAGTTTTGTCTACTTGTTCAATCTTCCCCAGGGCTGATGAGGAATCCAAGAGATCTTCAGTGAGGAGGTAAACATGTTGCCAAGAGGCTAAATAAATATTAAATAGTTTTAGACATTGAAAGCCTCTTAGCTTGTATATTTTATCTGTTCTAGAAAAAGGAGGGTACATCTGCTGGTTGGTTTAGACACACAAGAGAAGGAATGAGCAGCATGAATTTTGGCTTGGTTTTGTTATCCTTGAAATAAAGTTAATTGTAGTTTATTTGCCATTATGATTTTACCAAGGTGAATTTTTAGTGAAATGTTAGGAATCTGCCTAGTTATTTGTTAATTTTTAAAATGGGAAACCATCCCATCTTTTCTACTCTGTCACAAGTGTTTCTACTCAGCTCAATTGTAAGCACTCACCCCAACTCAAGTGAAAATCAGGGATAAATCAAACAGCCAAAACCTGCCACCTTGCATACATTACTTAGTTTAATTTTGCCAAGATTCATTGAGGAAATCAGGGGTATCTTCATTTTACTGAGGAAGCAATTGGAAGCATGAAATTTAGTGGGTTTTTTTTCCTATTAGCATTAGGCTAGATTCAAATCAATTCAATCTCACATTTTTTATTCTGTTAATTATATCAGGCTCACTTCTTCATGTCAGGGGACGAACAATATGGCAGTATTAATAATTACTTTTTATAGAATTAAAACATCAATTGGTGAATATGCAAAACGTGAATAATCAGAAAAGTCTCTTGGAAATAAATTTCTGATACATTTCAGCTATTAGAGAAAGTTCCTAGCGTACAATTTTGGAATCAGAGTGTGTCATATACATATGTATGCATATATGTATACATTCATATATCAAAGGAATCTGGGCTTTTAAAAATTAACTTAAAAATAGTTAATGGGGAAGAGATATTTTTCCTTAAAAATTTCCAGAATCATATAACTTTTAGTTTACTTTGTATAATAATAACTAATAGAATATTTATGCAAAAGCCTAGAAGGATGGCAATTAAGCTGCATAGATCTAGTTATCATATAAATATATAAAATGTTTATAATTACTCAAGACTTTCCAAGAAATGTCTTCCCAGTTGATTTGAAGTGGTCCTAAGGGTAATGACTACATTTCATATTTGAAAGAACCTACTAAGATCTGTTTTGTTGTACAAAGAAAGACAAATCAATGTTTTCTGGGAGAATGGATACGCATGTTAATGAATATTAATCTAAATGGCATTAAATTCTTTTTTCTCCGCCTTGTCCTATCTCCTCTTTCTTTACCTCTCTTTTTATCTCCCTCTTACTTTTAATATATCAATATTTCTTATGTAGAATTTTATTGTACAACTAAAGGGTTTTCAAAATTACATTTGTATATATAATGTGTTATGCTATTCCATGTATAATATACTTTTATCACATTCACCCCATTACCTTCTCTTATTCCCCTCATCCTCTACTTTAGCATGACCCTAAACTATGAAAGCATATGATCATTTTTTCACTTACAACATACACTTTTCTAGATCCAATTCATACTTTAAGTCCTGTCAGACACAACACAGAAATTGTGTTACAAATGGAGTAGCAGTGATTGGACCACCTGAGAAAATCATGAAATCCTTATTGAGCATGTAGAATGAATCCAAGTGCAATTTTTGTTTACAAGTACACACACACAGACACACACAGACACACAGACACAGACACACACACACATACCTTATTCCAAAGTTAACTTTGTAATAGACAGGAGGTAAAAACAATGTATGAAAACCTGAGACTCCCCTAGAACAAATTTTTCAGTCATTTCAGATTAAGATAATCAGATTAAGAAATCTTTCAGATTGCGGAAATCTTGTCTCCCTGGTGACAGTTCACCCAGAAGCTTCACTTTTTGTTTCCATATTTCTGATATCCAGTTAATTGGCCTCTCTAATACTGAATCTTTCTTATTTCAATTTAAACTTCCTAACATAATTAGAAAAGAGATATCTCCCTTAGTTATAAAGATGTCATATTTTCCAGAAAAGAGGTATCTCTGTCCTCATAGAATTAGCATTTTTCTTTTCTTTGTTCTAGTTACTTTTTCTTGCTAAGTTACTTTTGAGATATGTTCTTTTTGTTGTTGTTGTTTAAGTAGACCTATTTTTTATTTTTCTTAGAGTATATTGTACAGTGGGAGGGGTTTTGTTATGACATTTTTCACCTATACATATATATGAAAAACATGATCATTAATGTTATCCATCTTATATTTCTATTTTGAAGACATATCTTCTTTAAAATTTGATTATCTTTATGTAGTTGTACAAAAGAATTGCCATTTAACAAAGCAGTTTATGAATATAATGTATCTTGATCGGTCAACCCTTTCAATATTCTTACTCATTCCTCTCTTTCCTTTCCCTCCTTCCTTCTTAAATTTGTAGGATCTAGGGGCTGGGAAGTTGGCTCAGTAGTAGAGTGCTTGCCTCACATGTATGATGCCCTGGGTAGGATTCCTCAGCACCACATAAGCAGAAAAAAAGCCGAAGTGGTGCTGTGGCTCAAGTGGTAAGATACTAGCCTTGAGCTGAAAAGCTGAGGGACAGCACCCAGGCCCAGAGTTCAGGCCCCAAATGCTTGATAAGAAATGTACTCATTACCTTGCTTATGTAATTGTAATCCCTCTGTACGGTATTTTCACAATTAAAAAACTTACTAATAAAAGTATGAGGGATTTACACTAGACTCTTGACTGCATTCTCTGCCTTCTCTTCACTTGCCCACCCCTTTCCCTTTGACCCCACCCCTCTCCTTTTGAGTACCTGCTTCCTACTTTTTGTTTTTGTTTTTACTTTGCCTTTCTAAGGAGCAACACTATTTTTTTTTTTGCTTTGCCTGTCTAAGGAATAACACTATTTGTCTTCTTCTGTGAATCTGTTAGTATATTTGTATACACTTGCACACTAGTCAATGTATTTACTTATAAGTTTATAAGCTAAATTTGGCTTCCATATATAAGGAAAAGTATGTATCCTTTGTCTCTCTGAGCCTGACTTACTTCACTTTGCCTAGGATGTCCTAGACAAAAACCCTCCAATTTTATTTTTCCTGTTATAGCTGGGATGAAAGTTATGTGTCTCATCACTTAATTTTTGTTGATGATGGTAAGATGGGGTATCAAGAATCATGTTGTTTGTGATGGCCTGGAATCTTACTCCTCCCATTTTCTGTTTCCTAAATTATTGGGCTCCAGGAAAAAGACTATTAAAATTTCTTCTTTATAGTCCTTGATAGATCATTTTTTGCATCTCATAGAAAACACTGCTGATTTCTTTCACTTGTCTTTAGAAAATGCAGGAATTTTTGGAGATACTCAACTACCCCTCCTTAACTTTTGTTTGATGCTTCTTATTCTTATTTCCTGGTGTGTCTGGCATTTTTATCTGTCCTTAAGATTTCAATGCGTATTTAGGGATTAAGTCCTTTCAGGTACTACGTGGAAACTGTGCTAGAAATAGTGGCGGTGATTGAACCACCTGTGAAAACCATGGCTTCCTTATTGGGCATGCAGAATACGTCCAAGGGACAGTTGCGTAGTTGTCCTGTAGTGTAGACTTACCGTGCTTCAGGACGCCACTGCTGGCTTTTCTAAACTCATCTTTTTGTGTATGAAACTTGTTCTCTCTGTCTTATTTAAGCTTCTGGTGGTAACTGTCTGGAAATCAAGGCCTCAACACATACTTCTTTCAATGCTGGAAGGGTTTAGTGTGCTCAGTTATGGCCCTGTTTCTCTATATGCCATTCTTCTGTTTCAAACACTGCCTCCTATTTCTCAGAATGGTCTCACTGCATCATTTGTCCCACTGCTACATTTATTAAATTGTTCTGCCAGGCATCAATTGACACTGAGTGCAATAAAAAACTGTAAAAAGGTGTTGTTTTGGGGAAGCTAAGAAAGGGCTAAAGAGTCTAGAGGGGGCTGGCCCTGTAGCTGGAACGGAATATTGGTGAAAGGGCCTGAATGCAAAGCAGAAAATAAACTCAGACCTTGTTGGGCACATAAAAACAGCTTTAGAGTTCATGTAAAGAGGAGGGTCTGTGAGAGAAAGTCAGGAGAGGACTGACTTGTAATAATAGACTTTGAATAGTAATAGTGTAGCTGAAAGTCTTAATCTACTGACAAAGTCATAACATGGAAGAGCTAAAGTCAAAAATAAATCCATAATCTCTCTAAATGAACAAAATCCTAAGCATGGCAATTGTTTCAACTAACTTTCAAAGATGAATACTTTCCGAGGCCTTTAAAACTGTCTGCCTTAGAGGAGGGGCTGACAGGAGACATGTAACAGGAAAGGATCTTATCAAAAAGACAGGAGATAACAAGTGCTGACAAGGACATGGAAGGAAAATAATTCATATACCATTGGTGGCAATGTAAACTGGGATAGCCATTGTGGATGACAGCTTGGAAGGTTCTAGTTAATCAAACCAGTATCACAAAGAGATAGTGGCACTCTCACTTGGTTGTAGCATTATTCGCAATAGCCAAGGTATGAGGTTAACTTAGGTGTCTATAGACAGATGAATGAAAAACATGGAATATATATATATATATGAGTATGTAATATAATTTTTATCATATATGTACATATAGTGAATATTCAGTTTTGGAAAGTAAGAAGTCCTGTCATTAAAAAAAATATAAATGGGTAAAACTGGAGAGGATTATGGTAAGTGAAATGAGCTGCATACAGAAAGACCAAAACTTCACAATCTCACGTAGAACACAATCTAAAAATGTTCAACTCCTAGAAAAAGCATGGAAGGATCATTTCTAGGGATTGACAAATGGAAAAATGGTGACATGTAAGCCAAAGAATACTGAACTGAAAAAAAATAGAGAGGAGAAACTATAGAAATAGGCAGAATTAGCGATGTTTCCCTTCATCAATCCCACAGATGGTCTTGCACATTCACAGGAGGACGCTCTGAGCTAAGGGATGCAGGTGTCCCATGAGTCAGGATGAAAATAACGATTGCCAGATGGAATGACTACTGTTCCCTGTGCCACCAGAGTATCTCCTGACTAATTCTCAAGATAATCTAAACCACGTAAATGTCCAGCTTATTTAGGTCGAGAATAAACTGTATTAAAGGTTGGGTGTGGGGGGAGGTAGAGTGGAGAGCCACTCCACATCCATCATTCCTCATCTGGACTTTGTATTGTGAATGCCCCCAGTAAAGTAGATGAATTTAAGGGCATAAGGGCTATAGGTACACCTGTAGTATGGAGCATTCCTTCATGTTTTATTTTTCTAGAAGTGTGTGTGTGTGTGTGTGTGTGTGTGTGTGTGAGAGAGAGAGAGAGAGAGAGAGAGAGACCAGTCTTGGGGTTTAAACTCAGGGTCTGGGCACTGTTCCTGAGCAGGTTTTGCTCAAGGTTAATGGTCTACCACAGTTCCAATACCAACCTTTTGGTAGTTAATTAAAGATCAGAGTCTCATGGACTTTCCAGGCTGATTTGAACTCAGATCTTAGCTTCCTGAGTAGGTAGGATTACAGATGAGAGCTCTTTCCTTTATTGTTGGTGGCACTTTTAAACTGACAACACGAGTGTCTATAGGCATATGTGACACACATTTCAACCCATGAAATCAAAACTATTTTTGTTGCAATTCTAAGATATCTTCTGTCTATTTCATTCTGATTCAGTCACAGGGTTGCAGTTAATTTTTCCAGAATCTAAAACAGCTAAGTGCAATGTCAGCTTGTATCATTATCTTTAAATTTTTTTCTCAGTTTTGCTGTTTATTATGATGAATGTAAATAGCTATAACTTATATAAATAAAAGTTCTCTCAAATTCCCAGTTGTATTTAGGGTCATAAAGGGGTCTGATCATCAAAAGTTTTAGAGCCACTATTTGAATTAAAATTAGACCAAATGAAGGCAAATAGATGATAAATTAAACTTTCTTAGAAATGCTTTTCTTAGTACCAGAATTTGAAAATCAGAGGTATGTTCATTAAGGAGAAGGGATAGTATCCAGATTTTGTGAAAAACAGATTTTTTTTTTTGGCCAGTCCTGGAGCTTGAACTCAGAGCCTGGGTACTCTCCCTGAGCTTCTTTCAATCAAGGCTAGCACTCTACCACTTGAGCCACAGCGCTACTGAGGAATTGAACCTAGGGCTTCATGCATGCTAGGCAAGTACTCTTCCAGCCCCATAGTTGTTTTTTCCCCCTAAACACTATTAAGAGGCTGATATGGGAGGTATAAATCTTTTATAATTTTTCTAAGTTTCTTATAGTTTTGCTAAACACTTCAAAGTTTTCACTTTTTATTGCATTCAGGATAACCTTTTAAAATTAAAATTTAGGAAATTTTGAACAGATAGAAGTTTCCTTGTAGATAGATTCATACTTCTAGGAAAATATTGGTATTTGTGAATAACAAATTATATATATTTTTTTCCTGTATGGTATACAGTAAAAACTAACAATGCTGGGGTCACTTTCCAATACAGACTAATAGATAGCCTGGAACAAATGCAACTACTTTTAACACACACAATAAGCTTCCATATTTTACCAGTGTAAGGTCATTTTGGTTGTGTTTACATCCAGAATATAAAATTTTGTGGGCCTTTCTTCTCAATATCATCAACTCTGAGAACTTCTGATACATGTCAAAGAATTTGTGTATGAATTCACTTTAGTTAGAAAGTATTGAAAGTTCCCTGAAACATTTTGGTGTTTGAAAGATTCAGGTGAAGGTGCAATGTTGATTATCATCTTTTTTGGTCGGCTGTGGGGCTTGAACTCTGGGCCTGGGCGCTGTCTTTGCGCTCGTTAGCTCAAGGTGAGCACTCTACTGCTTGAACCACTTCCGGTTTTCTAGTGTTTTTTTTTTTTTTTTTATTGGAGGTAAGAGTCTCATGGACTTTCCTGCCCCAGCTGGCTTTGAACCGAAATCCTCAGATCTCAGCCTCCTGAGTAGCTAGGATTACAGGCGTGAGCCACTGGTACCCGGCAGCTTATCTGAATTCTACGTCGAGATAGAACATCTATGACTAAAATTTTATAGGCATACTGAAATGTTTTTAAATAGCTTTGATTCCACAAACATTTTTGGTTATATGATCCAAAACATTTTGGTGAATAATTCCTTCTAGAACTTGGTCAACACTTGCCATTTTTCCTGATTGATAGGTACTCTTCAAACATTGTTTACAATTCTGATTAGAAAAAATTCAGTCTTAAATCTAATGTTTAGATAAAGCTAATAAATTTAGTAAGCACTATTTTCTCATCTGAAAATTTTATCTTGGATAGTTTATATTTTCTTCATTAGTTTATCTATGTTTTTATATGATAAATTGTCTTTTGTGGATCAGAGAATGATATAGATCAAATAAGCAAATATTCATATTAATGGATTAACATCTAATTTCTACAGTAGAAATCAAGGCATTCAATATTTGGATTTACAATTTCAGTAACAGTTATATTTTGAATAAAATGATTTCTGAAGTTCTTGGGAATTTACTTTTTATATTCAATGTAATTTTTCCCAGAATTAATTGTTTTTGGCTTTTTTATTCTATTACAAACCACTGGAGAATACAGGTTTTCTCTGATTTCTAAGAATAGGTCACTGTGGCCAAACTATCAATCATTAATGTTGATAATTGTTAAAACTAATTATATAAAAACATGTATGAAAATTAATAGAGTCAAAGTAAGTGGTTTTAGATTTTGGAAATCACACCTGCATAATTTTGTCATCTTCCTTTTATTTTGACTTCATTTCTTCCTTTAATTTGCTCTTTGCTAATCAGAGGACTCAAAAGATGAGAGCAAAAGAACTGTAAAAGTGAAATAAATCATTTGTGGACAAAGATAAGCTAAGCATAGAAGCTATTTCAACTGGACAGAAAAGTTAAGACATAGTTGAACACTGAATTTTCACAGACATGGGACAAAGTACAGCTCGCTAGGCAAGGAAACACCCAGAGTAGGAGCACAGAGGTGGAAACATTCAGTGATTGAATTACTGATGAATTTAGAGGGTAAGGGTTTAAAGCTAACCCATTGTTCCTGCCTGTAGCTGCTGTGATTCCCTACCCTCAGCCAACTAGAGTAAGTTCCAGCTTACATATTTCCCCTGGACACACCCAAGGGAGCAATGCGAACTTCATGTGGCAGAAGATAGAAAGCTATTGTAAGTTTTTTGAGCAAGTGTTGGGATATTAGTTATGTATTGCTTGGCAAGAAAAACATGTAGAGTTGGAGTGTGAGGGGAACTGGAAACAAAGGTAGTGCAGAGCTAGGCATCACATCTCAAAATTATCTCTGCCCTCAGGTTGCGTGACTGAAATCTCCAAGTCTCACTTTCATCTCTGATTAATCAACAAATGACATTGTAGGAGAGTTTGGATGAGACACTAGAGGTATAAGAAGACGATGGGTTCTATAAACTTAAGACAGTAAATTTCATGTTCATTGAGTGGTGAAATTCTATAACAGTGTAGCAAAGAGCTGAGTTGTGAATAGCTATTAGGATACCATGTGCTTTTTAAGTGCCATTATAAATCATCTATTTCATGATCTCTTCGTTTGATGGGTGTAGTAGGCTAATAGAATGAGAAAATGCAATAGATACCATGGGTTATACTGTGGTGGCACTTTACAATTTGGATAAGATAGAACAATTTAGGCTGAATAGAAAGAGAATCTTACAGTACATTATTCCAAATTTAGCTTTTTAAAGCTCCAGCAAAATAGATTGATAGCTTCTTATTCTAAAATAATAATATATCATCCCTATAATCCTACAAAATGCATCTACTTTAAATAATTTATTTTCATAAAGCATATGGCAAAAGAGAAAGTTGGACTAACTACTCTCTCTGGAAACCAAAAATGCTTCAATTCATTATAACTAATTCTATATGACCTAGTTGAACTGCTGGCAAATGTTGATTGGAAAATCTCTCAATTGAAGTCGTATTTTAAAAATAATGTAGCTCTTCAAAAATAGCCAAAAGCTAGGTGCCTGTGGCTCATGATTGTAATTTATCCTATCTACTCAGAAGAATGAAATTTGAGGATTATGGTTTGAAGCCAGCCTAGGGGGAAAAGTCCATGGAAGATTTATTTCCAGTTAACCAGCCCAAACCTGGAAGTGGAGATGTGGTTCAAGTTGTAGAACACCATTTTTGAATGGAAATGCTAGGAGAGATCATCCAGGCCCTGAGTTCCAGCTGGTGGCTCATGTCTATAATCCTAGCTATTTAGGACACTGAGATCCACGGACTGGGATTCAAAGCCAGCCAAGGCAGAAAAGTCCATGAGACTCTGATCTCCAATAAAGTCCTCAGAAAAAGCCAGAAGTAGCATTATGGCTCAAGTGGTAGAGCGCTAGCCTTGAGCACAAAGAGGCTCAGGGATAGCACCAAGCCCCTGAGTTCAAGCCCCAGGACTAGCAAATAAATGGAGGTTAGATTATTTGGGAACTAGTTTTCATTAGTATAATGGATAAAACGTGAAAGAATTTTGCTCTGTTGCTTTTAAGGAAAAACATTAAAATAAAGTTAATTTTAATTGACACATAGAGTATTAAACTCATATATGCTGATGGATACCATGGACTACATTGACACAAGTATGCACAGTGTGATATTTGAAACATGTTTTGCTTATTTAAATCTTCAGTCATTTATCAGTTCTTTATTATAACAACTTTTCAAATCTTTCTTCTAGCTTTCTGAAATGTACAATGTACTATTGTTATCTATAATTACCCTTCTGTGAAATAGCACCAAAGAACTTGTAGCTCCTGTCTGACTCTAATGGGTGTGTGTGTGTGTGTGTGTGTGTGAGAGAGAGAGAGAGAGAGAGAGAGAGAGAGAGAAAGCATTGATCAATTTATCTTTTCTTCTCTTCTGTGCCCCCAACTTTGGATATATGCTCAATTCTATTCTCAATTCTTACAAGATCAAAATTTTAAGCACAGAAAGAAAATATTTCATGGTCTCACCCATATGTGGAATCTAATTTAGAGAAGATTAATGGAACAACTTTACAGCCACAAATTTAGTTTAGTTTTCTTTAAGGATAAAAAACCCACCCCTGCAGTGGTGCTGAGAGATGGCATCTGGATTGTTCAGTGCATTAACACTAAGAGAAAGAATTCATTTATTTCAGTATTGATTGACCGATGATTTATTTTAACTTGTTTATAAGTATTAAGGCTACATCAACAAGGCAGAATTTCTGAACATAATGTTTTAGCAATATCCTAGGTTTGTTGACCATCTCAGCATTCATGTTGTTTTAAACAATATGCATTTGTCATTTATGTTCCTGTAGGTGAGAAAGTTGGTCACAGATTAACAAAGATGCCTGTGGCTATAGGTATCTCATGAGGTTGCATTCAGGCTATTCGCCAGTCTGGGAAGCTTCAGCCTCCTCTAAGGACTAAGCTGGGGTCAGGGATTTGTGTCTAAGCTCATTCACATGTGCTTGGCAAGTCTCAGTTTCTTGTCAGGTTGTAGGCATTTCTCTGGGGTTGCATCACAGGAGAGTTGACTATTTTTAAAACTAAAGAGAGAATAACCAAGAAAGAACTGATAATCTTTGTTATAGCTTATTGTCAAGAGTATTAGCCTGTCATGTCTACTATAGTCTAATTTTTAGAAGTCATTCGTTAAGTCCAGTTCACATTTCAGGTTGGACTAAGGCAGGATTCCACAGGACATAAAGCCTGGGAGGCCTGGATCCTTGGAGAGCTATCTTTAAGATTGTTTATTACAAAATGCCTAAAGCCCGATAGAGTCTAATTTCATTGAGATAAAATCTATAAGAGAAAATTCAAAGATGACTAGGCAAATTTGAATATGAATTTATACTAATAGTAGGGGATGCCATTAATAGGTCTCAATGAGGTTGTGATTATATATTCTTTGGGAAACACAGGTCTGAATATTTTATTCAAAGTACTATACTATCTCTAACTTATTTCCTTAGTCCATGATCAAACACATACACAAAATAGAAACCATAGATGGAACAGATGCAATTGCTAAATCTGTGCAGTTAGTTTGTGGACATTCATTGACCTATTCTTTCAGCTTTTGAGAATTCAGCTCTCAAAAAGTCTGTTGGGAGGCTTTTCTAATAAAATGGTGGGTAAAATGATGGGTTAGGTCAGTGTTACTTCCATCTCATTCCAGTAACTCTAGGAAAGCAATTTGTGCAGAGCTACCAAATCTCTCAAACCTGAAAGGGCTGCTCAGGATGCTCTGTAAATAAATCTAGAATATTCAAGAACCCAGCTTCCCCATTATCCAGTTCTATTAGTGCAGTGTGCACCATATGCCTTACCACTTATATTTATAGGGAAGTGGAAGGGAGGGAACGATATGATCTTAAGCATCTGGAGATGTTTAGTGCGTTCAATTTATTGATGTTTATACTCTGTTAGACTGTGGTTTCCACTATAGTCTCATGTTTCAATTTTTATATTTTCCTTTAGGGCTTGTTTTTAACTTTCTAAAGTTCTACTTCTACCTAAATCTTTCTTTACCTCTTGATTTTAAACCTTATTTTCACACTAAGATAGTAAAGCTTTAGTGTGGCTTAATATCTACTAATCACCAGACCCAGTTTTTGAGCCATCTACACTTTTCTAGATTACAGTATTTTCTGAGTTGTAATGGTACTATGCTTCTCTATAATAAACACCCTATCTGTAAATTTTATCTCAGTTTATGGGTACATGTTCGCCAATGTTTGGATAAGCGGCTTATTTTTTCTTCCTAGTCCTGTTGCAATATAATTGTGATGTCTACAGAGTCATCATTTATTAAACTGCTTTCAAAGTGATCTTAAAAAGCTGTTTATAAAACAGCTAACACTTGGAACTCTGAGATCATATCCCCAGAAATAATTATTAAATCTGTGTTAAATTTTTTTCTTATCAATTCCACTAATCTCTATTACCTCTAAAAACAATGATTGATTTAGGCTTTTATTAGACTAATGTATGTTCTCCCAATAATATATTGACTGCTAAAATAAACATCATTGTTAGAATTTAGTGAAGACTTTAAGATGTAATGACTAAGCTCTTATTTCTATGTGTATATATTATTGAAATTCAGTATTTTTCCATAATTTAATCATATATCATTGGGACATGAATTTTTTCTTAGTAAAAAATTACCATATGTTCTTGAGGTAAAAAAGTTAAAAATTCAAGAAAGCATAGGGGACAAAAATGGAATAATCCTTTTAATTGTAATACACAGGAAAAATCAATTGCTATTAAAAATTATTTTAAATCCTTCTCAGAGGTGGAGATACAGCTCAAATGGTACAGCACCAGGTTTGAGTGGAAAACCTAAAGGACAGCGTGCAGGCCTTGATTTCCAGTGCCAGTACCAACACACAACTATCCCTCCCCCCACATTTTTCTCCATTCAATGAAGTCAGGAGAAATGGTCTGCATATAGGAGCCAAATAAACATGAAAGAAGAAAAAAGTAAAGATGATTAAAATCTTTTAAGAGTTGGAAGGCAAACCAGAGCTGTTATGGAGAGTCCATAAATGATTCACAGAGCCAAGTTCCAACTAGTTCATTTCTGTACCATTCATACAGTTTCCTAAAATCCTAGGGTCCCTCATCCTCATGGTCTCAGATATCTAACCTTGCTTGAATTTTGTCTTGACATTTTAGCTCTGTGAATAGAAGAGGCTTGAGTGGTGGGCCACCATTTGCTTTCAGAAGAGACGTTCTGTAAATTCCGGGTTTTTCTAGATATACCTAATTGGCCAGAATTGAGTCTCCAGGTTAATGAATGACTCAGTAAAAGGAGGAATCTTGAAAGGAGAGAGAAAATGTTAGAATAAATGGATGGAATTTTCCAATTTTATAGATAAGAATTATCTTAAGATGGTGGGATAATGGGTGAATATGTGACATGGATTTCTCTTCAGTTGATATGTGTGTGCATATGTGTATACACACATATATTTCACACATTTTTCCTTCACTTCTTCATTCTTTTTTTTCTTCCTTCATTCCTTCCACAATATGCAAATAATTTATTTAACGAAGTGTGAGTAAAGGCTTCTCAGGAGAGCGAGCAGCCGGACCTGGAATTTGGTGGTCCTTTTTTTTAATCTTCTAAATTTTATGTAATAAGCTTACAAAGTAAAACTGAATATAATAGAACTTTTCAGTTGTAAAATAATTTAACAATTTATTTTTTATATAACCTGTATTTTTAAAAATAGCATTGATGTTTCAGCTTGAAGAACGTGAACAGATTCTCCTGAGAAGATAAGAAATTTTCCACTGCCACAAGGTTTTTTCAAAATGCAAACTGTCAAGTATTGTGGGTCATCTTGTTTAGATCAGTGCTTGTTGCAGCCACAGTTGGCATCTCAAGGGTGGAGAACTGAGGTTAAGGAAACACTTACTAGTGCTATGTGAATTCAGCTTACATGGAAGATTTACAATCTACTTAATCACCTAAACATAGGTCAACAAACTTCTTTGTTAAGGAATAAAGTCAAGAATGTATTAAGATGCATTGATGCACAATCATGAGTATATTTACATATTTGTATCCAAAACGAAATCCAATGTCTTTTCTTTTGACCATGTATGATTTGGAGGTACCAACAATTCTCCGCTCAAGGGCAGTGCATGATGATGTGGTGGCAGACACCAGTGAGCAAACCTCAGATGTAAACAGCCCAGAAAAATACATAGACAGTGGTTTGTTCATTTTGCAGATGAGTAAATAGTGACTTAGAATGCTTGCTATGCTCACAAGCAAATAGCACAGCCAGGATTGCATGCATATTTATCTGCCTTTAAAGCCTATGACCTTTCCATTTGGCCAAACCATGGAGCAATAAAACCATATTTTAAGATAAAACAAACTTGAGTTTCAAGTGGAAAACATCATGTAAAGAGAAAAGTTCTTCTAGGCTTTGACAGGAAGATGTGATTTGAAGTCAAGCACTTCCTCCTTTTCTGATGCTGCAATGCACTTTCAGTTCATTGAGGTCTCATTTAGGATACCATAAATAAACTCTTGAAACGATGAGGCTATGTTTAGTTACAGAGTTTATTCCACTTCAAATAAAACTGCCCCTGCCCTTATAGCTTTAGGAAAGCTGAAATTTTGGGTGTTTAAAGGGAACAAGAAAAATGGTAATCAATGTTTTCATATTATTTGGAAATAGACACTTTAAGAGGTTGTAAATAGCATTTCTGTTCTCTGTTCAATTTGAAATGATGTGGTGATTGTTTCTATAAAGAAAAGGCTCAAAGGCTAGGTTTCCATCCCAAGGATAAAAATCAAATGCAGTGTGTTAGTCATGAATAGCAACATATCTGGCCCTAACAGAGGGATGTGCTCAATCCCGGACTCACAAACAAGAAATGGATCCTAATTGGAGCTGACAAAGAGGAGCCTTTGGGGAAAATTTGTTTTTTGTTTGTTTGTTTGTTTGTTTGTTTTATTTTAACTGAGTGTTACTAGTAGGTTTCTGCGTTTATTGATTCCCAGTGGCTAAGAGTTTGGAGAGCCTTAATGTGGGTAGAGCCATGTAATTTATACGGATGCTAGTTTTACTCTGTGAATTATCAAGGCTTGTCATGTTTATTACATAGCTAGCTGTGAAATTCTAACTTTTGGAGTCTAGCTGGTAGGAATGCGTGTTCTAACTTATTTGATGATAAAAATTGAACCTTAGTGAGAAGTAAGTTTTCAAGGCCACATAATTATGGATAGTAGAGCTGTATTTAAGCACAGTTTTTTAAAATTGTTAATTATTTTCATCTACACTTGGTTGTGCAAAGAGGTAACAATTACCATGTCCATATATAAAGTACACTGCATCTTGATCATAATCCTCCCTTCTGTCACTCTCCCTGCTCCTCTCAATCACATCAAGTTTCCTACTTCCACTTTTACAAATGCACATTGAATATTGGGACTCTATCATTTCTTTTTCCATTCATTGTCCGTCTCCCACTAAGCCCCTGCCTCCGATTTGAAACAAATTTCATTTCCCTGATAATTCATCTGGTTAAACTGTTGTTCAAAGGATTTACTCCATGGAATTTCACTTCTACATGTACTATACTTTTGAAAGTTTGGTCATGTATATATGCATATATCCCCATGTGTGTTTACCAGGAAGGTTGTAGTTTGAGTCTATGATCCACATATGAGAAAGAATATGCACCTTTTACTTTCTTGGGCTGACATACTTCACTCAGGATAATAGTTTCCAGAGCCATCCATTTCTCTGCAAGTGACATTTGTTCTTCTTGATGGCTGAATGCAATTTATATATTCAAATAGATTGATCAATTGATTGATTGATAGATAGATAACATTTCTTGATTCACTCATGTAATACAGCATCTGGGCTTGCTTCCATCGCTTAATGAACATGAGTGTACAGATATCTTTGTTGTATCCTATGTTGCAATCTAAGCATAGGTTTTTAAATTCTAATTTCATGCCTTTTCCACTGTACTGCATTGCTGCTTGTACTATTTAACACCAGTCCACAGCATTGTCTAAAGTGCTCAGAACTTTTACTTGACTGTATTAGCAACATTTTTCACTTCTTGTTCTACTGGTCAGACAATTACAGGTATTTATTATATATACATATATACATACACCTATATATATAAACTATATATGCATGTATATGAATTTGAAGGTCAGATGTTAAACTATACATACACACACATATATAGTTTATATATATATAGTTTATATATGTATGTATTAATTTGAAGGTCAGATGTTAAACTACTGGAAAAACAATGAGAAAATGGGATTTTTTTCATTCTTTACTGTTGAGATTTGATGCTAACCTGTGTTGAAATAAAAAAGTAAGTTGATTCCCCAGCTAACATGATTAAATAACATTATTCAAATACAAAGTTTGTCAAAGTGCAGTTTTCACATATGATTTATTGTAATGGAAAAACTGTACTTTGAGATGAAAGTTAACAGCTTTCCTAAAGTTCTTCTAAATACACATTTAGAATAGACTTATTAAGTCTTTGGAATATGGCAGTTAAAAGGATTCACTATGGGGCTGGGAAGGTGGCTCAGTGGTAGAGCACTTGTCTTGCATGCATGAGACCCTGGGTTCGATTCCTCAGCACCACATAAGCAAAAAGAAAAAAGCCAGACGTGGCGCTCTGGCTCAAGTGGTAGAGCACTAGCCTTGAGAACTGAAGAGCTGAGGGACAGCGCCCAGGCCCAGAGTTCAGGCCCCATGACTGGACCAAAAAAAAAAAAAAAAGGATTCACTAGCATGCTTTGTTAAGTACATAAAGGAATAAGAGGAGTACTATGAACAACATTATTAGTTCAAGGCATTTTATGTTTGAACAATGTTTACTTTCCAAGTCTAATTTTTTGCCTTTTTTCTACCATAGACTTTCCTTATTCCTTCCCTAGACCTTATTTCCTTATGTTGACAGCTTCTTTTTTCCTCCCTGCCCTTGTCTTGCTCTTCTAATTATTAATAGAACCGTATGTCCTCTTTGCAAAGTGAAAATCTCTGATTCTTCATTTTCTCTGTGAATCCCTCATGATCTAATAACTTGTTGGGGTTTTCTTTTCAGTAGCATTTACTATACTGTGTGATGCTTGCTCTCTGATTTTCTCTCTAGGCTGTGAGTTCTTTAAAAGAGAGCTATGTCTTTTCTTTCCTATAAATCTTTGTCTTGGCTCTGCTTCTCTCTTAGCACATGCTATTTAGTTAATTGAATGAATTAAGGTTTATTTGATTTGCTTAATAATGCATGTTTACTTCTAATTCACTCAACTTTTTGCTTCTAGAGAAACTTTCATTGCTGAAGGAAATTTGCTACACTAATAGTTCATACTTTATTGCGTGTTATTTTTGCAAATTTCTTTTCAAATGCCTGAAGAAAAGTTTAATTAATTTTCAACACTCTTTGTGGTCAACATCAATATAATAAACAAATATAGTAGTTCAAAATATTTATTGATAAAAATTAGATCCAAAATCATGGAATATGTAGGTAAAGATAGGGGATTTTAGGAACATGGAACTAATACCAGAAGAGAGCTTAATTTTAAATGTGAATGACCTTAAAGGTTTTTTGGCCCCAAAGTTTTTTTTTGTTTTTATTTTGTCTTATCCAAACTAATATGACAACAAAGTAGATTCTGACATATAATATTATCTCTTCTCTCATGTTTGTATTAGTAATCAGAAAAATGGTAAAGTCCATATAGAAAGATGAACTTTAAAAGTAATGATACCTCATTCAGATTTTGGACAGTTGGCACAGAGTTTTAAAATACATCTAAAAGACTACTAGATCTCCTGTACTCATCTCTAAATGGAGCCTTTTCTTTAAACTAGAGATATAAATAAATTTGTTCACAGGATTTCTGTGGCTAAACCAGCACCCTAACGTTTTGGGATCTTGATGCTTTAAGCCATCTTCCCTTTGTGTTTGTTGTCTCTAAGAATGAAAGTACAAGGTATTTGGGGAATTATTTTCTCTCCTCAAATCCTTAGAAATTCCAGATCCAAAAGCAGGCAGGATTAGATTTCCAAATAATGAAATTAATAACATTTCTAGGGCTATTGAAGCCAAACAGAAAATCATGGGAAATAGGGCAATCAAGTTAGCTATGAACTGCATACACTTTTAAGCATCAGGATATCTCCACCTACACAGTCAAAACAAGGGCTCATTAGTGGCACTGAGTTATTGGTGTTGATGGTTCTCAAGGAGATGCAAGAACCTGATCATGGAAGCAAGCTTAGTCACATTAAGAATGTCTGCCAGAGCATAAATGGGTTCTCAACAGGAATGTCTGAGATCTGCAAACATTGACATTTCAGTACTGTCTGCACCTTCAATCACTGATATTGGAAGTTTTGCTTTTTAATTTTATTTATTTTTATTTCTTATTTTATTTTACTGTTAGGTGAGCAGATGTTTCAGCATTACATTAATTTCTGAAATACAGAGACATACATGATTTTTTTTATTAGGTGAGCATTCATTATGGACCTCCTTAGCTCATTTCTCTAAATGTTTAATTTCCTGTTATTGTAGTTTTCAGAGTTTCATATCCAATGTGATATAATTTAGCATAGAAACCAACAAATAAATTCATCTTCACATTCCCATCATACGTGCACCATCATCTACATGTTTGGCATGTAATTCAGCAATCTGTACAGGGAACGATTTCAGGGTCTGTATTTAAAATAACTAAGTGACTGAAAAGGGAATGGTGTGGTCAGTAGATAATTTTGACACATTGATTTTAGTACAGGTAATATTTATGAAAAATCATGCATCTCTTTGGAGGTGTATAAAACTGACAAAATGCATGCTAAAAGCCAGGTGAACAGCCATGATAAACAGACACTTGGCTTTGATTGGGAAATCTAGGACTCTCATTTATCCTGCTGGTTTAGTAACACGCAGCCTGAAGGGAAGAATTACTCTTTACTGATGTGGTGGGTATGTAGAAGCATGCTTTACTGTGGAGGTCATACTACCAGGGTCTTCAGATGAACTACTGGGATGTCATGATTGTTTCTCCCTGACCTAATCCTGTGAAGGGGTGCCCTGATGTAGCTGGGGAATTTTTACTCAACAGTCATGACCAGCTACTTGAATGCAATTCATACCAACCTATGGAAATAACTTCTTTCCAAAAGTATTTCATTTTAGTCTGCAGTTAAGATATACAGTACCTAAACTTAGTCTTTAATTCTTGAAGATGTCATTTTAACAAATACAGTTAAGTAAGTGACAGCCCTGTATTTCTCCCAGGCATTTCAAAATCTAGTTTTAATTTAGATCAGCAGTTCAGGAACAAATTATTTGCCAAATGCAGGTGGCAGATTGTCGTTTTTCTCCCTTATGTCCATCTGTGGAGTACTTTGAGACTTAGCTAACATGATGAATTGATATGTCTGGTGGGAAACAGCTTGTTACCAGGAACAGTGGTGTTCGTAAATGGGAAGCCTACACTGCAACAGAGACCGCAGGTGGTGGCTGGTAATAAGGCATCTGTGGATCTTAAGGGTTTGATGAGTTTGCTTTGCATTTTCCTCCATTTGACTAACAGTTTTCTTGTTAAGCTAGTATTTCATTTCTTAGAAGATATTATATATTAGGGCTGGGAATGTGGTGTAGTGGTAGAGTGCTTGCCTAGCATACATGAAGCCCTGGGCTCAATTACTTAGTACCACATAAGCAGAAAAAGCCAGAAGTGCCACTGTGGCTCAAGCGGTAGAGTGTTAGCCTTGAGCAAAAGAAGCTCAGGGACAGTGTCCAGACCCTGAGTTCAAGCCCCAGGACTGACAAAAAAGAAAAAAGAAAAAGATATTATGCATTAAAAGATATTATATGTATTTCTTAAATGGTTATATTATTATTAATATTATTATTAGAGGTAAAGCATTTGCATTTCAAATGCATCCATGAATTCCTCTTATTCTTACACTTTCTATGATCATGAGTTAGCAAATAACTGATATGGTGTATACAGTTCCTCAGGAGGGTCTGACCACAGATTTTTTTTTAAAAAATCTCACCTATAGTATTTATTAAACCTATTGTTTTGAAGAAAAATCTATATGGTTGATGCAGTGCTTATAACATCTACAGGAAACACATCTTAAATGTTAGTCAATAATCGATATAATTCAAATATAAAGAATAGGAGGGCTTTGATTACAAATCTCAGGTTTTCGGAGTTGAAAGAATTTTAGTTCATCCCTTTCAGGTCACTGTTTGATGAATAATTTGGTTTTCTTCAAATAAACATTTTCCCCTTGCCTAAAATTCACCCGCTGATACAGAAATCATTTCCTCTCAAAGAACCTCACTGCAATTTTAGAATGTCTCTTTTAATCTAATTTCAGGGTGCCAATGTCTTCATTACTTCAAGGTGATTACTGTATGATTCAGTTCAAATATTCATTAAATATGGATTCTGAATAATGTTAAGTGGGAAACAAAGTACTTTTCCTGACAATATTTATAACTAAGGGGCAGCAGAAAAGGAAAACAGATTGCAGTGCAGTGTGTGAAATAACATGATTGGTGTGCCTATAAAGCATGACATGATACATGAACAAATTAAGAAAGCACACTGGATGAATGGGCAAATGAAGAGGAAGATGTAAAATTCAAGGACAGTTGAGAGAATGCACAATGACTTAGATTAAGATTGTATACAATTTTTGGAGGGATGTTTTCTGTTTTAGGAAAAAGTCTATATCCTTGGTTTGCATAGTCTGATGGCATCAGCATTGCATGTCATGGTTCTTCTGAGTTTAACAGCTGCAAAAAAGTGAAAATGTGAATTGGGGATTACTAGCCGTGGTATTGCATGATTTGTGTTATATAGTCATACCCGCAATGGGTGACTCTAGGCTCCAAAGGACATGTGTTCCCTGGGACATTTTTCTAACTTCTTGAATTAATGGAAGCAGTCCATTTGCCATGCTAGAAAATAACTGAATGGTGGCAGAATGTCCCTCTCATATAGACTTCTTTCTTTTCACCTTTATGTCAGGTGTTGGTTGCTTTAGTCCAGAGTTCACAAACATGTCTCATGGCACTGAGGTTTGTTCTTGTCTGTGCTATAAAAAAAACTAAGGTCCATGCTTTGTATTTAAGTGGTTTTGGTGCAACTTGGGACTGCTTGTAGAATTTATTGTTAGAGTACAAGTTCAAGTTCAAGTTCAAGAGAGAGAGAGAGAGAGAGAGAGAATGTGTATTTTTATCTATGAACCCTTTTAAAATGTTCATTTTCTGTGCATATATATTTATGCCAAAATTTATTTATCTATTTCATAGAAAGTATTTAAAAATATAGCATGCCATTTATAAAATAATGTAATATTTTTAATGAATCTCACCTGCCATTTAAGATATTTCCAGCCTAGTATTACATCTAATGTTTTACTTTAAGAAATATAGAATACTTCATGTTTTCAATGAAAAATTAGAATATATACAGAACTTTGTTTATAGCATTGGTGTATTTTGAGATCAAGTAATCATTGGGAATACAACTTTAGTGCAGACTGTAACTAAGTAATCTATAGATATAAATATTTCAATGTATTTAAATTAAAAGAAACTTGTTAATTTAAATACATATTTTATAAGAATAATTCTATGCATTAAAACGATTTAAGGACTCTGGTTTCTCTGAGAAAGCCAATTAACTTTGGGTTATCATCTAGAATGTGTCAGGATGGTCAAAACATTGGCGTCCATGTAGACCAAGTAATACATTAGCAAATTTGTTGCCATAGTGACCATTTTGAATCTGGTTTAATAGGCTAGGTAGGCAGCTTATCATCAAAGGGTTGTTTTCAACATTGTATCCTCAAACCAGGGTAGTGAGCAATTTAAATGAACTTTTAGAAGGAATAAAAATAGGTCAACTCCTAAATAATAGGAGCCAATATGGTGTTCAGCCTGAAAGTCACCCATCTCCTATCTGACATACTGAAGTATTAGTTATGCTCACTGCTGGGCAGGCAGAAGAGCATGTGGTGTTGCCTGGCTATGAATAAAGAATTCCAAGCCCTAATTATTTAATACTATCTTTTAATTTATAATCTGACTTGCATTTTGAGTGCACACCAAATTCTTTCTTTTCACACAGAAATAGTCACTTGAAATAGGACTATTAATAGACTACTTAATAAATGTGCCCAATGGAAAGTACTTGGTTTAGATTTTACCTTTGTATAGTTCTACTTAATGTGCATTCTTACTTCATTTGAGAAAATTAAGGATCAAGCAAAGGAGTCATTCTGAGAATAGTGTCTTTCTATATATACATATATATATCCTTTATGAATAAATATACTTCAATAATTTTAAACTATATTCAGAAATAGTTATTTTTTGCTCCCGTTGTTTACTGCTTTTTGGAAAAAATGAACTATTTGGAAAAAAAAGAAAGTACGGTGACATATTTCCAAGTTTCTGTGACAATACTGATGAGCTGTCATTGAATGACAGATATGGAGAAGAAAAGAAGATAATATTAAATGTACCTAGAGAATGTAAGGCAACTTCTAATTACAGAAATGTCAAAATGTGAATGAAGCATTGAAAAAAATGGAAGCTGAGAATCAGAGTATTAGTATTATGGGAGTTGAAAGGTTAGAAAGAAATTGAGAATATAATGTAGGTCATGGAATGTTGCTATTGCTACAATTTTGTCTTAATGATAACATACATTGTTTTTAAAATATCCTCATGGACTCACAGCTATTACAACTTTGAGAGACTGTTTATTAATTTTGAATCACATTAGTTATTTCCTTTAAAATAAAATTTGTATTTAAAATTTAAATATATTTATAAAAATGATTTGTCATAGATTGTTACTTTCCTCAGCTTTTGGCAGCAAGGAGAGAGGTAGTTTATTCACAAGAATGATGAAAGAATATCAATTTTTTTACACAAATTTGGAGAAAATTTCAGGAGGGGTAACAACTGGACAGGTCAGTAAATCACCAAGCAATTAAGTTCAAAGTCAAGTCTGTTGGGAGGCAGAGGGAAGAGACATCATATTAAAGTCAAGAAGGGATTCATATGTGGTCCAACCATGAATAAGTCACCTTGTAAGTGTTTATTGGTATATGATAAAATATAGG
The DNA here is from genome assembly GCF_000151885.1 of Dipodomys ordii. Classification (NCBI taxonomy): domain Eukaryota; kingdom Metazoa; phylum Chordata; class Mammalia; order Rodentia; family Heteromyidae; genus Dipodomys; species Dipodomys ordii. The sequence continues at coordinate 3,748,886 of NW_012267250.1, forward strand.
ATAATGGTTTAAGAATGTCAAACAAATTATTCCTTTGATCAAATTGGGTCACGTTTCAGTTATACTTTCATATAATTTTTTCTTAGTTGTCTGTGTTTGCATGATTCATCTCCTTTTAAGTAGATATGAGGACAAATGATTGTCTATTTTTTTTATTTAGAAGTTTGGTTATGTGGCCCAATGACCACATCTGTCATACATTGTACCACACTCCAGCCTCGAAATATACTCATGGCTTCTTACTGCGTTCTTTTTGTTGAGTTGTCATTCAAATCTGGCAATAGACTAGTTCTCCAAAGCCAGTGAACAGTTTCCCACAAGCAAGCTTTTCAGATTCCAGGTTAACCTTTTGCATTTTACCTTTCTGTGTGATTTTTTGCAAATATAAATTAGAGTGATTATTGTAATTCTGAACATCATCCAAGATACCAAGGACATCATCCAAAGGAGTTTCCTTTCCACATAAAGATGTTAAGATTCTAAAGATGTCAAAGGGTAAAGGTTGTCTATTATTATCACACAGTAGTCCATAGAGATAACCATGCCTGGTTCATATGGGTTCAGGGCTTTGGTCTTTTACTGGATCAACCCTTTTCCATGGTGAACAAAATGGAGAAACCACTATTTCCTTTCATTCCTGCTCTCCTGATAAAGCAGTAATAGCAAAGCAACCAAAAAGCAAAAGCAAAATGGAAAAGGTTTTTTGAATAAATGACTTAACTTTCCTGGAGTTTAACATCCAATTGTTGACAAAACTCAATTGCTGTGTTGTCCATGACTTTTGCCATCTTCAAAACAATGTTCGACAAGAAATGTAAACTCATTATCTTGCTTATATAACTGTAACCCTTCTAACATCACCCTTACAATAAAATAAAATTCAAATTAAAAAAGCATTTAAAAAGTGGAAGTAGAATTGCAATCTGTCCTTGATGAAATTTCTTTGGAAATCTAATGTAGCAGTTTCTCTAGCTCAATTTCAATTTCTTGAAATGATTAGGGGCTTCAAATTGTCTTTTTCTGCCACTATGTTAACATAGGTTATGTAGCTCTTGTGTTTTCATTTTCTTTACACAAGATCTACCTAACAATGCATTTACCAGAAATTCTGGAGGTAGCCTGAAATTTTTAAATCTGTTTCTTTTAGTTATTGATTTTGGATAGTCCCTGCCTTGGTTTCCTCTTTGTTGAAATGAGTTTATGAGAGATCCCTCTCTATAAGATTTTTATTCTCTCATTTTGGTATTTAGTGATACAATGCTCTCAAAACCTGTAATAAGAATATTTATGACACTGGGTATTCCAAGTAAATTGATGCTACTGATTAGTTACATTAGAAAAAAATCCTAATTAATATTTTTCTATTTTCATTATCTTAATTAATATACTAAAATAAATGACTCTACAATTGTTTGCTTGAAAGAATTTTACAATAAAATCTAGGTCTTGGCTGTTGCTGAACCATATTATAACTAGTAACTACTAAAAGCTGTAGTATGTTCTTTGTTCCAGCAGTTTTCTGTTCCCTGTAGCACTGTCACAAATTGTTTGAAGATTTTTGATGATACCAGTTCAAATGAAGAATATTTAAGTAGGATTGTTGAACAATATTCACTTTGCAAATGAACAGATTTAGGGTTCAAAGACAAATATTCATCTTGAAGTTGGATCATAAATAAATTAGCAATCATTTACCTGAGGGAACATGAAAGTATACACAACTAAGTTTGCCAAATCAGTGATATGTATCATTCTGACTTTGGGGACTTTTTTGTTTAAAGATAAAATAAAATAAATTGGGGAGGCAGACACTGGTGGCTGTAATCTTAGCTGATACTCAGAGGCCTGAGTTCTGAGGATTGTGGTTCGAAGTCAGCCCTGGCAGAACAGTCCATGAGATTTATTAGCAATAAAATACTCTGAAAAACCCAGATGTGGCATGGTGGCTCAAATGGTAGAGTGCTATCCTTGAAAACCAAAGAGGCTCATGAACAGACCCCAGGCCCTGAGTTCAAGACCCACGACCTACAATAAATAAATTGAAAAAACAAATAAATATAAATAAAGTAGGGAACAGGATGGAGGAAAGCAGGTGAAGCAAAGGCCTGGTGCTAATAGCCACACATCTAACCACTAATACCAAGCAATAGCAATATATACCTTGGTCTTTCTGTATTTTAGCTTTTGGATATTTTAACGGAGGCAGAGGCTGATGAACTAGGATGTGTCATCTACCTCTGATATTCTGTACTTCTAATTCTTAAAGAGATCTAGTCAATTTAGAAATTTATAAAAAATTAGCATTATGAATTAAACAATGTTAGATATCAATCAGAACCACAAATGCAAAAGGTAAGTGAATCTGAAAGCAGATACATCTATGGACTTTCTAAATAGAAGTTCTTTCTTCTTTCCTTTTTTGAGACAAAGTCTTGATATATATATATATATATATATATGCATATATACAGATATATATATGTATATACACAGATGTGTATAGATAAACCTGGAGCTCAGTAAGTGATGAGCACCTGATACAAAAATGAAAGTCAATTTTATCTGGAAGCCATTCCTCATGATTTATCCTATACCTACAAAGACAAATCAGAATATTTCATATATACAGTACAAATTAAAAATTATCAATTTTCTAAATTGTGAGAGAAGTAAGAACAACTACTTCAAACCTTGATATTGAGTTCATAGTTATAAAATTTAGATGTCTAGGAATTTGAGTAATTCTGATTTTCATGTGCTCCTAGATATTTTAATAAAAAATGCATCTTAGTACAAAAATGGAAGTACTTTTTTCTCCCTTAAGTTGTTATAAAAATAGTTTATGGTTTCTCCAGTTGCTCTAAGACCCACATTTTATCTTTTAAAGTCTTTGGTGTTTTGGAACTAAAAGGAGATACAGAGATAATCCTGGCTTCCCTTTCTAGACACTATTATAACCACACAGTAATATATTTGCATGTTATAGATGATGGATGTATTAAAGGCTAGGGTGTAAGAGAACTTGTTCCAAATCATACTGTCGATTCATAACAGAAAATGAAGCCATCCAAATCTTTGTCGCACTCTATGTGCTTCTTTTTTCTTCTTCTTTTTATTGTGAAAATATTTATTGCACAGAGGGGTTACAATTACATGGGCAAGAAAATGAGTACATTTTTTTATCATTGTAGCCTCCTCCTTTGTTTCCCCTTCCCATCCCATCCTCCCCCTGCCCCCCCAACCCTCCCCCCCGCACCAAAGTTGTAAAGTTCATTTTCGACATACTACTTGTACGTCTCATTGTTGCAATGGGTCCACCTGTATCCCTATTTAAATGATTTGTTTTTACCCTTCCCCTCCACAAATTATAACATCAAATACAGTGAAAGCAGGGGTTATACCGTGGGGGAG
>NW_012267250.1:3752516-3760732 GCF_000151885.1 Dipodomys ordii
ACTTGGAAAAAATTATATTAAGTGAAGTAAGCCAGGCCCAAAGAAACATAGGTCCCATGGTTTCCCTTATTTGCAATAACTAGTATATGTCTGAGTCTATGTGTTTCATTAGAGAACAGACTTCCATAGTTGAATAATGATTTCTGAAACACCTACTCTGTGCCAGAGATGATTTCAAGTTGTGTGCCATGGATTGTAAATAAATGTTGTACAAATATGTTATGATTATTGTATGTCTAAACCTCAAGAAGGAGGCAAAATGACAAAGCAGTTCCCAAATCCCAAGCTGAAAATTGTTGTCTGGCATCTGCTGTGCAGTTAAGCTTCACAAACACATTTACATAAAGTGAAGCACCTGCAGAAGAAGTTAATGATAAGAAAAACTAAAATGCATAAAATTGCTATGTGCATTACACAAGTAGGCAAGCATACTGCACTCCATTCACCACTGTGTATTAGAAATTGTCTACCTTAACATCTTTGGGAGACTTTTCCTGAACTGATAAAGCTTTGGCAAACAGCAGTGACTTCATAAATCTTACCAGTAGGTGCCTTTATAAACCTGTTGGTGAAGAAAATATGAATAACTCTACACTCTCAAAATACGAAATAACTATACACTACTTCATGGGATGTGACATTTTATATCTGTGCTCTGCAGGCAGGTATCATATCTATTTATTGCCAAATGTGTGATCCGGGCATTGTAAAAACCTAGAGGAGAAGGCCTATGTACAAGAGAAAAGGCCTGTACTGTATGCAGGCTTTGCCACAGCTGGTTATCTAATCACATGCTGTACTTTTATGGTCTTTTTGGGGGTGCTTGTAAGTTTGCTATCTTAAGCCTTTGTTTCTTTTTCCAAGTTTATGGATTTTTTTTATTGTTCTGTCAGCAAGTAGTAAAATGCAGGCTTGCAAAATTGTTTCCATTTCTGAAGGAGCAATTGCTTTATTAAATTTCTCCATGTACAGTTTTTTAGAAGTTAAGTGTCAACCCCTCCTGACCCTTTCAGATAAAAATTTGAGGATATGTTATATAACAGATTTGGGAAGCAAGTTTGGAAGTAAAGTTGGCTTTAAATGCAATGCATCAATTGGTCATTTAGTACTTGGCCCACAGGCATTATTAACATTTCTTTAGGTGCCAGGAGGGATCCTAAGTAGTCTAATTTGATACTCTCCTATTTACTCATTTCTTTTTAGTGGTTGTGGAGTTCAATGAATTTAGGGCCTTCTATTTGATAGGCACATCAGCCATTCCACAAGCCATTTTTGCTTTAATTATTTTTCAAATAAGGTCTTACATATATGCTTGTGTCAGAGTAGACTGCAAACCTCCTCTTTAAGTAGAAGGTTGGTACACACCAAAAGATCTTGAGAACTTTTGCCTCGGCTGGGTTCAAAGCATGTCTTTCTGATTACCACCTCTTGAAAAGCTAATTCTCATATTGATTTGATATACTACAATTTGCTAAAGTAAAAACAAAGACAAAAATGCCTTAGGTAGACCCAGCCTACTGAGAAAACATGCCAAATAAGGAAGTCTGATGGTATCAATATCTCTGTGTAGTGATAAGAGGAACATTATTTGTCTGTTGACCCAAGAACTCAGCATGTACTCATTTAAGCATTATTCTATTGGAAGAAAATGAGGGCACGGGTGACACTGTTCAAAAATAAATGTATTTAATACTTGCCTTATGTAACTGTAACCGCTCTGCACATCACCTTTACAATAAAAATAAAAAAAATATTCTAGAGAATCTAGTCAGTTAGCTATATAAGTTGGAAGTTGGAAATAACTTCCAGTTTAGACAATGGGAAATAAAATACTACCATTAAAAATCACAAGGCTGATCTCTATGCACTTGAATGAAGACAACCTGTTATAGTTAAGTGGGGAAAAAAAGAAAAGAGAAGTGGAGTCAAGAAACACAGAAACAAAACCAGAACTGATTAATTTTTCCCTTCTCATCCCCTTTCCCACAAACTGCTGTTCACTTGACAGGCAAAAAGTCTACTAACTAGAAGCCTATTTTTTACACTGTGTAATCCTTCCTAGTAGGTGATCTATTTACTCCACAGCTCACCCAACAACATGGGCCAGAATTAGAGAACAGGAGATCCCTATAGGAATTGGGCATATTTGCAACATAGTTTAGTGTGTGTGTGTGTGTGTGTGTGTGTGTGTGTGTGTGTGTAGGGTAGAAGGTAGGGGTTACACTGAATCCTTGTCTCCCTGATTGATTACACCCTACTATTTGAGCCATTGAGCTTTTATGTTGTTTTATGTTGTCTCACTTTGTCTGCATTAGATTTGCAATCATTTTGCTTGCATAGCTGGGATTATAGGCATTCACCACCACACCTGGCTTCAGATATTATCATTTCTTAATTTTCACATTTCAATTTATCATGTGGGAAGCAGCAAAATGGTTTGTGTCTTTGAAGGTTTTCTCTTTGGTGTTAAAATGAAACAGAGGAGCAAAACGTGTAAAAATGGCATAACCCAAAATCACCTTTGTTATAGTTGATTGCCCTATTTAGGAAAGAGCCACCCTACAGTAAAAGTATAACACATTCAGTTGAAGACAACTAATACCAGTAATAATGTTCACTTATATACTGAGTTACTATTCTCAAAGCCTTTATTGATTATCTCATGTGACACCTGTGTAGATGCCTGCATTATAAATCACTCCAGGACCTTGATGATCACCTTTTCTCTGATTCTGTTCTGCCAGTGGGCAGGCCTGAGGAGTAAATGGACTGCCCACTAGGAAGGGCCTCACTTTCTTTTTTTTTTTGTTTGTTTGTTGGTTGTGGGGCCTGAACTCTGGGCCTGCGCGCTGTCCCTCAGCTCTTCAGCTCAAGGCTCACGCTCTACCACTTGAGCCACAGCTCCACTTCAGGCTTTTTCTGCTTATGTGGTGCTGAGGAATCGAACCCAGAGCCTCATGCATGCAAGGCAAGCGCTCTACCACTGAGCCACCTTCTCAGCCCGGGCCTCACTTTCTAAGGAATAAACTTCTGAGTTGTAGACTGTGATTTCCTTTTGCCTGACATGTGAACAGCAGTTGGGGATGGGGGAAGAGAAATGCTCATCAACCCTGGTTTTGTTTGTGTGCTTCTTGTCGCTATTTCTTCCCAGACACATCAGGGGAAGGGAAATAGACTGCTTTAGTAGAATGGTTACAGCTGTGCAGGAAGCCTTCCTCTTTGGAGTCAGGATTTCAAAGCTTTCTATTCTCAATATTGTTTTCATTTCTCTTCAAAGATATAAATGAATTCAGAACACATACTAGGAAGGGTGTTTATGATACCAAGGCTAGCATTGTCCACCACCACCAAGGTCAATAGGATAATGGGAAGCAGGAAACTAACTTCTCTTAGTGCTGTGGAATCAGTGACATCACCTAGATTTTCTGCGTGGTTGGACTTTGGTCAGAACTGACAAGAAGCCTGTGGGTGTTTGAAAGTGGGAAACTCCAGAATCTAGAATACCTAGCCCGTCGATTCTTTAATGATAGAAAAGCTGTACAGTGTGTTATGCATATGAATTGTATATAAAATTGTATGATTTTTAATGTATGCACACTTGTGTGTATATACATTATATTCATACATATGCATCTATATGCATATGGAGAGAGCTGGAAGGGAAGAAAGGATAAAGGGAGAAAAGAAGAAAAAGAGAAATATAGTTATCTCAGTTATCATACCTGAAGAACTACATTTGAAGAATCTCTTAAGATCTAAGCAAAATATAAATATGACTTGTTTAGCATTCTTCAATTCCTAGAATGTTAGTTAGGAATCTTTTCCTGAGTGTAAACAGATAAGCAAGTGTACACAGGTTGGAAACACTTCATGTTCACAGTGTCCTATTTTACCTGGTAAACCCACTCTGGTGGGTTGGAGCACCTGTGTATCTGTAGCAAATCTTCATCAGATGTTTTCCATGCTGCAGATGTGGCATCAGGAGAAGAAGGAGACAAGACAGGATCCTTATTCGCAGAATGTATGCATTTAATTTAGCAAATACATGTTCGAACCCACAGGCCTTTTCCATTTTGATTTAACATTTTTCACGGAGCCGCTATTGTAATGCATCAGCCAGTGTTGTGTGTCAGTAGGTGAGCATTTGTGTCCCTTGGCTCCACATCCAGCCTTAACAATTCCTTTGTCTTCTTTACTTTTTGCTTCCATTGGAGTTGCTATTAAATGAAGTCAAACACTCTCTTCACCCTCCCGCCCCCCGCTTCCTCCCTCAATGTGGCTGATTTGATATGATGGAACAAAAACTTCTGCTTATTTGGGAAAATGTTGAGGATCCCAGAAAAGAATATTCCTGATATCAAATACTGAACTGGAGATATGATTGAAGTTGATTCAAATCCATAAATTCAAATCCATAAAGTGATTTTCAGTGGCATAGTTGCATAGATGTTTAGAGAAACTGAATCGAGCTTTCAGACATTCACATTCTATTTAGAATCACAGCAATTATGTGCATATACTTATACCTGGGAAGATGTGTGAAATTTCCAAATGACTCCTTTGCACAAAGAGGGTAAGGGATCTTTGTGTGTGTAGACTCCAACAGAGCCTGTAAATAAGCCTTTAGATATTTTGCTATATTAGAAGATAATGAAGTTTTGAAAATTAGGTACAGACTTTGACTTAGTCCTGTGTGAATAAGAAAAAGAGTACTGAGATATGGAAGTCAAGAATGAAATATTGCCTGGGCAAACCAATCCTCTATCAATACAGATGATCTTAGGCAAATCCCCTTAGTCATTTCAACATGCTACTTTCATATGAAATGTTCTCCACACCTACTCCATAGGTACTTTCATTTTTATTGTTTCAATCTTAATTTTTTTTTCAGGCTTTAGGCTTGAATTTCAGGGCCTGGATGCTGTCCCTGAGCTTTTTTGCTCAAGGGTAGTGCTCTTTGAGCAACAGTGCCACTTCTGGTTTTCTGGTGGTTAATTGGAGATGGGAGTCTCACTCAGACTTCTCTGTCCTGGCTAGCTTTGAACCAAAATCCTCAGATCTCAGCCTTTTTAGTAGCTATGATTACGGGTATGAGCCTCTGCTACCAGGCTAATCTTAAATTTTAATCTTCAGTCAAGATAATAGACCATCCACGATGTAATTCATTTCCCATATAAAAATGACTTTATTCCATACTCTTTTGTCTGACCATCCCACCATCCCTTTTTTTTATTGTGAAAATACCGTACAGAGGAGTTACAATTACATGGGCAAGGTAATGAGTGCATTTCTTACCAAGCATCGTTGCTTCCTCTTCTGTTTCCCCTTCCCATCCCTTCCCATCTCCATCTCCCCCCCCCCAAAGTTGTAAAGTTCGTTTTTCGACATTATGTCTTGTACATCTCATTGTTGCAATGGGTCAGAGCGTATCCCTATTTAAACAATTTGTTTTTTCCCTTCCCCTCCACAAATTAGACCAACATCAAATACAGTGAGAACAGGGGTTTATACTGTGGGGAAAGGGACATACAAAGCAACAAAGAAATCATCTCAAGTTCTTTTTCAAGTTCTTTTTATTTACTCCTACAATCATCTTGTAAGTTCCTTAACATCTGGGATGTTTGCATTTTTTGTCTCTATTGCCTCAAGGATATACTGCATAATTTGAACTATTTATAACTCTTTTCATATTCCATATACCAACATTGTTTTAATTGGGTACCAGCATCAACCCTATTTTACTGGGATGAGAAAATAGAGGCTGATAAAGGGAATATAAGTAACATATCATCTAAAAAGAGAAGAAATAGCATACACACAATAAGTAAAGCAATGAAGTTAATGCTCTTTATCACAACACTTTTATATCAGGCAAAATTGGCAAGGACAATCTGAAATCTCATGGCTTAATGTAAAATGTCTATTTTTCATTCATGGTACATATTGATTTTGGCTCTTTGTTTTATATTGTCTTCAAACTAACACATATTTGAAAGAGCAACTGCTGTCTGGGATATTGCTACAGGCTATGCCAGCAAAAAAAAAAAGTGTGTGGAGACTCACTTAATGATTCTTAAAATTTTTATGACTGAGTATAGTAGCACTAACCTGTAATCCCAGCACTGAAAAGCTAAGGAAGATCAATAAGTTTGAGGCTAGCCAGTGAGCCACATAGAGAAACCATGCTACCTTCCTATCCGCCCCCGCCCCAAATAAAACAACTGCTATCTTCTTTTTTTTGGGGGGGGGGATCCGGTCGTGGGGCCTGAACTCTGGGCCTGGGCTCTGTCCCTCAGCTCTTCAGCTCAAGGCTAGCGCTCTACTGCTTGAGCCTCAGTGCCACTTCCGGCTTGTTTTTCTTTTTACTTATGTGGTGCTGAGGAATCGAACTCAGGGTCTCATGCATGCAAGGCAAGCGCTCTACCACTGAGCCACCTTCCCAGCCCCTCTGCTATCTTCTTATCCTCTCAAAGAAACCAGAAATATTGCACAGTATTTTTACCCACACATTTACTGGCCCATACGTGACTTATGACCATACCTAGTTTCTAAACCAGAAAAGGATGTAGCTAAGTTTAACCTAAGTACATTACCTCAGAACCATACCTAAGTTTCAAAATGGGGCAGGGGCTGAGATGTAGCTAAGAGGTAGAGTATTTGTTTTGTATATATGAGGTCTTGGGTTTGTGCCTTACACACACACACACACACACACACACGCACAATGCAAACAAAATTATAGGACAGAGAAATGCAGTGTTGCTGCTTCACTTCATGTGCTAAGAGAGGTTATATTTGTGGCTTTTTTTTCTTTCAAACTTTTTTTTATTGTGAAAATACCATTCACAGGGGTTACAATTACATGAGCAAGATAATGAGTACATTTCTTTTTTTAAATTTTTTTATTATTATGAAAATACCATACAGAGGAGTTAAAATTACATGGGCAAGATAATGAGTACATTTCTTATAAAACATTGTTGCTTCCTCCTTTGTTTCCCCTTCCTATCCCTTCCCATAACTCCCGCCCCCCTGCCAAAGTTGTAAAGTTCATTTTTTGACATAACGACTTGTATATCTCATTATTGCAATGGGTCCACCTGTATCCCTATTTAAACAATGTGTTTTTTTCCTTCCCCTCCACAAATTATACCAACATCAAATACAGTGAAAACAGGGGTTATATCGTGGGGAAGGGACATACAAAGCAACAAAGAAATAATCTTATAAATATGTTAGAAACAATAGCAAGAAAGAAAAAAACATTTGAATACTTATCTTGGGGTTCATTTCCCTAACATCAACTTATCTGACCTTTAGAAATGATTTCAGTGAACTTAGTAAAAAGAGAAATAATAAATCAACCTATGTACATATATATATATACTTAGTAAAAGAAACAATAATATATATATACATTAAATGTATATGTGTGAACATACATATACTTAGAAAAAAATAAAAAAAACAAAGGAAGCAAGACAGAACTGAAAACATGTAAAGAGTGGGATCTAAACATTGGTTCTGTTTTGCTGATTGGAAAGCCAAAGTACAGTCTAAGTAAGCACATGATGTCTAAACCACCACAGCAAGTGAAAGAAACCTCTTAAAGGCTCTAATTTACTCGTTACTCTCGTATGTGTTAGAACATGTTTCTACCATCCAACTCAGATGGCCCTCATTCTAAATCCCACATGCTCAAACAAAATATGCTGTTTGAAATCAAGTTTACTGTCTGTGGAAGAATACAGTAAGGCCAAAAGTAGAATTTTCATAAATGACAAGTCTTGGTCTATGTGAGTAGACTGAATTATGCCTGTGGTTAACAGGTATTGTGAATTTTAATTGGTTGCTACTTCTTTACTTCTAAAATGCTTTTCTCAGTATTCTGAGACAGCAGGTGTTTATAAAAACCACTGAAGTTGTTAATATTTTCATATTTACCATAAGTCCTTTTTTGTTAAAATGAGCTCCATGGGAGTAATTTCTTTTAATGCTTTATTTGGTAAGCAGTCTTAAATGAATCATTCTGCCCACATTTTGCTAGTTTGGAATAGTAATGATAATTAGTCACTCTATTCCTTACACCTCCTTCTATATCTTTTTTAAAAATTCTCAAATGTAGCAAATTGAACACAGAATTATAGATCATAGCATATATCATTTCTACTTTATAATGGAAAAGAAATCTTTTTTTTTTTTTTTGGGTCCGGTCG
>NW_012267250.1:3760788-3765368 GCF_000151885.1 Dipodomys ordii
TCTACCACTTGAGCCACAGCGCCACTTCCGGCTTTTTTCTTTTTTGCTTATGTGGTGCTGAGGAATCGAACCCAGGGCCTCAGGCATGCAAGGCAAGCGTTCTACCACTGAGCCACCTTCCCAGCCCCGGGAAAAGAAATCTTAATTGATGAGTTGTTGATGAAGTCCACATTGATCTCTAATAACAAGTTCTGAAATTTTCACTTATATATACATCTACACAAAAGAGATTTTATTGTAAATGTAAACATGTATATTTCTGTAGCCATTTTGGGATCTGTATTGTGGTTAACACAATAAATGAGATGTATGTAAATCTGAAGTTACAGTGCCTGGTCTGTGTAAAGGGTTAAGTATGCCCAACATTATTAATATATCAGACATTATTATGTACTAGTGGTATTGTGCAGTATTATATTATTATATTATTGACATTATGTTGAAAGGTGTTTAAGAGTAATGTGAGTTTCACACCTCAGATGAGGTGTTCATGGCATTTGTTCATTCTTCTCTTATTGTTCCCATTTCTCTAACATATGCTGCCACTATATTTACAATAATTTCCCATCGCACCAAATACAGATGCCATTATACATTAGGTTTTATCTGGATGAATATGTCTGGCTGAGTGCCTCAGACTTACCCGGTAGATGGTCCTTACGTATTGTTGTCTTAGTGAACCAGCATACATCTCATGTAGTCCAGCTGGAGAGAGCCGAGGGTAGGGTTCTTTAAGGAATCCTCATCCTGACTGCAGTCACATGGCCCATTTGCCAAGTCCATGTTGCTTGGTCTTTGATGGATTTTGTTTCCCTTTGTTATACTGCCTGACTCTGCCTAAATACAAATCTAACCTTTCCTAGCTCTCCGTGTGTTATCAGTCTCAATCTCCTTTTTAATTATCTTCCCTTTAGCCTTTATCTTACTTTCAGTTGTGTTGTGTTCCTATCTGGCTTCAATGCTGTCTTTTATCTAAACCTGTATCTTTGCTTAGACACAAAGCTCTGCATTTGTCTTCTACTTTGAAAGGGTTTGATCGGAGGTTCTGTGAGGTGAGTCATATCATGTCTAAATTCATGTCTTTTCTCCAGTGGATCCCAGAAGCAATGTCTTCTTCCTTCCCAGACTCACTGGATGAGGATTAGGGTAGCCAGCAGTCACAGTTTTCCTTGAAATAACAGTGATTCCTGGGGACTGGGAGCTCAGTGGTAGAGCGCTTGCCTTGCATGCATGAGGCCCTGAGTTCAATTCCTCAGCACCACATAAGCAAAAAGAAAAAAAGCCAGAAGTGGCACTGTGGCTCCAGTGGTAGAGTGCTAGCCTTGAGCTGAAGAGCTGAGGGACAGAGCCCAGGCCCAGAGTTCAGGCCCCATGACCGGACCAAAAAAAAAAAAAAAAGAACAGTGATTCCTGGGACACAGGAGTCTGTCTTAAAGTGACAATTCCTATGCCAACCAAGACAAGTTCATCACTTCACACCAGAGACAGCATCAACAAATGGATTGAATTGATATGGGACATGACATATCTATCTATCTATCTATCTATCTATCTATCTATCTATCTATCTATCTATCTATCTATCTATCTATCTATCTTTCTATCTATCTTTCCATCTCTCTCTCTCTCTATCGACTTACCTATATATCTTAGTATAAAGGTAGATATTGATATCTGTATAGCTCTATCTATCTATATCTGTCTATCTAATATCAATTTCAATATATGCAATCAATGATTTACATACAGCACTATTCCTAATTTCTTCTCATTACTCTTTTCCAGAGCTCTCCATTGTGTGTGCCACTTTAGGTTATTAGTGTGATGTGTATTGAGTTTCTGGTTCTCTTGGTTTACACAGTACCTGGAATAGGATTATATCTTTAAGTGGTGATTAATATAATCATATTCTACATGCATTATGATGTTATTTACAAAGAACACAACAACAACAAAATTCCTAACTGGATGTTATAATGACAACCTGTAGTTTGAGTTCTCAGGAGGCAGAGGCACAGGCAGGATGATCATAAAGTGTGAGGCCAGTGTGGGCTAGATAGTGACCCTTTCTCAAAATGAATTGTGCTGGGTGCTATTGGCTCAAGCCTTTAATCCTAGCTACACAGGAGGCTAAGATCTGAGGACCTTGTGGTATGAAGCCAGCCTAGGTAGAGATGTCAGTGAGACTCTTATCTCCAGCAAACCACTCTGAAAAAGCCAGAAGTGGCACTGTGGCAGAGTGCTAGCCTTGAACAAAATAAGCTTAGGGATAGAGCCCAGCCCCAGAGTTCAAACCCCAGACTGGCAAAAACAAACAAGCAAATGAACAAACAAACCAAACATATAAATGTAAAAGGAGGGGGCACCTAGGAGGAGTTGACTGGGAGGGAGAAAAGGAAACAATGGGATACTGAGAGGATCAAAGGGAGTTATACAAACATGTGAATATATATACATGTGTGTATATCTATGTATCTATCTATCTGATTCATAATAGACCCAACAAATGTGGGTTTGGAAATGGGAAAGGAAGATATGTGGGGATATGGTAGAGGGGATATATTTATTCAAAGTACACTGAGTGTGTGAATGCAAATATCACAACAAAGCCCCCTCATTTTTACAAATATATATTGACTCAAAAATAAAAAAAATCTCATATAAAACAAATCAAATAAGTAATGCTGAAAGTTTCGATGTAGTGAATTAAATAATTCCCAGTATAGCATATCCCACATAAGGTAATACACTCACTTCCATATAGTAATTGCAAGAGAGTGGATTTTGTCTCAAATCTTTTAAGAATAGTCTCTATTGAAACACTAGTTTGCCCTCTACTGAACAGGTTATTGTTTTCCCAGAGTACATTCACTTAAAACATAGTTTTTCTCCGGATCCTGTATAATGTAATTCTGATATCATGACCTGCTGAGGTTTGCATAGAAAGTTTATTTCTCAGCTGGCTACTGGTGGCTCATGCTTGTGATCCTAGCTGCTCAGGAGTTTGAGATTTGAGAATCATGATTTAAAGCTAGCCCGGGCAGTAAAGGCTATGAGACTTTTGTCTCCACTAAACTACCATAAAATCCAGAATTGGAGCTGTGGCTCAAGTGGTAGAGTTCTAGTATTGGGCAAGAGAAGTTCAGATACATTGCCTAGGCCCTGAGTTTAAGACCAGGATGGGCACATTATTCTTTCTCATGGGCTATAAAGCATCATGTCAATTAAAATTGTATTGATAATCTTGAGCCAGGAGAATTATGGAATATAAATAAAAGTTGAATTTTCTTAAAGTAGGAATATTTAACACCCGCTACCTTGATGAATTATATGAGGACTTCACATTCTCAAAATTATTTATAAATAACTTTTAAGGTTTCTGCATACCAGATAATCCTGGCATTTCTTCAAAATGTGATTGTGAAGGTATATGTTCCTTTACAGATATGATTTTTCATACTTAGTCATATAATGAAAGTATCATTTGTTTTAAACTGTTGTTTTATGCACTGAGTAAAATAAGCTTGTGATGGAATTAATTAAATAACATGCTTAATTGTGAATTTGTTACCATTACAAAGACTCATCTAATTAAATTCAACATCAGAGAGGGATTGAGTACTAATTTTATCACTGACAACAGTGTATTGATGAATCTGTGTTTGTTTATCATCTTTTCTGATGATTGAATTTTTCTTATTGTTGTGCATAATAGCCTTCTGAGTGAATTAGGCATTGTTTTTATTTTGATAAGTAGGGAAATGTTAAAAGTTTCTTCTTGCTCTTCTTTCTTGTATTATTTGGTTGCTGAATCTGCCTTGTATTAGAGAAAAGATTCTACTTGTGGAATTTCAGTTAGAAAATTGATGAAAGAGCTTTTTATTGAAGTCAATGCATATATTAGGAATGGCATTAATATTGCATTTTAAATAATATCAAATGTCTGGATTTTCCTTTTAAGAATCTCCTGCTTCTAAGTCAGGTCTTGTTTTCACCTGACTTGGTATGACTTCTGTCAAGGGAAGTTTGATTTCTAGTAATTATATTGTTGATTGAAGTCTATCTTTAAGCCCTGTGTCCCTTCTATTCTTTTCCTTATGCTAGTCCATTTTAATTGCATATAATTTATAATAAGAACTACTTCCTTTAAAAGTTGTTTTATAACTATTTAGAGTACTATCTAGATATTTAATAACATTTGAATCATCAATTTTTAGTGTTGAACCATTAACAGTATCATATTCTTAGTTGGGTGTTTTACATCTCAGCAATTTCCTTGTGTTACATCATGAATCAAGTGTAAATTGCATCCTATTTTTCTCTATAAAGGACTTTGAAGATGTAAATGATCTTTGACTTTTGGGTTATGATTGTATTCAAAGATCATTGGATTACTTATCCTTTTGTGATATATTAATTGAGATCTCCTAAATATACAGATTTGTATTGTCATGATTCACAAGTGTCAGTATTCATTTATAGTTGAAGTAATAATTTCAAAGTTATGATTGATGTAGTATTAGAAAGTTAAAAGTAGTCTTCCTACTTAAATAATAAAATCATAAAATTGTATATGTCTT
>NW_012267250.1:3766058-3768173 GCF_000151885.1 Dipodomys ordii
GCATATTAACAAAAAACATCATCACTTTGGTGATTAAGAAAAGCTTAACATCTTTCTTCTGAGATATACAAAAATGGCATAAAATTTGATTTATTACCCAAATAAATTTAACCAACAGGTGTTTGAATACGTAAAACATTCACTCATTTAGTATTATGGAAGATTTTTTGTGTGTATTAGATTTTCTTCCCGTTGGATTTTTCAGGTTGCAATAAAACATAGAATTTGTCCTTGTGGGATGATATACTCTCAGCACTTTAGTCTTAGAGTAGAGTTAAACCATTATTATAAAATTTGATGATGGTGATATATAAAAAGGCTATCATGAAAGGTTGTCCAATTCATTCTAAAAATTGGATAAGGATCCGAGAAAAGACCATAGAATTGTGCACAATATTAATTTGTTAGCTTGCATAAAAAATGCAGAGATAAAGTCATTTCAGGTAGAAGAACAGAATGCAGAGTTGTTAAGATATGTCATAATTAGAAAGTTTGGAAAACATTTCAAGATATCCGAATACTGAGACTATTGGAAGGCAGATGTTGGTAGCCTGAGGAGGAAGGTAGAGAAGTTGTGAAGGACCTGAGATCCACATTCAATGACTAGGTTTTGTGTAATAGGTGCATAGAGAGCTACCAAATAACTTAGCAGGAAAAGAACATGAGTGGGTGTGCATTTAATTTTTAAAAAAATACTCTGAAAGCCAGGGTCATGGTAGAGTGCACCACCAGTAAGTGCAAGGCTTTGAAATAATATTCTAGTAGTGCCCCCCAAAAGCCCTCTAAATTAGTAAAAATAAAAAAATATTCTGAGACAGCCCACACAATGGGGAAAATGCTTTATAACTATTCACTGGATAAAGGATTAATATTCTCAATATATAAAAATGCTCAAAAATATGACTCTGTTTTATAATCTTGGGCATATATCCCATGTTATAGAGACGTCTTATCCATATTTGTTATTATTCACAATACCACATTATGGAGTCAAACTAAGTGCCCCAATAACAATGAATGGATAAAGAAAATGTAGTAACATACAAATTGAGTATTATTCAATCATAAAGATGAATGAAATTATGTTGTTTGGAAGAAAATGGATGGAACCTGAGATCATCATGTTGAATGAGACAAGTCAAGAAAAATAACATATGTTCTTGTTTGTATGTAGAATACAGAACTAAAAAATGACAATATATCATAATTTTAAAAGGTGATTTAAAAAAAGCTATAAAAGGGGGAAGGGAGTAAAAGAAGTGGGGAAAGAGGTAAGGAGAAGGTGATGGAGAATGAATAAGTTTAAGTACATTTGATCTAGATCCAAAAATAGTCTAATGTAACCCACTAAATATTATAAATAGATAAAGGGAAAGGTGGAAGGATTAGAAAAAGCAATAGATGCATAAATTTCACTAAAGTACAACATATTTATGAGTGGGAAATAATAGCAAAACCCCTTTGAACAATTAATTTACACTAATAAAAAATCACTCTGAACTGGGCATTAATGGCTCACACGTGTAATCCTAGCTACTCAGGAGGCTGAGATCTGAGGATCGTGGTCCAAAACCTCACACCTGTAATCCTAGCTACTCAGGAGGCTGAGATCTGAGGATCCTGGTCCAAAACCAGCCCAGGCAGGAAAGTCTGTGAGACCCTTATCTCCAATAAACCACATAAAACCAGAAGTGGTAGTGTGGCTCAAGTGGTAGAGCGCTAACCTTGTGCTGAATGGCTCAGGGACAGCACCCAGGTCCAGCGTTCAAGCCCCATGATCGCCACCCCCCCACAAAAAAATCATTAAGATCTAAGATTTCTGGAATCTAAGAACATGAGAAAGAGAAATAACCTTAGAAACTACAAAACACCATTTTTTACTTATACCTTATTTTAAAGAATACTATGTGTAGTATAGTTTTATTTATTTCTTATCCTTGACTACATGGATAAATTACATTACTGTGGATAAATCTTATCACCCTTGACTACTTGTGTACATTTCATTCAATTTTGGGATTTTTCTCATCATTGAATACCTCAAGCCTGTATATCCCACTGCCTAATGAAGGACTAGTGAATTAGTGCCATTTATGGAAGAATTATATCTAGCAT
>NW_012267250.1:3772414-3787152 GCF_000151885.1 Dipodomys ordii
AAGGAAGGAAGGAAGGAAGGAAGGAAGGAAGGAGAGAAAGAGAGAGAGAAAGAAAGAAGGATGAAAAGAAAGGAAAAGAAAACGAAGGAAAAGAGAAAAAAAAGAAAAATAAGCATACTTTATAGCAAGGAGAGAGATTGATCAGATACAACTAAATACATATGTTACTGTTTCCTTAAACGTCCCAGATTATTTTCTTATCACCTGTAGAATACAATAATATCCATTTACATTGAGAAGGCATTGTTTCCTATGTTCCTTCAATTATTACTATAAAAGACTGGTCTTCACAGCTTTACAGTGTCCTGAGCAGTGCTGTTTCCCTTAAGGATTTCTCTACATGTCAATTTACTTAGAAAAAAAATCCCCTACTTCAAGAAATTTTATCTATCTGTTTGTGTTTATCCAGACATGTCAAACATGTTCACCCTCCCTGAATAAATAGCATAAACTTGCCCGAAGATCCAAAGACCTATATTAATATTTATTAAGCTCCTGGGATGAGATTCTTAAGGTTCAAATTGTGCTGAGGATATCATAAGCTCGACTCTACATTATAATGAGTGTGTACAAGGAGGGAGTTGGTTGAGTAAGTGCAGCTAGAGCACTTGCTAAATTTGTTTTCTAATTTAAATGTGCTTAGGGCATTTTCCCAGGTTTGTTTTTCCAATGAATAATTTTATTGCTCTATTTGTATTTATAATATTTATTGGGTCTTTGTATTTTTATGGACTGATTATTTTCACATGTTTTGAAAAGAAATCTTGCCATGTGCCTTCAGTCTATAAATATTCAGCTTCAGTTATAAACATTTCATTTTATTTTCAGCATATCACAAATCATGATTATACCTATCTTAATGGATTTCCTTGCTATGAATTTTGACACTCAGGAGTGACTACCCTCTGAGCATCTAGAGGTAGTCTTTCTCCCAGTGTGCATCCGCAGGGGTTTCCCATTGCATTTCTAGTGTCATGTGCCACCTGGGTTTACTCTTTGCCTTTCCTGCTCATCACTCCAAGACTTTTCTCCTTCAAGTCAGCCTGTTAGTGATTGTGTCAGTATTGCTGTGAATACAATTTATAGCCATAACTATGAATCTTACCATTGCATGATAAGCATTTGACTGTGTGCTAGATGTGTTCTTGGTTACCACAACCTGAAATACATTGCTTACCATGGACTGGTTTTTAGTTATCATTTCCCCCATTATGCCCAGTCTATAGGCCTGTTTATTTTTAAGTGGAAGCTGTATTTTTTTTCAGATGGGGTAATAGGAGTTTGCCTCATAAAAGTAGTTCTAGTATTCTCAGCCAAGTAAATGATCTTATTTCCTAGCTATTACTTGATCTAAAATGATCTTGAACCCAAATATTACTGGTTGCAGCATGTTGGTTATTCTGGCATTGTTTTAGTGTATTTAAATAAGGAATTTAAAGGTAATATTTTTTGACAAGATGAGTGGGTTTTTTTTTTCAGGGGGGGTGGTTGTGCCAATACTGGGACTTGAACTCAGGGCCTCTCATTTTTTCCCTAGACTTTTCCCACTCCAGGCAGGCATTCTACCACTGGAGCTACACCCCCACTTTCAACTCTTGTCTCTCAGATTTATCTGCCCTAGCTGGCTTTGAACCTGAGTTCTCAAGTCTCAGCCTCCTGAGTAGCCAGGATTATAGTAATCCTGGAAGCTGTATTAATTTCTGACTGTTTTATAGCCAGAAAACCATCAGCAAATTCTAAATAAGTACCTTTAGGGAAGATAGCAAGTATGAAAACCAAAGAGGCAATTCTATGCCAAGGAAAAGCAAAGGGTAAAAACAGCCCTTGAACTCAAAAGATCCTACCCTTCAGCCGCTCAGGTTTATCTTCATTTGTTCACTGTGACCTGTGTTCTGAGACAGTAAAAACTGGAATGGGAAACTTTTACATGAAACAAAGAATTAAACTATGTTCATGTTTATGCAGTTTGATCCTACACACAATAGTGAAGAGAGGAAGAAAATAATGTTTTATATTCTTAATAAAGATATCTATTGTTTTAAATCCCACCTGACTCACCTTACTGTTGAATTTGAGTTTTCCAACAAAGATGTTGTATTGGCTCATTTTGCTAATCTAATCAGAATGTCACCGATTATGGCTGTGTTTGATAGTTATGTTAAATATTGCTAATTACTCTAAAAACCAATCTTGTTGTTTCATAAATCACTTTCCATGTGAAGGAATTGAAAGAAAACGGCTTTAAAAATTCTGTTATTTTATAAAGACAAAGCAGTACTAAGATAATCTGTGGGTTTCAGTTTTTCTGCATACATCTTCAATCAGTTGCCCAGTGCAGGGGAGGGGGGATAATATCAGTAAACTGTTTGCAATGACTTTTGCTGCAAGATAATGACATATAGGCTGTAAATTCCTTAACTCTACTTCCATGGAGGTTTGGGTAAGCAGTAGTATTTGCATTGCTAAGAAATGAGATGCTATACTTCTAGAAAGTAAATTAATTACCACCATTTTATTGCTCTCTCAAGTCCTCTTGACCCTACATTTCCAGTGATGGTCAGGTACAAACATTACTTTGTTAGTGAGATCTTTTTCATTCTTGTGTTATCAAAACTAAAATTTGCATAATCTTCCTTTTATTAAATATTTTTTACTGTTATTATAAAGGTGATGTATAGATAGGTTACAGTCCATGAATCAGGTAGTGCGTATGTTTCTTTTTGGACGTCAGTCCTTCCTTCTCTCTTTCCCAGTATACAACCACAAGTTGTATAGTGTAGTGTCTAGTGAGTACCACTGTTGCATTGGTTTACCCTTTGTCCCTCCATTTCTGTGCTCTTTCAAAAAAATCTTCCCCCATTTTCTAAATTTCTTCTCTTTCCCTTTTCTTCCATTTATTTGTTCTCCTCAGGGATTCCTCTTTCACACTCTGTTTTCCCACTTATTTTTCCTCATGGGTATCCAATACAATTCTTTAAATTATCATCTTGAGAAGCTGATCCCTAGTTAAGTTATAATTTTGTTATTTTTCGTGGGATTCACTCTCCTGAACAATCGAATTCCTATTTAACCACATATCTGTAGGTGTCTGGTGGATATAAAACACACATGCTTAAAAATGAACTTATCATTTTGTGAAATTTCTCTCTCCATCTGCTCTTTTCTATTTGTGTCAGCTTAACCATTGTCTCCCAGTGTACTGGGATTTAAATCAGGAAGGTTTTTTTTTTTTTTAAAAA
This sequence comes from Dipodomys ordii, assembly GCF_000151885.1. Taxonomy (NCBI): domain Eukaryota; kingdom Metazoa; phylum Chordata; class Mammalia; order Rodentia; family Heteromyidae; genus Dipodomys; species Dipodomys ordii. The sequence continues at coordinate 3,775,654 of NW_012267250.1, forward strand.
AAAAAGATTTTCTGTCCCCATTCCTATTCTCAGTTTATCAACTCTTGAATCTGTTTTCTAACTTCTCAATCTTTCATTGGAGTATTTCATGCCCTTCATTATGTCTTTCTTTTGTCTTTAGTGATCTATTGATTTTTCCTCCATCAACTTCCACTCCAATACCGTCAATAATGTCGCTCTACCACTTGAGCCACAGCTCCACTTCTGATTCTTTGGTGGTTAATTGAAGATAAGAGTCTTACAGACTTTCCTACCTGGGCTGGCTTTGAATGAAGATACTCAAAAGTCAGCCTCCTGAGTAGCTAGAATTACAGACAGGAGCCACCAACAACTGATCAGCAATAGGATTTTTGACTAAAATATTTCAGTTCTTTCTGCCTTAGTCAACATGATGGTTATTGAAATTACCTTTCAAACTGATAGTTTTTCCATTTTTATTACATCATTCTGTAGTTACATGGTTTTGAAAATCCATCTTTACTTAACAAAGGATATATTTCAGTAGTTGTTTATTTTTCACTTGTTAAAACTAGAACCAACTTCTATTCTGAAAAGTGAAGAGGGTTTTGTGAGATTTGTGACTGGTTATTATTAAGATTTAATTTACTTTTATCAATCTGTCTATCTAGTTGATTGTCTCTATATCCATAGCCTGAGTAATTTTTAAATGAATGAAAATAATGCAAGTTTTACAAAAACATTGACAATACCTTCTCATATCTTTGCATATGATAATACCTTCTGGTAACTTAGTAGCTTTTTTAACAAGGGAGGGGGAGTTGATAGTGGGTTCAGTAGTAAACTCAGGTCTTGGGTGCTGTCCTTGATCTAATCTATTTTGCTCAAGGCTAGAACTCTACCATTTTTAACCACAACTCCACTTCCAGTGTTTAGGTGATTAATTGGAAGTACAAATCTCACAGACTTTTCCTGCCTGTGCTGGCTTCAAACTCTGATCTTCACATCTCAGCCTGCCCTGAGCTACCCGTGTGAGCTACCAATATCAGCTTATAACTACTTTTTAAAACCAGTTCTCTATCATCATATTTTATTATACCACATTTGCCAATGCCTTGAGGTAAAAGTTTGCTTTCCTTAGACCATTATTATATATTCAAGCTACATTGTGGGAAAACATGAAAATCCATAACTAGTATATGTGAATATATTTGAGCCAAATGTTATGGCAAACCCAAATCCACATGTCCTTCACTAAATCTCCGTTCCTACACATAACTTGCAGGCTGTTATTGTAGAGATTATTGCCAATATTACCTAATCCAGGGGTATTTTTCTTTTTTAAATTAAAAAAATTACCTTTAAGTAGATGTACAAAGTAATTTCAATGCCACACATCAATTTATGAGCACAAAGCATCTTGATCAACGTCAGCCTTTCCGTCATTCTCACCCCCAGGGATCCCATTAAGTTACCTGGTTCATTTCCACACATGCATATTGAATATTGTGACTGTATTGGTTCATCACTCCTCTCTCCATTCATCTGAATCCCTGTCACATGGGACATTTTCTTTGTTCCTATTTTGACAAACTTTCTTTTGTTAGATTACTATTATAAACCATCATAAAATACAACTGGAGTTTCAAAGCTATACATACCACAAGGGTCTGAGTTTAGGCGAGGAGGGTGGGGCTGAGGACCTCAGGGGGTTGGGGGAAAGCAGAGAGAGAATGGTTATTCACCAGCTTCCATAGGGGACTGCTGGGTCAAGGGGACAACTTGGGGTCTTGACAAGTGGACCCCTCTGTTGTGCAATGTTTGCTAGAACATGATCCACTCGGAAATGGGAGCAAGGGGAAGAAGCTTCAAGAGTCAGACAGGTAAAGTCTCCTGCCCCAAATAGAAAAAAAAAACACCTCAAAATACAAAACAGTACTATACATTCCTCACACAGTCTTAGCACCAATTGTTGCTTTAAAAAATACTTCACTGGAAGGAAAAAAATATTTAATAGTACCTTACAGCTGCTGCTTAAAACATAATTCTTATGGATGAAATTATATTTATCTATATTAAAATTTTTATACAAATAAAGTCATCTATTGTACCTGCGTAGAAACGAACAGATCTCGGATTCTAAGAGTTGCTTTCAAGATAAAAGAAAAGGCCAGGGCAGTGGCAAGTGTTGGGTGCTACCTGAGGAGCAGCTGGGGTCTGGGATTCCTCTCCTGCTGTCAGCCCCTCCTAAGGCTCTGGGGGGTATGCAATGAACTTGGGCTGCTCTATGTGATCCTCCCTGCCCTCAGCCAAGTGGGGGTAGAGACTGGCCATGGTTTCTGTTCTGAGCATAGGCTTCTAGGGCCTAGAGGTGGACTCCCTTTCCTCCCTTTCTCTGCCTGGTATTTGGGGGTCAGAGCTTCTGGGAGACTGCCCTGAAGAATCTCAGCAAGAAAAGCAGATGCAGTTTTCAATTCACACCCCAAACAACAACAACAAACAGAAACCATAAAACCAACCTACAGAGAACAAAAGAAACTCAAACATGTGCAAGGACACATGGACGCCAGAGGTAAGTGGCTAGCCTGGGACCCTGGAACCTGCACAGCCCACAAGGGAAATCCATCACGGCTCCTGGATGTACACAGACGCCCTGTGCCTGCACACAGACTCTGGCTCACAGGCAGGAGGACAGGTGTGGCACACAATCCCTGGGAAGCAGCAAGTGGAAGAGGGAGGAATACATTAGAGGAAGGTGACGGAACAAGAGTTTTCCTTTCCAAAGGGAGTAAATAAATGCCTTTTGGGGTCCTGAAGAGAATAAAATATAAGGTATGGGGCATGGCTGGCCAGAATCCTGGCTGGGTGCTACTGCCTGGGGATCCAACCTGGGACTCTGTCTTTGTATCCCTGGGGCAAGATGTACTGAGCATCACCTGTGCAGCCTGGCCTCAGCCCTTCCCGCTCTTGGTCTCAGCTCTCAAGCTCTGGTACCATCTACTGGCCCCATCACTTTACCCTTCCCAGGTAAGCCTTTTCCTGAAGTACTCAAAGCAGCCCACTGCACCCAAGAGCAAACTGTCCACATGGACATTGTTCTGAGTGCAATTCCTTCTTCTGTTGCCTTCAATCTGTGTACTTACAAAACAGCATAAACTCTTATCTTTTACATTCAGACTGCTCTGTTTCATTAAATATACATGGATATTCAAAACCTTCATAGAAAATGTAGATGTTAGATAATTTGTAGCAGGGAGCAGGAAAACTCAGAAGTGGCAAGATAGATCACATCAAAATATCATAAGACTGTGAAATGATAGTTTAATACTTTTACTGTTTTTGCATGAAACCATCATCTGAAATCCCACAATGTTGTAGAAGCAAACTATGTTCACTTGAATTTAGAATGCTAATGCTTCAAAAAAGCAACAAGATGCCAAAACTTATCAGGGTCTATGTAGAACTTTGCCAGTATGTTAATCTGTTTCTAACCAAAAAAAAATCTGATTTAAAATAATCACTAGCTATGAAAAGTTTAAATTGTAGAAATTGTTTAAATTGTAGAAAACACATGCATAGATATGTATATATACACATCACTATACATCATTTTATATATATATAACACATTGTCTGTCTATCTGTCTGCTGTCTGTCTGTCTATCTATCTATCTATCTATCTATCTATCTATCTATCTATCTATCTATCTATCTATGTACTGGCCTCTATCATGCACCATTTGTTTGTCATTGAGAGTTGTTATGCAGTTTCTTTTAACTTAAATTTCCCTACTGTAAAATTAGAGTAATATTGTGAAATTTAGGTTCCTTTAGGGAAGATTGTGAGAAATCAGTTAACTAAATAATTAATTTGGGCTCCTACTATGTGCTAGACAAATCCTAGGTTCTGGGATTAGGGCAGGCCCAGAGACTAGCCCATAGAAAGACCAGACTTATAAGTACAATGTCTCAAAAGTGCTAATTGTTATCAAAAGTCTCCTTTTTTCCACTTTAAGTCGTATTCTGTGGGAAGCAGATGGATTAGAAATAAACAACATGGTAGGAGAGAAACAAAGGAGGAGGCAACAATACTTGATAAGAAATGTACTCATTACCTTGCTCATGTAATTGTAACACCTCTGTACAGTATTTTCACAAAAAAAACCTTATTATAAAAGAAATCAATACCCTTCTCCATGAAATGCAACTCTGTAATGTATTCCAACTACATTTTTAAGGAAGAGTGTTCTTTTGTTCTTGGTATGTGTCTCTGTGTCTTCCTTTCTCTGTCTCTGTCAGTATCCCCATCTCTGTGTCTTTGTATCTTGATTTTTAAAAATGTTTGGCCACTGGATGTTTCAGGAACTTTTAAAATAGTTTTAAAATATTTAGTAAAATTTGAAATAATAGGAAAAAATATCCCAATTGCATGTACAAGGACATCTTACTGCATGATTCTGGCAAGAGCATTCACTGTGTTTATGCGGAGCAGTGAATCTAGCATGTGTATCTAGTACAAGGTTGGCAATAGGTAAGCTTTATCCACAGAGGCCTTCTCATCGCTTTCTCTTCCTCCTTTATGTCAGAGTACAAGGGTATGACAGAATAGATATAATGGTTTGGCTACCTTCAAAGACAGCTGAGACTAGTGAGAAGAGGGCTAAAAGTGTCATAAACCTGTCAGATCATCGTGGCAAACAGGAATATTTCAGTCGGAGAGAAAATACAAATAAGAATTGTTTCAATACACTCTGTGAAGGAAATGGTTCCGTCTTCCACAAACCCATTTTCTAGTACTTTGGGATTAAGTACTGTGGAGAATTAGGTGTCAACCGAGACCTCAGTAAGAGACCATAAAAGGAAACAAGATGCCTTTAAAAGTCTGGATAAGAAGATTAAAATACATCTATTGAACAGAATATCCATAAAGCACTCAAATTAAAAATGGATCACTGCCACACTTGATTCACATATGGCTTTTAAAAGTCAGATACAGAGAATTTATTGTTTAAGATTTCATTTAATTTCAAGTGATGGCAGAATTAAATGAATACTATCCTATACACAAGGACCATTAATAAAATCAAAAAGCTATGAATACCAGAATTACCACTTCAGTGGTGGAGGAATACCATAATGACTTAAAAATGACTAATGTGGAATATGTAAAGTGTTGTTGCTAGTATGCTTTTTTATCTTTCTGAAGACATATAGATTTTAAATTTAAAAATTGTAAAGTATAGCTGGGCACTGATGGCTCATACCTATAATCCTAGCTACTGTGATCTGAGGATCACAGAAAGTCTGTGAGTTTATTTTTTTTAATATTTTTTATTGTAAAGATACTATACAGAGAGGTTACAGTTACATGAGTAATGTGAGTTTCTTATTTCAACCACCAATAGCCAGACATGAAGCGAAGCTATGAATCAAGTGGAAGAGAGACAGCCTTGAATTAAAAAGCTAACGGACAGTATTGAGGTCTTGAATTCAAGCCTCAGTACCAATACTCCCCCCCCACACTTTTTTTGTTTGGTCAGTCATGGGGCTTGAACTCTGGGCTTGGGCGCTGTCCCTCAGCTCTTCAGCCCAAGGCGATCACTCTACCACTTGAGCCACAGTACCACTTCTGGTTTTCTAGTGGTTTATTGGAGATGAGAGTATCACGGACTTTCCTGCCTGGGCTGGCTTTGAACCTTGATCCTCAGATCTCAGCCTCCTGAGTAGCTAGGATTACAGGTGTGAGCCACCGGCACCTGGCTTTCACACACACATTTAAAAATGACACTTTCTCCATCTCTTTTTATAAAATAACTACTTAATAAGCTAATTGCCCTGAAATTAATACCATATACCCCTCCTGAATATGAGCATATTTATATGCTTAAATAAATATACTTGTATTATAAATACATGCACACAGAAATTTAAGTTTACAAAGCAGAAAATCTTAAAGAGAATCTTTGTAGATGCTCAAATATGTGATAAATACAGGAAATAATGTTGTTTATGGCAAGTTGAGCTTCAGAGCCAGCTGTTTAATTTACTTGTAGGTATTTGGTCAGCCAGCCCTTGCAGTCATAGTTTCGAAAATCTAATGATATAGTTTAGCATCTTACATAAATTTCTCAATTGTTCTAGGGTATGTCTTTAGGTACTTGTGGGTTTTGCATGTTCTTATTTTAATTGCAAGACATAGGGATGCACCAATCATTTTTATTTTCCTTTCCTTGAGTACAGCTAGTTTCTTTGTACAGCAAGTGATTCTGGTACCACATGGATACCCTTTCATTACTGCCTCAGTTTCCCTTGCTTTAGAGCCTATACCGCACCACTAAAACATGGTTTGTACCCTTATCTGGCCAGCTGGAAGTGCTCAGGACTGAATGCCTCTAAAAGCAACCTTTACCTAGAGAGACCTGTAGGAGCTTGTGTATACCCAGATCCCTTGCCCCAGGGTAGCATAACTTCAATGCATGTGTTCTACATAGCCTCTGCTGTTTCCTAGAGGAATCAAGCTCCAATTCCCACAACAGAAATGTGCTTGCTATTGAAAATTCTCTCGGCTGATTTTCTTTCTCCTAGAGTTCTTGAATTAAGCTCACAAACAAATTACTCACACTCAAATCCTCGCCTCAGGTCTGATTCTGAGAGAAACCACATGAAATAAAACTGTGGCACAATGTCCCATTTTTTTCCTTGGAGAATTTAGATTCATCAGATTATCTTTCTTCTCAAGGTTACTGGCATACCAAGAGTACTAAAATAATCAAACTGTTTTATGAGCTAGGTCAAATCTTACCTAAACAATTTTAAACGATCTTAAAGTTTTTTGTTTCATGATTTTTTTTTGGTTATGATTCCCACACAAAGTACATGATGGTCTCTAAAGAATGCTTTCTGCTATGTTCATCACCACAAACATGTGCCATTTATTGTGATGTGAGAATTGATGTCTGACTCTATATTTTATCATTTAAATCAATTTGGTTTTCAGAAGTGTATGCATCTAAATGAAATATGCATTCTTTGAAAAGCTACAAAATGCATTTCTTTATTGAGCTAACACTCAATCACTGAGATCACTGGCCCATGACCATCAGAAATCTTTCATTAATAAAATTTACAGCAAAAATGTAGAAAAGACTGAACCAGTTTTAAAGAGATTGCATGGGGAGGATTTTGCTCCTAGATGTTTTTTGGTCAGGCTCATCAAAAATGCTTCTCCTAATAGCATCTGTTAAACTCTTAACAAGTAACATTTTCCTAAAAGATAGGCTTTTCTCCTAATCTCCAAACCTTTCAGGAGATTAGAATCAGATTAGAATTATTTTGTTACCTGAAGATTTCTTACCATTAAGCCAATTTAACTCACTTAGTAGATGATAGGATAGATTTTTAGAATGCATTCACCTTACAATGATTAAGAGACCAGTTAGAATTTGGAAATAAACCGTGTGTATTGATAAATTGTCCTAGAGAACATGTATGTTTTGCCATCTCAAGAAAGCATATAGTTACATTAACATAATTTTATTCTTTATTTAATATTTTACTATACTTTCAAGTATATATTATACATTTTTAATCAGAAAGATTCTGATTAAAAATGTATATGTATACATAAAAAGAACAAAAGAAGAATAAAAAATTCATAAAGAATTTAAAAATTAAATACTGTACTCATGTATATATATATATGTATATATGTGTGTGTGTGTGTGTGTGTGTGTATAAGTATAAACAAACATTTACTTACATACAATTGTATTTAATACTACTTACCAGTGAAGTTTGGGCCTACAAATGATATGTTGCAACCCTTACCACAGGTTTTAAGTCCTGTGCAGAGCAGCAAGATGTTTGCTTTAATATGTCAATAAGAAATAATTTCTTGGGACTGGGAAGGTGGCTCAGTGATAGAGTGCTTGCCTTGCATGCATGAGAACCTGGGTTCAATTCCTCAGCAACACATAAGCAGAAAAAGCTGGAAGTGGTGCTGTGGCTCAAGTGATAGTGTGCTAGCCTTGAACTGATGTGTTGAGGGACAGTGCCCAGGACCAGAGTTCAGGCCCCACAGAAACGTTCAAAAAAATGAATATTGCCAAGAAATAATTTCTTAATATGTAAGTGGAAATCTATACCAAATAGAAAACAGCAGCCTAGAAAGGGGGTTAGAAGAAATATTCAGAATAAATTAGTTGCGCCTACCACACATCTCTTGGGAGCTGCTGAGTGATTTTTCTTGGTGATCAACAACAAAGGTCCTTATCCTATCCCACTGGTTATGTAGTCATTCTTTTTTGGTGGTGGGATCTGATTACAGTAGGTTCTTCTGTTTTGAATCTACCTACCATCTAATTTTGTTACTCCAGTTCACCACTAGAGAGGAAATATCCAGTTTCTAATAAAGGATTTATTCCTGTCACAAGCTATTTTCTTTCTTTCACATACTGACTGACTAGAGTTGCAGACTAGATGAATTCCAAATGAGTTTCTGTCCAAGTGCCTGTCTTTCATAATAAGTTTTTGTCACAGAAAAAAACCTGTAGCAAAAATACTCATACCTCCACTCACACACAAACACACACACACACACACACATACACACACACACACACAAACTTCATTACAGTTACAAAACAAAATGCTTGACTCATTTAAGAAATAGGCCTCTGCCACAGAATCAGTATTGTCTATATCATGTTATGGCCAACTATCCTGAACACAGAGGTAGCATTACTGATCTGTTTGTACCTATTCAATAAGTCAAGGGCCTGAGCTTTTGTTATTTTTGTCACCAACTAAATACCCCAGCTAACACTGAAATAGAACAGGATAGAGATAGAATGAAATAATCCACTTTCAGCATTGGTTTGCAAAAATAAAATTGGTTTGGGCCTTAGTCATCTTTAAGTGAGTTTTGATGATATTTTCTAGGCTTTCTTACAAAAAACAGAAACCTGAACTGTCATATGTGTTTAAGCTTTTTATTCTTTGACTGGTTTTGTTTTGTTTATACTCATCTATGTAACTATGAAAGTGGTCCTAAGACAAAATGGGATGAATTCAAGGCTGACTCAAGAAGAAGTTCAATTACCGTGAGTCACTCTGGGATGAAGAAGACATCACTGGCCTCAAGTATCCTACCATCTCTTGAGAAGCCAACAGATACACACCATGATTCATGTCGATTTGGGAGAAGTTGTAGACTGAAGTATAAAGAGCTATAAGAGCCTAAGGCAGGGAGAAATGTCTATAGATAAGAAAAACTACTATGAGTCACTTTCTCTAAGGATTTTCTTTACTCAAGGTTCATATGTTTACATCCTTTACGGCACAAAAAACCACTGAGCTGTTGGAGCTCTGCATTCTTGACTTTAAATGTGCCTCCTTTGAGAGGAACAAAACTCCTGTAGATAGAAACAATATATAAAAACAATATATTGCTATCTACTGCAACGAGACTTCCTCTTCCACAGTGAATCAGTCTTTCTTTATGCTCACTTGACAGTAGGTCCCTGAAGGCAACTGTGTATGTCAGTAAAGTTGAATTCCACTTGTGTGCATCTGGGTTCTGATATTAGGATTTCTCATATGTATGCCATCTAAATCTCACAAAGGGACACAAGGTGAATAAGGAACTGTAGCCAATATATTAAGACTCTTTGTCTCAAGGCTGTGATCTGCATATTAGCCAGCATCCTTTACATGGAAGAAACAGTCAATGCCACTTCTCCAGTAGTAACTGACAGTCCTCTTACACCAGACCTCATGTTCATTCATAGGGAACTTGTTTTGTGGAGCCTGCATCTTTTACGTCAGAAGAAGATGCTTCTTTTGTACAACAAGTAATCGTGATTATTCTTGATTTTTAAATTTTTGGTTAGCATAACTTATTTGCTCAAAGGGTTTCATTATGATATGAACCGCTTACATACAATATACTTGGATCAAATTCATTTCATCTACGTTATCCTTCTTAACTACTCTCCCCCCTGCCCCCTTCTTCATAACACATTCGGATGTATTCCATTGTGCTATATATGTATCCATATATTTATATTAGAGACTATATAATATAGTATATATAATGTAGTTATATGATACTCATCCCCAAATCAACCTGATTCCCATGAAAATAATTTTCTTAAAATTAGGATTATAATAATTACATATATATGTGTAAAGCCTGAGTTCTCAGGTTTAGAAAATCTCTGTTGATCTACTCCTTGATATAGTTCAGAAAATTAATTATTACTAATTTATGAACAAGGGCATTCACTAGCCTCAACTAGCTAGCCCCAATTGCTACCATTTTTATAAGCTGAGATTCTCAATGTTTTACAAGCAAAATGAGGGGAAGGTTCTGGTGATAGTTGAGGGTTTTCCTCCATTTACTTCTCGCAGCCTCACAGACATATCTCAAGTGACTTCATAAAAATCTTCTTGTTGTCTCCTTATGTTCAACATTTTCATTCTCCAGCCATTTTTCCTTTTATCTTTTTTTTGTCAGTTGTGGGGCTTGAACTCAAGGCCTGGCGCTGTCCCTGAGCCTCTTTGTGCTCAAGGCTAGTGCTCTACCACTTGAGTCACAGAGACAGTTCTGGTTTTTGAATGGTTCATTGGCGACAAGTGTCCCAAGGGGACTTTTCTGCCTGGGCTGGCTTCAAACCGTGATCCTCACATCTCAGACTCCTGAGTAGCTAGGATTATAGGATGACCCACTGGCACCCAAACTTCTCCCATACTTTTTAGAGAGATTTCCTTCCCGTTGCTCTCCCACTGCCTCTAAAGCCTCATCATGGATGTGCTACTGAAATGGGGGAGATTGCCTCTCTGTGTTTTCTGCCTAACTGTATTTGAGATACTATTTCTTGTTCTGCCACCTGTGCTGACAGTTGTAAGAGCTATAATGGAAATACAGAAGTCCCATAGAGGACCAGCTCCTCCTTCCTAGGACAAATGTGACTAGCAGATACCATAGGTTTTTCTTTCCCTCTGTTGATTTAGCTTTGACATTAATGTGAGCTTTTCTGTTCCCATAACTGAGGATAGATTTTTCTCCCAGTAGAGGTGTGGGAGCTACCCTAATTGTCTTCTGGACACAGTTGTATGTGTATGTATTTGTGTATGTGTGTTGTATAGCTACAATATATTTTCTAATGGAACTGTTGTTCTCAACAGATAATCATAATATATAATGGTTAATTTTGCATGTCAGCTTGGCTGAACTGTCATCCATATTTAAAATTATTCCTTGGAAAGAACCATTTTTTTCTCTCTCTATCTCACCCTTTCTCGCTAATAATATATACTACTGCTTCCCTGGAGAATCTTCACTAATAACTGTCAACCACATTTTCTGTAGAATTCAAAGAAATCCAATGCTCCAATATTATGTGACTTCACTGCAAAATTGATATGATTATGAGTCACTCATACACTAAAAGAAGATAGTTCTACTTGAAAGAAAGAAGGAAGGAAGGAAAGAAGGAAGAAAGAAAGAAAGAAAGAAAGAAAGAAAGAAAGAAAGAAAGA
>NW_012267250.1:3787202-3831546 GCF_000151885.1 Dipodomys ordii
AAGGAAGGAAGGAAGGAAGGAAGGAAGGAAGGAAAGAAGGAAGGAAGGAAGGAAAGAAGGAAGGAAGGAAGGAAGGAAAGAAGGAAGAAATGAGCAAATGGGCAAAGCTACATCTATACTATTAAGTGACCATTTACTAGATTAGCATTCTTATTTCTGAGTTGTTTAGTGTTTTTAAAGAAATGGTTGTCTTCTCTGAAGGAAAAATTATTAGTATCTTTCTACAGACAAGTCTGTATGTTAACACAGAAGTGGGTGAGATAATGAATGTGCTCTGAAAAGAGTCTGTTATGTTTATATAAGATTTTACTTATAAGTATGATTATCTCTAGGCCCACAGTGTCCTTGTTATTAGACCATTTGACCTTCCAGGTGGTAAAGTGCCTTAAGATTGTGAGAGGAAATAACACAGGTAAGGAATTAAGTTTTCCACTTAAGAAACTTCGTTGATGAAAATCCATTTGAAAAGAAAAATGTTTCTTTGAAATTGAATTTTCTGAAGCTCAAGTGCTCTTTTAGTTTTTAACAAAGAAGACAGCTTTTGCTACTTCCAAATACCATTCGAGTAAATAGTAAGAACAAGGATGCTATGCAGAAAACAGGATGAAGGCAATGATAGTTTTCTTTGGATGAGTCAGAGATTAATTATAACAAAAATTTAGCTTTAGAGGAGACAAATGCATACACTTACACATAGGTTGTTTCTCAATTTTAAACCCTCCAAAATGAGTGACTTAAAGTAATATGGTTTGTTATTTATCATTATTCCCTAGAAGACAGTACTCTTCTCCAAATGTATTAGTCGAGGTCAAGTATACATGTTATCACACAGAAAAAAATAGACATCTTGTGTCTATTTTCCAAGAGATTTGGAATCTCTTGAGCTATTCTTTCCAAGTCTCTCTCTCTCTCTCTCTCTCTCTCTCTCTGAACTACCCAACATCAGTAGACTCAGATGAACTTATTCACAGCTTGGTGACTGGCTTTGAAAAGCCCAGATTAGAAGCCAAGTCTTTGTTAAGGCTTTGACGCAACACTGTCATTCCTTTGACCTCTTGGTCAAATCATCAGTCTATCCCAGATTCAAGAAAAGAGGAACTAGCTACTACCTGTTGTTGTGAGATGTGGAAAGGTAGGTGAAGCCAACTTTAATTCATCACAGGAGTATCTACACAGTCATTCATTTAAACTGTTTCTATTATGGGTCCAACAGTATTCTCATTGCTATAAGGAAGAGATGCTTGGGCAATTCTCATTTCCTTTCAGCCCTGTTAATGACAAGTTTTGAAATCTTAGCCCAGTTCATTTTCATTTCCATGACTTACTCTTTCTTCTCATCTGCAAAATGGACATGATGCTGATGGTTGCTTGCCATATAACTTAACCCATTTAATTTTCATAATTGTGATATTACTATATGTTACCCACTCTGGGTTAATATTATATATGAAGCGCAGAGAACAGGGCCAGACACATAAGTGCTCTCCAGTTAGTTGTAATTACTTTCATTACCGGAAAGAAAAATGATCCAAGAGACTTGCTACTTGCCTGTTCAGCTATTTAATGACAAATTCTGTTTTAACAACAAGTTGCCTTATAATATGTTTTAAGAAACTTGGAAAGAGTTCTTACAAAACACAATAGACTTACTTTTCCTTTTTGGTTTTGTCAGACAAGGAATCTCTGTGAACCCCATTTTGCATGCAAGTTACAGGATGTATTTTCTTTCTTCTGTTTTCTAGATCCCATTCAGTCATTATCATAGTACTTCCTAATTCAATAGATACTAAATTTCCTAGGTCACCTTTTATTTTCCCTTGTCAGATTCTATATATTAGTCATATGAGATCACTTATAGTTCCACATTTACTGTGCTATTCTATGTATCTAAGCCTTTATGTACCCAATTCCCTGTTCTGAAATGCCTATTAGTTTAAAGCCCACACATTATCTATTCTTTCTTCTTCCTTATCTTAGATTTTTTTAAATTCCTGACATCAACTCCCAGGCTGAACCTCTTTGGGTACCTTTTTGTGTGATTTATCTTTCAAGTGCATGCTCATTTCTTCCAGAAAGCTTGATTGTATGACTATTTATTATCTACTTATACAGCTTCTCTAAACTGGACAAGAAATGAATATTTATTCTCTTCTCAAGTCTCATAACCTACAATATTGCCTTGTCTCCTCCATCATATGTGTAGACAGCTGCCTTTGTAAGAGTGCTTTTTATATATTTTATAGCCATAATTCTTCACCATAGTAACCAAAAATTAAGTATATATTTTCTGACACCATATTTATGTGTGTTGTATATCTGCCAGGTTTAAAATGAAAATTAAACTTTTCAATCTTTGGCACTTAACCAAAACCATTTTGAATTGACCAGATAGTATAATTGGAATTTACACACATAATTTTCTCAAGGATTAAAAAATTAAACAGATGGTTACAGCCATTTCTAATACTTTTCCTACTATATATCTTGGGGGTCTCTGGTTTTCATGCTAATCTCAGAGCATGACATTCACTGGAGATACAAGCTGAGCTTCGAGTCTCAGTTCAAGATATTCTCCTCTTCTGTGAAAGTGACAATTTCAAGTATTCACAAGTGGATCCTACAGTATTTATCCTTCTGCAATTGGCTTGTTTCACTGAGTATCACATCTTATGGGTTTATAGTTAAAGCTGGATAATGTACAAATGGAAATTTAAAATGTTTTCATGTCTTGGCTATTGTTAATAATTTGGCAATGAGCACAAAGAAGCAGATAGAACACAATGAAGCATATATTTTTTTAATGTACTGATCTCAAATTGTTTGAAAGAATTGTCAATTGAGAATGCTAGTTCATATGGCCTTTCTACTTTTTGATATTTATACTCCGGTGAGTTAGGTTCTTTTGCCTATTTTGTGTCAATTTATTTCTTTTCTTTGGACAAATGTCTATTCAAGTCATTTGTACCTTTTTTAAATGAACTTATTTGTTTGCTATTGAGTTGTAGGATACTCATATGAATATCCCCTTAACAGGTAATTGTTTTCCAGGAGTTAGATGGAAGAGGAAATTGAGAACTATTTTTAATAATATAATTTTCCTGTTATTTAAGATCAATAACTTGTAGAAGTTTGCTGTACAATATCATCTAACCAACAGATAATAATATTATGAAATTTACAATAGATTAAGAGCATATATCTTGTGTTTTTATTACAAGCAATACAATGTTTACAAATTAATAGAGTGAAAGTTTTGGTGATATTAATTTATTTTGGTAGAAGGTAAATTGTTCTAAATGACTAAATGAAATAAGACATAAAGAAGTTAACAATCACGAGGCCTTGTCTCTAATTAATTAATTAAACAATTGATTTAAATACAAGTAAAATAAATTATTTTCCAAAGGCTAAAAAAGAATCTTCATATTTGAAAGAATAAAATGTTTTTGAAGAGGAAAACATTTATATCAATAATTAATATCTAAAAGATTTGTATACAGTAAATGTATAATCCTATGTTATCTTTATTTCTAAAGTAGAGTTATTATTTATTCAGGATTAACTTTGTTTGGACCTCTATTTCCAAGTTAACACACAAAAAAAGAAAAAAAATATTATTAAGAAAACTTTTGAGTATGTGGCCTGAGTTGAATATTCTATCTTAGTCCTCATATTTTCTTAAAGTACTTACCTAAAGACATTCTCGATTGATTTTGAAAGGTGAAACAGTTTGAAAGGTAAAATGTGGAACATCTGTCATTTGCTATATAAACAGCAGAAAGAGATAATACTGTATAATAATAGACTAGGGCAAAAGTTGACATCTGGAAAGATGGACCAAGTAAATTAGGCATGCTTGTCATACTACCTCTATTGCATCTTCTCAATTCTGCCAGTGCCTCATGAAAAATTATTTTATAGCACAGTGTGTATTAACTGCATTCTGTACTGTTTGATTTATAAAAGTAGGCAGTGGGCCAGTGCACAGTAGTTCACTGAACTAAGAGGAAGTAATTAAATAATCTGACATAATATAATAATTGCTATGACAGAAGTAGACACAGGGCACATCAGGAATACCAACTCAGGGCATTTAGACTCTCTTCTGCAGTAGAAATTTTGACTTAAGTTCACTTAAAAGTAGGGAGCAAACCACAGAAATACCCATGCTAAAAGGTACCCCATGTTAAGAATAGAGTCAGCTATGGAGTGTCTCATGCTTGTAATCCTAGCTATATTCAGGAGGCTGAGATCTGAGAATCACGGCTCCATAACAGCCTGAGCACACAGATCTGAGACTCTTACTCTAATTAACCAGCAAAAATTCAGAAGTGAAGAGGTAGCTCAAGCAGTAGAGTGTTATCCTTGAGTGAAAAAGCCAAGCAAGAGCTTTGAGGCCCCGAGTTCAAGCCCCAACCTCAGTCCCACCACCCTCCAAGAAAAAAAAAAGAGGAAGAAAAATAAAAAAGAATAGAGGTTATTTCAAATCTTTTTTTTATTGTGAAAATACTGTACACAGGGGTTACAACTACATGAGCAAGGTAATGAGTACATTTCTTATCAAGCACTGTTGCCTCCTCCTTTGTTTCCCCTTACTATCCCTTCTCATCTCCCCCCCACCCCCTCCCAAGTTCATTTCTTGCAAATGAACTTATAATGAGTCCAATTGTAAAGAACAACTTCAAAAGCTATAACTTAGAATTTCTGATTTATTCATTGAGTACATCTTCTAGTGTGGAAAACCTATTTATACATTTCTGAAATAGCATTTTTAGTATGGTGGTCTTTTAAACAGTCTCAACCTAATGACAAGGAATCCTATAGGCCGTGTGTAGGTATCTACACCTCAGGGGTACTTTAAACAGATGATTCGTCAGTTATGTAGCCATTGGGAGATGGAAATTTGATTAAGATTTAAAAAGGGCTTTGATATTTTAGGCCAAATAAGCAGAAAACTCACTTTATTAAACGGAAAACTATGAAGTTACAGGAAGATCATTGTGAATTTTGGACATACCCTTCACTGGAGGATATTCATGAGTCCCAGGACTGAGGATGCTGCTAGTATTTCACAAGTAGTAACCAGTGTTTCATAGCACAACCCTGCACAAGGTTGATGGGTCTTGTCACAGATACCAGTAGAACACTTGACGAACACTACTAGGGAGCCAAGTAGAGCCTGTGGGAGCAGAATTTTAGAGTCCAGAGAGTGGGTAGAAAACTGACACAAAACCTTATGAGCTGATAACCACTCATGCAGTCATTACATGTTTTAAAGGTCACAGACTGCTTTTTCAGGTCTAATAATCAGATAAAAATATCTTCAAATGCCACAAAAAACACATGAGATTTTAATTCTGATGGAGGCATAGCCAACTGAATGATTTACAGAGCAAAGATCAGGTGCAGTGCAATTTTTCTGACTAAACTAGAATGAGACACTATTAAGCTTTCCAGAGGCAGTATAAGAAAGTGTGTAACTAGGGCCTTACCTCCTGACAGTCATTTTGACAGAAGCACCCGAACCTGAGTTCTGATTTGGAAAGCAGATCATTCAGTGGGTTTGAAAAGGGATTTTAAAAGAAGCATCTGTCCATCAATAACTTTCTTCTCTGAATTCTTGAGTAAATAGCCTTACTGGAATGTGTCTGTGGTTCCTGAGAAGTACCAAGGAGAATAACTTTTACATAGACTGGAATAACTGTTAATGAGGCATGTTTTATTTTTGGAATACAAAAGCTCCTCCTTCCTGTGGGCTTATGGAGCCCATCATGGTGAAATGAAATGAATTGCATCCAAACAGAGGGAAGCTAAATTTCATCCCTGTATGAGAAATTGCAACTCTGTG
Source organism: Dipodomys ordii (assembly GCF_000151885.1). NCBI lineage: Eukaryota > Metazoa > Chordata > Mammalia > Rodentia > Heteromyidae > Dipodomys > Dipodomys ordii. The sequence goes on from NW_012267250.1 coordinate 3,793,051, forward strand.
TAGTGACCTACCACATGATATTTTCTGTGTTAGGTGGAATGTTACAAAAGGTAAATTGGAAGTCCCTTTAACTGAGTGAGTGCTCTATGACAGGTCTTTTTGGAAGTGCTTTGTGTTTATTCGTAAGGACAACAGCTCCATGAATTCCATGTTGTTTTGGTTTTAAAACTGTGGAAGCTTTTTGACTTTAATAATTTGCCTGGAGTTTTCTAGCTAGGAAATGGGCCCAGGGCCGGGGTGGGGGGGAGGAGAAGGGGACGGAGGCTGGGATTCAGTATCTTTTTTAAAAAACGAATTCTGAAGTTTCCACTATTAGTTTCAACAAAGTAGGGCTTTTCATGAATTTATATATTATATATTAGTGAAAGGAGACAGATGTTTATATATTATATATTAGTGAAAGGAGACAGATGCTAACAGATGTAGACAGGGCTGGCAGGCACCATTTCCCCAGCGAGATTTTCGTGAGTTCTATTATGAACAGTCTACAAATCTGTGGGAATTCAAAGACTGGTAACATGATGAAGGTTGCTTGTCTTTGCTGAATTTCAGAAAATAACCTGGGAGAACTTCATGATTTATTTTTACTTGGGGGCACTGGGCCTCGAACTTGGGGCCTGGCATTTTCAGACATCCTGCAACTTGAGCCACACCTCTGTTTCTATTCCTTTATTAGTTTGCTCATTCTGAAAGGTATTGTATTTCTTCCCAGCTGGTTTAGGACTATGATTCTTCTACCTCTGCATTCTGAGTGGCTAGGATCATAGGTATGCATCACTGTGCCTGGCCTTTAGTGATTATTTTAAATTATCACTCACCAATTTAAAAGGAGTGACTTACCGCACTGGGTAAAGTAGATGCTCATGTCTACTCAGAAGACTTGTAGACATTCCTGGTTCAAAAAACTTGTTTTCCTGGTAGGAAAAAAAAATCTGTGAGACTCTGACCCCAATTAAGCAGGAAAATGATATAGTGAAAACATATTCAAGATGTAGAGGATGAGTCATGAGCAAGAACACCAAGCAAGAGTGTTTTAGACCCTGAGTTCAAACCCTGGTATGGAAATCAACACATACACACACATCTGAATAGATGTAAACATGTGTTTTAAATGGCATGATGAATTTTCAAAATTTTATGCGAAATGTAATGAGTCAGATACAAGGACTCAGCCAGGTCACACTCATTCATACATGCCCACAGGGCATACAGGAAATCCCAGCACTCATGTTGCTGAGGTAGGAAGAATCCAAGTTTGAGACCATTCAGAGCTATCTAGACCCTGTTTCATAAAAGTCACAAAAAAGAAATCATATGTAAAGGCTCAAATAGCTCATTTTTCGACATAACGTCTTGTATATCTCATTGTTGCAATGGGTCCACCTGTATCCCTACTTAAACAATTTGTTTTTTCCCTTCCCCTCCACAAATTGTACCAACATCAATTGTAACTCCTCTGTACGGTATTTTCACAATTAAAAAAAAGAAAAAGGCTCAAATAGTGTATGAATTCCACTTATATGATACACCCACACTAGTCAAATCTTAGATGCAAAAAGTCAAATAGTGATTGCCAGAAGCTGAGGGATAGAGGAAGGAAATGTTATTGTTTAACAGGTTATTAAGTTTCACTGAGAGATAATGAAAAAAGATGCTGCAAATGGGTAGTAGTGATGGTTTCTGAGTGATAGGAGTCTACTTCCTCCTGCTGAAATAAGTATTCTCTTAAAACACTTGAGGTAATAAATTTGATGTTATACGTACTTTCACCTGATTTGGAGAAGTGCATTGTGTTTTGGGAATGTGTCCCCTGACCTATTGCATTACACTTTCAAACAACTTTAAGGTTTGGAAACAATTGAGCCAAGGACTTGCAGAACTGAATTAAATTAAAATCAAATCTCAAAATCTATAGTTGTACATAGTATAATTTCAGAAGATGGTTTTCAAGGCAGCAATGGCTTTAGCAACATAACAATAACATAACATAACAATAACTATCAATATTTGTACAATAATTTGAAAGCAATTCATCTGTATTCAGGTAGCAGTTTGAAATTGTTCGACTTGTTCTTTCTTTTTGTTGTTGGTCATGAGGCTTGAACTAAGACCCTGGGCACTGTCCCTGAGCTCTTCAGTTCAAGGCTAGCACTCTACCACTTGAGCCACAGTGCCATTTCCAGTTTTCTGGTGTTTAATTGGAGAAAAGAGTCTCAGGGACTTTCTTGCCTGGGCTGGCTTTGAACTGTGATCCTCAGATCTCAGCCTCCTAAGTAGCTAGGATTACAGGTATAAGCCACCAGTGCCTGGCTTTAGACTTGTTGTTTCTGCATGAGATAGAAAGCATGACTTTCAGTAAGCTAGAGCAGATACTTAACTTATAAGATTATAAGTCTGTGTGTGTGCGTGTGCGTGCACACGCACACATGCATGTGTGCTCTAGTACTGGGGTTTGAACTCAGGGCCTGAACATCTTAACTTTTTTAGTCACAGCTGGAACTCAGCCACTTGATCCGTGCTTTCTGTTCTACATTTTTGATTAATTAGATATAAGATTTTCTCAGATTTTTCTGCCTCTGCTGGATTTGAAGCAAGATCTTTAAATCTCAGCATGTTGAGTAGTTAAGGTTATAGGCATGAGCCACCAGAACCTGGCTATAATTCTTATTTAAATGAGAGTTGCAGAAATTATGGGAAAATGACACTGAATTTTTTTAATACTTTAAATTGTGTTAACTATTTTTGCTATGATTCCACTAATCATTTAAAATGAGAAGTCTCATTTCAAATTAAGTGGATAAAGTGGAGTGGAGGATATATTTGATGTTACATAGGAAAAGACATGAAGCTGAAGGTTCTATAGAGAAATGCAGTATTTGGCCATAGCAATAGTAGAGGAACGAATGGGAAGGGAAGGTGACAGTACTCTCATCTTGAGAGCTTCCTAGCCGTGAACCTTTAGTTTGACTGTTTATTTCCTCTAATTTCTTCTAGGTCTACCCTTCCCTTGGTGAGAAGTTAATAGGATTCATTTTCCCCAATACTGTCTTGATAGAGAATTAGAACCCTGTAATTTCTTGGCCAAATGGCCCTGAGCTCATACTGGTTCTGTTCGATCCTCTTTCTCAGCTTCATTCTTTTTGCCCTGCCATTTGCCCACTTTGGTGTCTGAGCATTGCCCACACAATGGCTGCATATGTGTATTTGAGAGTATTGTGGCATACTGAGGTTGCTTACCTGGGAGCTGGGGAGGAACATGTTGAGGATGGAACTGGAGAAGAGTGTATTCAAATATAAAGTACTGAAATATTTTGCCCTATAGTCCACCTTTTCTCCTTTCCAAACAAATTGTCAGGCTTTCTCCAGAAAATACCGATTTCCTTCTTTGTTTTAAAAAGGCCAAATTTATTTGAAGAGATTATTAAGAGTCTCTGTAGAAAAGAAGAAGAAGAAGATGAAGACAAAGATGAAGGAGAAGGAGAAGGAGAAGAAGGGGGAACAGAAGGAAGAAGAAGGAGGAAGAGAGGGGGGAGGAGGAGGAGGAAGGAAGGCGAGGAAGAAGTAGAAGAAGAAGAAAGAGGAAAGAGGAGGAGGAGGAGGGAAGGAAGGAAGGAAGGAAGGAAGCAATCAAGAAAGACAAAGACTATGGAGACAGCTTTCCAAGAGTCGATTTCTCTGCTTAGAATTGCCTAGTAGTTGACCTGCAGCTCCAGGGTGTCAAGCAAGACCAAAGGTTGTCTCCCTCTTTATGAATAAATGTGGTAGAGAGTGGGGTCTTTTGTTATTTTAATGGAAAGAGTTTAGATGCTTTACTTTCCAGCTTGTTTTAAAAGTTAATTTTATTGTCAAGGTGATGTACACAGGGGTTACACTTACATACTTCAGGTAGTAATATCTTGTCAAACTTGAGACCTCCTCCCTCATGTTTCTCACCCCCCCCACAAGTTGTACAGTTCATTTACAGTAACAACAGGGGATAAACTATACCTAATTCGGGTAAACATATATACAATACACAGGGTACCAAAATCAAATACAGTGACAACAGGGGATAAACTATAGTGTGTGTGTGTGGGGGGGGAGAGCACAAAAGAAAAAAGAAATCACATAGTACATTAAAAACAACAACAACAAAAACAAACCTCTTGTTTCCATATCTTGGAGTTCATTTCACTTAATATCATCTTATTTGGTCATATGTACATATACACTATGGAATTCTACAGGTTTTTAAGAATAATTTGCCTTTTGTGCTCTACACAACTAAGGAAAGAGCTAAACAATGCAGGACTCAAGCATCTCACTGAAAAAAAGAAGGGCTTGTACTCCAAGTCAAATATAATTTAATTTTTTGAGTGATGATAGATATTTCCATCACTCTTGAATATAGTCTGTGAGTCATATGTGACACATTAGAAATTTAAAATTTCTACAATGTCTTAAACAACAACAATAAGAAATGCATATGTGTATATGAATGTATGCATATATATGTAATTTTATGGCTACTGAAGTAATTTTATGGCTATTAAGTATGTGCCTTGTGCCTTAAGAATGGTTTACATCTATTATTTATCTTATGGTCATGAAAATCCTTAGTACCTGATATCATCCACTTATTTTCCTTACATTATCTAAATCAGACAGCTTTATCTTGACTTATGTATACAAATAAGTATAATCTCAAATAATGGCTCCTGATGTATTTGGCAAAAGCCAACTAATACATTTCATGAGTATAGTTTCAAATTATGAACGTCTTTAATTATTACTTGGTGTTTAAGCTCCTTGAAGATTGATCATTCTTAGAAAAGCAAATTAATTACATGACAGACCTTATCTAGTATATGAAGGATGGAAACCTTAGGTTTCTAAAATGGCTCTAGAAGTGTTCTCTGAGTAATTTATAAAGGAGAAAACACTTGCTTTCTTGTGAAATGATTTTTATTTAAGTCCAGACGTTACTGGTCACTTTCTAGAGTGATTGTCTTTTTTTAAGTCCTTTTTTGTTATAATAAATGCTGCTTAATATTTTGAAGCATTTAAAAACTAATTTAAAATTGTAATTATTTTAAATATCTTCATAGCTTCTAATGTTTCTCTTTTCATTTAATATGCTATGTGGTCATAGTAATACCTTTTTCTTAAAGACAATAGCTCTTATGACAAAGAAAATGCATTGTATATGGCTTGACACAGACACACTAAAATTGAAATAAATCTTGTCACAGAGAAGTAATAGAACTTGCTAAAAATGGAATCCAATTATAAAAATTCACTTGTAGCTTGTATTTTCCACAAATGCCCACTGGAATAGAAACAATCTAATTAATCTAATATCTCAGAAGAAGCTGAACTAGAGCTCATTAAAAGAACAAGAAAGAGCTAGATTTTTCTACCTGTATAACTCAGGGAAACAGCTTCCTCTATCTTCCCTGTTCCTGTCTATAATATGCTCCTTCCAGCTGCTGAAATAGACTGCCTTCTGGAAATTAAAACCCACATGGCTCAGACCATGGCAGTAAATCTGGCAAACAGATGGTCCTGGGTGAATTGTTACACCTCTACAGAATACCTTGGGATTTTTATCAGCAGTCTTTACCCTAAGTAATGGGAATTAGAATGACAAATTAACAGTCAAACTTTCATGCTTATATCAAAATGGTAATTTAAAGGCTTCTTTCCTTACTCTATTCAAGCCAGAAATATGCAATTGACAAGTTAGATATCAGATGTGCAAATGTATATGTACTCATTTATAGCTCTCTCCATTCAAGCACTGCGATGAATTTTAGTGAGGTTTTAATTTCACATTCCAGTTAGATTTTCTTGGTCTCCTATAGGTTTCCTATAGGAAATATATGTGGATGAGTTTGGCTTATTTATTTATTTATGTATTTATTTATTATTATTTTTGGGTCCGGTTGTGGGGCCTGAACTCTGGGACTGGGCGCTGTCCCTCAGCTCTTCAGCTCAAGGTTAGTGCTCTACCAGTGCTCACTTGAGCCACAGCACCACTTTCGGCTTTTTTCTTTTTGCTTATGTGGTGCTGAGGAATCGAACCCATGACCTCATGCATGCAAGGCAAGTGCTCTACCACTGAGCCCCCTTCCCAGCCCTGAGTTTGGCTTATTTAAAAAACATTGAAAGTCAATTCATTTCACATAAAAATGATTTATTGATGTGTGCAATCAACTCATTTAATATGGTCACTGGCTTCTCTATGGAGAAAAATAAGAGAACAGAAAGAGCTGAAGGGAATTAACCTTTTCCAGTGTCTTCGGTCTAGCCCTTTGCTCTATCCTGCTTTATCTTATCCTAAGAATTGTTCTCAAACCCAAATTCTTAAGACCAAATGAATCAGAAATAAAAGGATTTACTGGCACCATTACAGATGCTAGTCAGAAATAAAAGGAAGGATCAGATTCTGGGCCAAGTTCTTGCAATTAGCAGCAGCAGGGGTTGGCAGGAGCTGGAGAAAGTCCTTTGGACTGGAGCTGAAAGTATATTTGGTAATTCTGGGGAAGAAAAACACCATAGCCTTTGCTGCTAATAAGAAGGGTGGGATAATTCATTCCTCCACTCCCTCATTTGCCATCTCGCCATCCCTCTGTGTAGCCCTTTGTGATTAACTTTCAATTGTAATTAAATTGGAATATCTCAGATTTTTCCTGTCATCACTAACATGTGGTATTCACATACTCATGCTTTCTTAGCTTTACTCAACATATGCTTCTATGTATATTATTTGTAAGTTTCTGAAAATAGACTTGAGCAAGGCAGATGTAATTCTTATCTTGGTAGTATTTTGATTCTGTCAGAGAAGATATGAAAAAAGGAATAGTATTTAAATGATATGACTACAACCATAGTAAAGAGTAAAATATTTCTTAATAAGATTGGAGATATACTTTGGGGAGTAGTAGAGTTGTCTAAAGCTCTAAGTTAGGTGAGGACAAAAATAACATTCTACGAGAACTTGAAGCAGATGGGGAAAATTTGAATATAGTGGGAAGTTTATTCAAAGTTGTTGTGTGAATGCTTGCTAGTCTGCATATATTAATAAAATTGTGTCTTACAGAATGATTTAGTCTTGGCACTGTGGCTTATATCTCAGCTACTTGGAAAGTGGAGATAAGATCATGGTTTGAGAAGGAAGGAAGAATGCAGTCAAGAATTCATTGTATAGACTTCAAAATTAAGAAAAGTAAAGGAAGGGATTGGGACAAAAGGAGTGAGAATGTAGAAGGGGCTGACACGGATTAAGATGCATTGTATTCATAAACTGCTTTGTCAAATGGCACCTCTTTTGTCCAACTACTTAACAATAATTAACTAAATAAAATTAGCCCATAAAACAAGACAGGTGTGTTAGTGCATCTCTGTCAATCCTTCTACTCTTATGATATATGTAGGAGAATTATGGTCCAAGGTTGGCCCTGGGCAGAAGTATGAGACTCTTTGATAAGCAACAACAACAACAAACAACAACAACAACAAACAAACAAATAAACTAGAGCTGAGATTTAAGGAGTAGAGTACCTGCCATACAAGACACTGAGACACTGAGTTCATTGCTCAATTTACTGCTATTAAAAAATGGCCTAGAGAAAGGTGTGTATGAAGAAAAAGGAGGAAGAGGATCTAGAAGGAATTCAGAGACAGCAGCCTGATGAGGGAGAATGTGATTGGCTCCTATTTATGGATGAGACTCACAGTCACTATGACTGTAAGTATAATGAAAGTGTGACTGTGATTTGAGTTTGGTTTTATCCAGTCTCATTCTTTTACAGAACACCTTTTCCTTGTTAGACAATCGAGCCCTGCTGAAGTAACAACTTTATTTCTTATCTAAATAGTGTTAGTCAAGAAATAATTCTGCATTTTCATTCAGATACAATGCCACTTCATTTAAGTAGTCCACTGTCCATGTGTTCAGCATAGATCTCTGTTTTGTTTTTCAGTGTTCCAACATTCCAGAGCCTTCCTGAAGAGATCCTCAGCAAGCTTGCTGATGTCCTCGAAGAGGTAATTGTTTCTAACCTTTGAACATTTTGAGATGGAGCCTCTTCTTGTAGCCTGGCTTCTTTCACAGCTAGTTGTGTGATGATGATGCACATACTACAGAAAGATCTTTTACAATTCACTTTTAGCTCTAGGGGGAGCTATATATGTGGCTTCAAATAAAAAGCAGCTAAGCATATCCAACATTTTACAGGTAACGGTGGGCAAATTAACTCTATCATAGAGGGAAGAAAACTTTTTGTTACAATAAATGTAATGTTACTTTGACTTCCATGGATGAGAAATGGCATATTTCTTCCTTATCAGTTAGTATAAAGTTACAATTATGGCCAGCGTATAGCTTCAGATTAGCAAACTTACAAAAGGAATGATCAGTTAGGCTTATATTCTGTTAGCATGCCTGAATGTGAAATGTCACTGTAGATTTATTTTCCCTGAATCTGTGAAGCCATGGTGTGGAAGGAGAGAAGGAACAGCATAGTTAGCCCACTGTTCACAGATTGCCTCAATGAGAATCTTAACTGACAAAAATAAAGGGAAGTTTATTTAGTTACATTGATGAGCACAATTCCTGATCAACAGTAGTCCAATTTCAGCGACTAAAGTTGTTGAACTAAAGATTGTATATGTATAAGCTTTGTTGTACATCAAAAACTTTCATTTTTTCCACGTATCTAGTGTTTGTTGTTTGTCCTGTATAAATCAAGGGCCTTGACGTATGACAAGAAATGAAATGGGGTCGGTCCTTTCCTCATCAAAGGAAAGAAAGATTCATTAATAATCATCCTGTTGCATAATATTTAATATTTAATTGAAGTGAAAATATGAGCCAATGAGAAAATATGAACTACTAAGACCATAAAACAAGCGAACCAACATAGCCTGGGACAAGGAATGAAAAGACTTGAGAGAATACAGTGAGCTGAGCTCTTCAGAATAAGTAGGAGTTGGCATTGTAAAGGACTGTTACAAACTAGATGGACCCAAATGGATGGAAAAAGGGAAAAGGATATGGTGATTCAAAGGCACCATGTGACAGATGTTATTGATAGTGCAGAGAATAGGTCCAATGAAATACTTTGGTTTAATTCTGCTAGTTAGATAAAAACTTTGAAGGTTTTTAAATCTCAAGAGACAGAAATAGGGGCAAAGTCAGATTAACAGAACTTTAAGGAATATTTCATAAGAGTTTGGTAATTAAATTAATTTGGTAAGTAAAAGCAAAATGAGATGCAAACAGCCAACCTAGAGCAAAGGGTAATCTGGGATATGCTTTCTCATCTGAATTTTATTGTCAGATTAATTTGTCTTGTTGCCCTTCAGGATTTCATTCAGTATTGATGGTTTTTGTCCATTCTATAGTTATTTATTGAATGCCTATTTTGTTCCTTCTCATCCTCTTGGCATGCAGCAATGAAGGGAAAAAAATAAGACAAATTTCCCTCTCTTAGCGGATTTCACCTTATTTCTACAGCGCCATGGGGAGAAAGTCAGGAAACTAGATAAATCATTTGGGGGCTGGGTGTATAGCTTAATGTCTCATAAAAACTTAGGAGCCAGGATTTAGGTGAGTGGGAGAATGATGCCTAGTATGCACAAAGCTCTGGGTTCAAGCTCCTGTATCATAAAAAGAACAATAGACCAGGTGTGTAGCCTAGACAGGCCTCAAACTCACAAGCTGTTGAAACCTGTGAAAAATGGAAGCTTTTCCCCCTCATGCCTTAAAACCTCAGAAAAGCAAATGGTTCAAGGAAGAGACACCAAAACTTGGGACTGAATTTTGTTGAAAGATAAGGAGAGAAGCAGGGTGGAGTAGGGGGAAATAAGGCTTGTAGAAACACAGGAAATCCTATAGGAGCAGGAGACAAAATGTGGGGGAGGTGCTGCACATTTCTTGCATAGTCAGAGGGTAGACTGTCCTGTGCCTACAGAAATGGTGGACGTTTGCACCTGGGGACAGTTTGGGTAAGTGAGCTGATGGAGTGTTTTGAGATAAGGAAAATCTGATTGGTTCTCTTTTGTTCTCTCAGTGGTATCAAGTGTATCAACTGAGAAAGGTGAGGTATGATTGGTTCCAACAGTGAGATGGGTATAAGAAAAATGTAGGAGCAAATGGGATTGGGTCATGTGGTTTCACTTCCAGACATCATTAAGGCCTCCCTTGTTGCTAATCCACAATTGACGTTAAACAGACAGGCTTTGTATTCCAAAGGACTATAGTAAGGTTAAGAAGTTGACCTCAACTGCTAGGAGCAAAGTAAGAGGGTGTTTCCATATTGGAGTGGGCTAGTGAAAGTTTACTGGAGAATTTACCCCAGGAGGGAGGAAACTGTGCGCTGTGTTTGGGCCATTTGCTAATTGTCTCTAAGGGAGTTAGAGAAAAGTAGACTATCTCTATGTTTACACTTGAAAGGGTTGGAAAACCAACCCTGAGTGGATACATCTCAAAGAGGCAGATGACAAATTTACAACAGGAATATAAAAGAATTTACTACAGAAATGTGATGCTTGCTACTCTGAACCCACCTAGGATAGTATCTAGATTTGAGGCCCACATCATCCAAGTGAACTGGTGACCTGTCTGAAAAGCAAACTGAAAGCTCTAAGAACACTTGCCTGAGAGTGGTGGTAAGGTTCTAGGTTCAGTCCCCAACATGGCTAAAAGAAATGTTTTCTCTCTCTCTCTCTCTGTCTCTCTCTGTGGTGTATACACACAGTTTCAATTTAGGGCCTGAGCACTGTCCCTGAGATTTTATTTTGCTCAAGGATAATTCTCTACCACTTAAGTCACATTTCCACTTCTGGCTCTTAGGTAGTTTATTGTAGATGAGAATCTCACAGATGTTCCTTCCTCGGCTGGCTTTGAACCAAAATAATCCTGAGTAGCTAGCATTAAAGACATAAGCCATCAGCACCCTGATTATGTTGTTTCTTAAGGTCTGGCTTTAGAATAGGACTAACCAGAGTCTTGAGCCAAGAAAATGTCTGAATAAAGTTTAGTCAAGATGGGGGTAGGGGCACTAAACTCCTCTTGGCCACCAGCCCATTTGATTGTTTGTTTTTCCCTCCCAACTTTATTTGTTTGCATGGACTCAGGTTCCAGATAGATCAATAATTGGCTTTAAATAGGACTGTTTTGTTTTTCCAAGAGAAAAGAAGCAAGGGAATAGCAAGTTGAGGGAGCTTGGGAAGAGTGATTACAAGCATGGACTGTGGAATTTAGAACTGGACAAGAGAGAAAGGTACTCTAGAATGGGGAAAGACCAATGAGAGGTTGCAGAATCTGTGGTGTTTAATGTACTGAGATTAAAGAATTTTGGGAGTTGGGCTAGAAGAGGAAACAAATGAGAAATGCATTGAAAATATTTTTGTCTGTTTGTACTGGCTACACCAGTAATTCTTTGTTTCAGTCACAAATTCTTAGTTTGAGGCTTATTAAAGTAAGCTGTGCTATGACTTATTGGTCTCTTTTATCTGTGACCACAAAGTGAAGCAGAACATTGTTACAGTTGACTTTTCTATGTCCAACCATAAAAAGAAAATTTGTAAGAAGTAGTACTGCTATAGTTCTCTCTGAATGTGCTGACCTGCAGCCTCTGTAAATATAAAACTGCTTTGTCCAGTTTATTTTATTTTTTTGGCTTATTTTTGTAGAATCCACTGAAGAACTTTCTGGTGACCTTGTGCGTGTGTATTTTATGTTGTTAAACAAGTAAGACTGAAATACAAATTCATTAGCCCCACTCAGCCTCCTAAAAAAGAAGTAAGAAACCATGAAATCCTTTTATCATTTCCTGTCTTTTCCACAGCTGTGAAAGCTTTTGCTATGTTTGTGTAAAAATAGCAACAACTAAATAATTCTGACCAAAGAAATATGTTCATATTGCATGTCAGATTTTCTAATCAGGAGATGCTTTAATTTATGCTTGGATTGTGTAAACCACATTACTCTCTACCAATGATGAATGAAAATGGAACAGATGATTTTGTACCCACATATTTGTTTTCAGGACATAAAAATGAAATAAATGTACCAAATACAAAGTAGATACATAAATATACTACCCAGGACTAACAAAATGTTTAACTCAAGTTGAATAAATAAGTACAATGGAAAGCTAGATAGAATTACACATCAGATAATGTGGAGAAATCTGGAAGAACAAAAGCAAAACTGATATCACATAACATTAAAAAGAACATGTTTGCATAATAATTAAGCTTTCTACAAATATCTGTAAGATGAAAAGGATCACAGATTATAGAAGGTTGCAGCTTTGTTTATTTGACAGATATTTCTGGAACACCTGCCAAGTGCCAGGAATTGTTCCAGGTCTTGGGAATTCAGGGCTCTTGTCCCCTACAGCATACATTTAGGTGAGGGAAGAAATGTGAAGAAAGGAAAATACTATCAAGTGGTAAGGCTACTCCGGGGTTGTAGTTGAAAGAAAAATTTTAAAATAAATTACGAACTGATGCTATAAGAAAATAATTCATGAAACAGGCAGCAGTCTGGCTCTAAAATGGTTCAGAATGCTCTGTCCTCTATGCAGACTATATTTTCAGCCACAGTAAAGGAAGCACATAAGAAACAATTTAATTGGTGAGTCTGACTTTACCATGTCTAGTCATTCTTTAGACAGGTTGAAAGCTCTACTTCTATGATTGACTGAGACTTCACCACTGGATTCCATTTAGGTTGCAGTTTCTTTATACATTCTGTTAGATTGCAGTTCACTTTGTACAGAGAAACCCCTAGACCAAACTTAAAGTATGTGTGGAGGCAACTTTAGGTCAAACATTATTCACTGTAACATTAATGAGGGAAGGTGATATTTAACTCAAGGCCTAAATGTAGATGCCAGGTGACATGTGTATGTGTGTGGGGAGGGGGGCGGCCTGTAGGGAGAGGGATAGGGAGAGAGAGGGAGAGAAGAAAGGGTAGAAAGTAGTCAAAGTACAAACAGAAACTGTCAGACAAGTTGATGTTAGGTGAAATGAACCCCAAGACAAGGATTCAAATGTTTTTTTTTTCTTTCTTGCTATTATAGTTTCTAACATATTTATAAGATGATATCTTTGTTGCTTTGTATGTACCTCCCCCAGGGTAAAAGCCCTTCTTTCACTGTATTTGATGTTGGTATAATTTGTGGAGGGGAAGGAAAAAACAAATCGTTTAAATAGGGATACAGGTGGACTCATTACAACAATGAGATGTACAAGATGTTATGTTGAAAAATGAACTTTACAACTTTGGCAGGGTGGGGGGTGGGGAGGGTGGGGATAGGGGGAGGAGAGGGGAAGGGATGATATGGAGAAACAAAGGAGGAGGCAACAATGCTTGATAAGAAATGTACTCACTATCTTGCCCATGTAATTGTAACCCCTCTGTATAGTATTTTCACAATAAAAGAAAGAGAAAGTAGTCAAAGTAGAAAATGTTTGATATCATTAGACATTTAAAAAGAAAGATTTGTAAGTGGCGAAAGTGAAAAGGAAGGCTAGGGAAAATTTGCCAAGATCAGGTCACACTGTCTTTATCCATCATGGTAAAGTTTGGTTTTTCACTCTAAGTACAGTAAGAAATAATTTAGTATTATAAGAAAATTATATTTGGATTATGTCTCAATAAAGTCTCTCTCTACTAGAAGAGTTGAGTACAAAGGTGGAGGCCATACTACAAAATAGCCCAAGGGTTGTTTTTTAAGTTTATTTATTTATTTTTATTGTGAAAATACCGTACAGAGGGATTACAATTACATGGGCAAGATAACGAGTACATTTCTTATCAAGCATTGTTGCTTCCTCCTTTGTTTCCCCTTCCCATTCCTTCCCATAACCGCGCCCCCCCCACCGCCCCCCCCCTTCCGGATTTATTTCCTTTTTGACTATTTCTTCCTTTATATTCATTGTGCCTGTAATTCCAGCCTAATGGGGAGGAAATTTAAAAATACAGATGGGATGAAAAATATATTGTACAAATTAAGAGATATATAGTATAATGGATAAGAAGAAAGGTAAGCATAATCATATGGCAGACAATTTGGGTGGGTAAATTTTGATCAGGGAGCACATGCAGTACATTTGAGCAATCTTGCTCTGGAACTGGAAAAGAAACCTTTCTCAGTCATTTCTGCTATTGTCCACCCCAGGCTACCCCTTCTTTTCCATGTAATTCCCTGTGTGGATGTTGCTACCTGGGATTTAAATGTACTGGTGGCCTTATTCTAAATATAGCAACATAATGCTTCCCCTATTGCTCTCTTTTAAGTATTACCTGGTAGAACTCTTTCCGATGCATTCTGGATCTCTCATTCCTTTTTCAGACACTTGCTGTGGTTTGGATAATTATCTTCCTGAAGGTCCATGTGTTGAAGGCCTGGTCCTCAGGGTGTTCATATTGGGAAGTAGTAAGAGGTTTGAGTACTGGGTTATTGGTTTTATACCCACAAAGGGGATTTCAGGTTCCCAGGCTCTTCATCTTCATGAAGGAGCAATTCTACCCTGACATTTGTTTGCACCATGACATTCTACCTTGGTCTGCAGGACTGGGGTCTGCAGAAATGGGGGTCAATGGATCAGGAAGTAACACTGCTGAAATTGACCCCAAATATGCCTTTATTCTGTGTAAGTTAATTACCTCAGTAATTTTTGGCATAGTATTGATATTGCCTACGTAGAAAAGCTAAGTGTTTTTAGAAAGAGGTTCTTGGTGAAAGAACTATTTAAGTCAAACCCAGTAATCTCTATTTCCTATACTGTCTCTTGGAAAACAGATTAAGAAAATTCCCTTTTTTTTTTCTTTTGATGTAACTGAGATTTGAACTCAGGGCCTTATGCTTGCTAGGCAAATAGTTTACTACTCAAGTTAGACCCACAGCCCTTTTATTTTTCAGATAGGATCTCACTTTTTCTTCTATTTGGTATTGAACTACTCCTTCCAACTGGCCTCCAGAGTAATTTTCATTATAGGCATCTACAACCACGTATTTATAGAGCTTTTGAATTCTTTAACTTCATTGTATTCTTTCCATCATTGACCTATCTGAATCAATTTGAGATAGTAAATACCTCAGATTATTTTAGGAATTTCATATTTGGCTTGCTAGAGGAGCTATTTTTAAAATGAAATTGAAAGTTTAGGTGCATGTAGGGAATAGCAAACTCTGACTTCATGGACTCATGGAATTAATCCCATTTCTAGACCATATAGAAGTGAAACTTTACTGGAGTTCCCCAAATGCACTTGCATCTATTCTGAGATGCTAGGAACTGACTGTGAGTAAATGGGGGGAAAACCCTCTGAAATTATAGAACATGATGTAATCTCTGTTTTACTATAACAGGATAATATACTATTCTTCACTTCTGTATGCTATAATTAGTCCTATGAATGAATTGCATTTTTTCAAATAGATTTCACCCTGTTAGCAAATCTTCAACTGAGTAATAGTTTTCTTCAATTATCACCTATACCCAAACAATGGTCAAAGGTTACTGTAAATAAACCCCACAGCTAATAATTATCTAAAGATTGTTGTAACATCTTTAAAGAAAGTTAGCAAATATATTTTTCATAGAGAAAAGGAAACAATTAACCTGTCACAATGTGTGTTTGAAAATTAATTTGAGTTAGAATTATACTTTACTGAATGGAGGCATAAAAGTTCAGCTAACTTGAAGACACTATTCTTTGTTGAAAATTCTAATGGGGAATCCAAATTAAGTCAACATAATGATTTTTACGACCTGGTATAAAGATTTTCCCTTTATCTATGTGAATAAAAGTGCAACATAGATACTGTGTTGAGATTTCTTGGTTTTCAGATAGAATAAGCATATTAGAATCATACCTTTGTTTTTTTTTAAATTAAAGTCAGTTTCACTGTTCCCCCTTTAAAATATTTAAAATGATTTCTTTGGAATAAAAGACATTTGCATCAACAACTTTTTAAGAGCTTTCTGCCAGTGGGGTGGCAATGTTGTGAGCTTGGGTTGTGATTATGTTCGGGACTAAAAACAAACCTGGGTGATACCTTTAGTTATGTTTTTGTTTGCTGTATATTTATTTAGACTACTACTATTGCACCAAGAATGTCTTGGACAAATAATAGTTCTAAAACTTATCGAGTTATTAAGAGGGACATTATGAAAAAATAAAGGAGGTGAAGAGGAAGCAGAGGAAGAGAGGAGGTAGGGAGGGAAGAAGAGAGGAAAGAAGGAAGGAAGGAAGAAAGAAAGAAAGGAAGGAGGGAGGGAGGAAGGGAGAAGGGAGGGAGGGAGGAAATGAAGGAAGGAAGGAGGAAAAGGAGGGCGAGGAAAGAAAGGGAGAGAGGGAAGGATGGAGCAGGAGAAAAGAAAGAAAGAAAGAGAAAGAAAGAAGAAAAAAGAGAGAAAGAAGCAAAGGAAAGGTTTTTCTCATCTCATTAATCCTTGATTACATGTTAAGAGCTGCAAATCAGATTACACAGCCCAGGGTATCTTGGAGGTTCTCTTCCTTGCTGTTCCAGTGGACTGATTGCTGAGCAAACATTTAGTTGTTTTGGTAGTGTAACTGTTTCCTAGTGTTAACATCTCTGCAGACTCCTTTGCATTCTTTCCAGTTGTGAATAAAATGGGAAATGTCCGGCCTTTGGTGGAATTATTGAAATGCCATGAAGCTCTCTCCTTTATCATTTGAAACAGGCCTAGATTTTTCAGATGGAACAACAAAAGCAATGAAGTGAACAGGAACATTGTTAGTTTTCTTTGAAATATGTTGTTTATAACTAAACTTTTTCTTCCCTTCTTCAGGTTTGGCTTTGGCTATTCAAGCCAAGATGGAGAGAATTCAAAGAATCTGCTTTTTTCTCAATTGCTTTCACTGACAGTACTGTGAATTTGAAAGTTTAACTTCTCTTTTGTTGTCTCTGCCTTCTTTTGGGTCTTCCTTTCTATAAGGCAAATTATTGCTTTGGAATGGGGAGAAGGTAGAAGAAGTGTGTGTGTGTGTGTGTGTGTGTGTGTGTGTGTGTGTTTTACAGCTAGATACAAATAGCAGAGTATAGGGAGAATAAAAGGTAAAGACAAAACTTTATCAAATTACTGCATCTTATATGCAAAGAAAATATGGGATAGGAAGAAAGTATTTGCAAATCATTTATTTAATAAATAACTCATGTTTATAGATTTATTTTTCAGTGCCAAAGATTGAACCAAGGTCTTGAGCATGCTAGGCAACTTTTCTACCACTTGAGCTACTTTTGTCGTTTTGTTTAGATATGGTGTCACTGCTTTTTTTTTTTTTTTGGTCAGTTGTGGGGCTTGAATTCTGTGCTTGGGCACTGTCCCTCAACTCTTCAGCTCAAAGCAAGTGCTCTACCACTTGACCCACAGGGCTACTTCCTGTTTTCCTATTGGTTTATTGGAGATAAGAGTCTCACAGACTTTCCTGCCTGGGCTGGCTTTCAACCATGATCCTCAGATCTCAGCCTTCTGTGCAGCTAGGATTACAGGCATGAGCCACCTGCGCCGAATGCTACCTTTTATTCTGGCTGGTCTTGAATTCTACTCCTCTTGGCTTGAGCATATCTGGGATAACTATTTCTGTTGCCATACCTGTTTCTAGATTTATTAAAGAACATTTATAACACAATAAGGAAAAGATGGAATGCTTCTTAACATCTTTAGTTATTAGTGAAATGCAAAAAGTATAATCTTCTATTTTACATCTCCTAGGAGAGCTGGGGAAACATAATAACAAATGTTGGCAAAGGTGTTAAAAATATCATATATTATAAAATGATTCATCTTCTTTAGGAAAATAGTTTGGAAATCTCTCAAAATATTATATATAAGGTTACCATGTAACCTGACAATTTAACTCCCAAGAAAATAGAAAATATATCTCTATACAAAAATGTGTGCATAAAAGTCCATTATAACTTATTCACAAACAAAAAAGGTGAATAGAGAAAATATGGTGCAAGCATACATTGAAAACTTTATAGTGAATATAGTAAAATGTCACACATTTTATAATTTCATTTATATGGAATTTTTAAGATAGTAAAATCTATAGAAACAGAAAGCAGATCAGTTGTGACTAGACTGAGATTATGGGGAGAAATGGGAAGTTACTATTAGTACGAACTTCTTTTTAGAGTAGTATAAGCATTCCATAATTAAACTGTGGTTTAACATTTTGAGTATATATATGAAAGCCATTGAATTGTGTACTTGATGTCAGTAAATTCTGTACTCTGAACTTTATCTCAATAGATCTGTAAAAGTTATGTATGGATGTTAATTCAGTTGCGATATCAATGGTAAAAATGTTTTGGGATTATAAGGAAATATGTGCTTGGGGCCAAATTGGAGTTGATTTGTTTGTATAAGAAAAATAAAGTTTAACACATTAAATCTTAACAGAAATAACACATTTGAAAAACTGCTATGTGGAAGAGAGTTTGCACTGTGACTTGATGCTTGAATAATTATGGGCTTTTAAGACCTAGCTGAGATTTTGTACAATTCTATTCTGTTAAATCGAGCTTGTTGTTTGAACTTCCCTCTTCACTATTACTTAAATCATTTATGGTAGTGATTTTTTGTGTTTGAGAGTTATTGATTCCTCATTTATTCATGAAGTTAGTGGACATTTTGGGGGTTCTTTATGCATCTGGATACAGGATTTGTGAAGATTTTAGTCTCTTGTGTCCTTTCAGCTGGTGATGATTACTTGCAGCTTACCTAAAATAGGTGAAGGATGAATTTGGTGTGGAGATTGGAAGGGTGAGTCTCCTGTGACAAATAATCTATTTCATTGCTCAAGACTGTGTAGAACTCTTCTCCATTCAGAGTAAAGAAGCTTGGTATCAGAGGCTATTTGCAGGTGGCAATCCATAGCTTGTGACTGTGACAATTCTTAATGAAGGTCAATTACTGCTAATGATCCAATCTCTGTAGATGAATATAGGATTAAAGAAATGTCTTTGTGCTCCAGAAAGACCTTTATTTACCAGGGTGGTGGAAGGAAGGAAACAGAGGGGAGAGCTCTATTAGAATAATACAAGTAGTTTGGTAATATAGGGTGGGAATGGCTGTGGTATTTAAAATTGATAAGAGAGATTAATAGGAAAGTGAAATGAGTTGCATTGGTGTAGAAAGGGGGAGGTAAATCCAGCTGAGTTATGTGCATACAGATAAAAAGCAAAACGACAACAGTGACCAAGGAAGAGAAAAAAATGTAAGAAAAATAAAAGAAATGACAGAGAGAAAAAAGAGAATGTGACCCAATGTTTGAGTAATCTAGTTGCTAGGTATGCATACAGGTAATGAACAAGGAAGACAGAGGGATGGGGGAGTCGGAGTACAAAAATGTATGAATAAGAGAGAAGAGTTCTACTTATAGACAGAACACCTATGGGAAAAGGACAATAATAGGATTTAAAAGGCTGTACTGAAAAAAATGTTGTGGTTCTGGTATGATGATTTTGGTAAAAGAGAAGAGAGTGAGAGGCAAAATTCACCTCTATGATAGAAAGTAAAAGTTAAATAGCAAGTAGCTTTTATCCAATTGTAGAATAGTAACAACCATGAAGTTAAATGGAAAAAAAAACATTAAAAAAACAAACAAACAAAGCCCGGGCACTGGTTGCTCACTCCTGTAATCCTAGCTTCTCATGAGGCTGAGATCTGAGGATCATGGTTCAAAGCCTGCCTAGGTAGGAAAGTCTATGAGACTCTTATCTCCAATTAACTACCAGAAAATGGGAAGTGGCTCTGTGGCTCAAAATGGTAGAGCGCTAGCCTTGAGCAAAAAGAGCTCAGGGACAACACCTAGGCCCTGGGTTCAAGCCCCATGATCGACAAAACAAACAAACAAATCAAAGTGAGACAAGCTTATATAATACACAATGTATGTAATTTTAATTGCTTTTGCATCTCTCTCTATATATATTTACATATTAACCTCTCTTCAGGGTACAATAGGCTGAACTACATCTAAGTATGAGGGATTTCTTTTCATCAGTAGACAGTTCATGCAGCCAGGGGGCAGGCTCTCACCAGTGGTAACTTTACAGACTACAAATTCAAAGGTTAGTAGCAACCCTGGCCTCAGTTGTCCCCTAGGAAGAGAAACTATAGCTGTGGAGAGCTGTCCTAACCCCACCTCTTCAAAGGTCCAAGTATCACTGATGACTAGTTCCTCTATTGATGGACACAGCAGGGAGTCCCAAGACTGGGTCACTCCTGGCATCTGGAGTAGCTGTCTTCTGTGGCAGGTTTCCAGGCTTTTTGAGCTGCTGGTCCACTTTCTTCCAAAGCACAAACTAGAGCCAGTGCCCCAATGTAGAGTAGATTAGAGGCAAATCTAAGGTATGTGCCAGGCTGGTTTGCTGCGGTTCTTTCTATAGCAGAAACTGCAGCCACTACCCAAGTACCTCGGCTATCTGGTTTCTCTAGCATCTTTTTTTCTAAGATGGCAATGTGGCTTCCTGCAGCTTAAATTTATCTGCTGGTGCTTGTTGGACAGTCAGTCCTCTCCTCTCTCAGGTCATATAACTGATTTATCCCCAAGTGCTATGGCAAAGTGTCCTGTGGGTTGTTAATTGGTGATTGCTTCTTGTCCCTGGGTTCCCAGTGAAATTTTCTCAAGATAGAGACTGTCACTCTCCAGGACACTGGGAGTCATAATTTCTTAGTTCTACTTTCTTACAGAAGACATCCCTGCCTCCTGGTCCCTGTGCTGGGGATAAAACTTACGGGTTATATGTGCTTTTTCTGCTGTTGAATTTGGCAATCCCATGCTGGGATTATCTGATTGTACCTTGTATTTCTGTCTTCAGTTTCTCTGCCCCCAACTGGGAGAGCTGGATACCAGCAAAAAAAAGAAGAAGAAAAAAAAGGAAAAGAAAAACTTCTTATGGTCTGTCCTCTGCTGTGATTGCTTTCCTGTAATTTTCTGCTTACCTCCCACTGTCTAGAGTTCTTCCATTCTTCCCCTCCACCACACCCCTCCCATGACTAGAATCTGATGTCTTCTGTGATACCTGCTTCTTTTCATTCACAAAGTATGCACAGTTTTATTCTGAACAAAGACCTTGTTCTAAGTTTGGGTCATGATTATTTCACCATCTCTAAAGTAGTACCTATTCTTCCAAATCTCCCAGGTTGGTTTAGCTTTCAGTATATAGAAAAGAGAAATGCTACTTTATTACTTTTTATTGGTCCCTAGTTGTGTGAAGATTTGCTTCTGGAAATTCTCTGTTCCTTAAAAACACGAATGGTATTGGCATTTTTTCACTTGGTACCTGAAAGCAGTTGATTAAAAAAACATCAATGACTTCCACTAATTGATGTTAACTCTTTCTGTGCCAAGCTAAAGGCATGCGTCTAGTCCTTTTTAAGTAAAAAGGACTGTTTTACTCCATTCAACCTAACACTGGAATTTACCTTTCAGTTTCATTATAGCTTGATAGTAAATAGATGGTCATTATAAAAATATTTACCTAATTCATTTTCTGGGAATAATTTGTTTTTTCCCAGTCAACATTCTGAATTTGCTATAAAGTTGGGGAGGAGTTCTGTTTTATGCTTTCCAGAAGCTTGGAAATAAGGTATTTTGAGTCTTTCTGTTGCCTGAATATGTGTGTGTGTGTGTGTGTGTGTGTGTGTGTGTGTGTGCGCCTGAGAGAGAGAGAGAGAGATAGAGAGAGAGAGAATGTGTGTGTTTGTATGCTTTACTTCCATGCTGTTTGTAATTCATTAAAATGTGTTCACTATGCAAATTGGCACCAGTCTGTAATAGCTTGGCTTCCTAGAAAATATCCACAGAAAATATTTGAAATGCAAACCTGTTAGTCCTTGTGGCTTATTATCATTTAGAGGGGCTATAGACAGACTAGATTTGTGTGATATTAGTGTCTAGGCTTCAGCCTATTGTGAGATCTGTTTTCAGTATGTCAGCTGATAGCCAACATTTATACAGATCATGATAAGCGCTGAACAACTATCTCAGGGGAAAGTGATGAACACCAGATCTGAATTAGATATGTTGCCCTGATTAATAACAAAGTGACCAGAGGTTTCAACTATTTGTTTTTTAACCTGAAACATCACTGTACCTGCCAAAAAAAAAAACCCACTAGTTCAGGGGCTGTACCAGGCAGGAATCTGAGACATAAATCAATGAAGAAGCCTATTTGTGCTTACCAATAAGAGTCTAGCGACCAGAAAATCAGTGGGGCTTTTAGTTTTAGCCACAAGATACAAAGCTTGTCTAGTACTAGAGAGAGTTATCAGACAGATATTTAGCAGGGAATAACCCAGACATTGAGTCCTCAGCCTTCCCAAGACCTCTGGCTACATAGTGCCGTCCTCAATCTCTGACGAAGGCTACCTATCACTTCCTTGTAGAGAAAGATCACACACAGTTTCTTAGGACAGTGGCTACCAGCAATTTCTGGTGGATAAAGTTCTAAACTAGGTCCAGCAGTATTTCAATCAGAAATGTTCATCGGATGCCAGTCAGTGTGAATGAAGAGCGACCTGTGACAAGCTACCGTATAGGGGGATTTCATTTGTGTGAGTGGAGGCCTCTATGTGTCTCACATCCTTTTATTCCTTAATCATTATCAGATGCTGTAAAGAAGTTCCTCTCAGGTCTCGAGAAAGTACTACCATGCTACTACTCTTTCTCTTTTATTGCCCACTTTTAAATAATTATGCTTAATAAAGGGTTTGCCTTGTAAATAGGCCTGCAGTATAGCAATGCTCTGCGGGTTCTCTCTGCTTTGAATGATTGTACAAAGCAGTGTACACTGCTGGGCAGGAAGTGATTGGGCTCTCCCCCACTCCTTTCTCTTTTAGATGTTCTTTAATAAGACCATGTTTTTCTTTTCCTTTGCTTGTTGTTAACAAACATGACTGACTATATCCCATTCTTTTTGTTGTTCACATGGTGTTTTATACAGTTTGTACTACAAAGCCATATGCTTGCTCCTGGATTGCTCAGAACTTGTCTGTCTCCTCATTTCTATAAGTGTTTCTAAGGACATGGTGTGTCATCCTATACACCCTCAATTTCTATCAGAGAGAGGACTTGTACAGAATTATGCCTTACATTAATCAAGAATACATCATCGATAAATATTTGTTGATTGAGTAGTCTGAGTTAGATTTTAACATGAGTGATTCAATGAATGAAATAAAACTTCTCTTTCACATTTGAATTCTTTCTCACCACAACTCCAATGCAAATGGTGTAAAGACATGAAGCATGATGCATTCGAAACTATGAGAGCTCATCTGAAATATTTGACAGGATTTTGTAGAGTATACGGTGAACAGAGGACTGAAGGATCATGGGAAAGGATTGAGACTTACTTTCTTCTTTTACTTTTCTCTTTAAAAAAAAAAACAAAAAACAAAATCTACTCCAGGGAGATACAACAAAGACTAAACATTGGGAAGGATTTTTTGAAGAATAAAAAATATCTTGTAAAGGAGACTTATTTTCCAATGTAATCTTACTGGTCAAAGAGCTGATTTGTTACTTACTACTCATTAAGAGATAGAGCTGAGGGGCTGGGAAGGTGGCTCCGTGGTAGAGTGCTTGCCTTGCATGCTCAAGGCCCTGCGTTCGATTCCTCAGCACCACATAAGCAAAAAGAAAAAAGCCGGAAGTGGCGCTGTGGCTCAAGTGGTAGAGCGCTAGCCTTGAGCTGAAGAGCTGAGGGACAGCGCCCAAGCCCAGATTTCAGCCCCCCCCCAAAAAAAAGAGATAGAGCTGACCTCTATTTACTATCTTCCAAATTTCCTGTATCTTTACTTAGCATTTGCTTATGGGAATTTCTGCGAGCACCCACTCCACACAGTTTTTCATATCTTCTTTCTTTTTTTACTTAATTCTTTACAGAATCAATATGGTGTATGTTAATATTTATATCTCTATAAAACCTATATCTATTTTATTGCTGTTGAGTTAAGAGTTCTAGGATTTGAGTCTTTTTTAAATAAGTTTTTTATTGTTAAAATACTATTCAAAGGGGTTACAATTACATGAGCAGGGTAATGAGTACATTTCTTATCAAGCATTGTTGCCTCCTCCTTTGTTTTTCCCCTACCATCCCTGCCCTCCCATCTCCATGACTACACTCCCCCACCCCACCAAAGTTGTAAAGTTCATTTTCTGACATAACATCTTGTATATCTCATTGTTGCAATAGGTCTATCTGTATCTCTATTTAAACAATTTTTTCCCTTCCCCTTCCCAAATTATACCAACATCAAATACAGTGAAAACAGGGGTTATATCATGGGGGAGGGAAGTACAAAGCAACAAAAAAAATCACCTTATAAATACTTTAGAAACAATAGCAAGCAAGAAAGAAACACTTTTGTGTTATGTGCCCTTATGTGGAATCCTATGCCTCCATCAGAAAGAATGACATTGTCCCATTTGTTAGGAAATGGAAAGACATGGAAAAAATTATATTAAGTGAAGTAAGCCAGGCCCACAGAAACATAGGTCCCATGGTTTCCCTCATTTGCAATAACTAGTATATGTCTGGGACGAGCAGAAAAGGTCAGATAAGATGATGTTAGGGAAATGAACCCCAAGATAGGTTTTGAGCCTTAGCTATGCCCATTGTCATTTTTTTCCATAATTCACTCATTATGTGACCTGAAATAAGGTCTTTACTGGAAAA
The DNA here is from genome assembly GCF_000151885.1 of Dipodomys ordii. Classification (NCBI taxonomy): domain Eukaryota; kingdom Metazoa; phylum Chordata; class Mammalia; order Rodentia; family Heteromyidae; genus Dipodomys; species Dipodomys ordii. Next base: position 3,817,770 of record NW_012267250.1, read on the forward strand.
TGGGAGTAATAATAATGGCACCCACTTCAGAGGACTGTTTAATTATGTTTCCTAAACACAACTTTTTTTAAATTAATAGACTTTATTTTTCAGTGCAGTTTTAGTTTTACAGAAGAATTGAAAAGAAAGGTGAGGGTCTCCACTGTCTCCACCCAATTCCCCTATCAATATATTATATCCGTGTGGTACAACATGACAAAAGAGGGAAGCAACATTAACATTTTGGTTTTTTTGCTAAAGCCCTTAGTGTACATTAGAGTTTGATTTTCTGTGTTGTACAGTTTTAGGGATTGTTTTCTCATGTAAAATACAACCCTCATTCAAGCATCGTGTGAACTTGTGAAGAATCTGTATTCTACTGTTGTTGGAAGACGTATTTCATAAATTTTAAGTAGATCTAATTGATTGATAGTGCTCTTCAATTCAGCGGTACTTTTATTGCAATTGTGCACACTAGATCTGTTACCAATTACAGAGTGCTGAAATATCCAGCTGTGGTCATGACATTATTTCTCCTTATTGTTCTTTCAGTTTTTGCCTTGTGTGTTTCAATACTATGTTGTTAGCAACATATACCTTAAGAACTTTATGTCTTCTTCTTTTTTTTTTTTTTGGTGTCGGTCCTGCGGCTTGAATTCAGGGCCTGAGCACTATTCCTGAGCTTCTTTTGCTCAAGGCTAGTGCTCTACCACTTGAGCCATAGCACCACTTCTTGGTTTTTTTTCTGTTTATGTGGCACTGAGGAATTGAACCCAGGGCTTTCTGCATGCTAGGCAAGCACTCTACTACTCAGCCACATTCCCAGCCCACTTTATGTCTTCTTGAAGAACTGGTCTTTTTATGGTGATACAGTACTCTTGTTTATCTGTGATTATTTTCCATAATTTAAAGGCTTTTCAGACTGAAATTGATATATCTTCTGCTTTGTTTTGATTAGTATTAAGATGTTATATCTTTTTCCATCGCTCAACATATTTTTGCAGTGCTGAGGATTAAACCCAGATCAGTATAAATGCTAGGAAAGGGCACTAATATTTAGCTACAGCCTAGCCCTCTTATTTTAATTTTTTTTAGAGACAGTCTCTTACTAAGGTCTCAAAGTCATGTCACCTCAGCCTCCCAAGTAGCTTGGATTACAGGCTTTTGTCATTACACTGGGGTCAACCCTTAGCATATAATCAACAAGTATATATTTATATCTATATATGTATATATACATATATATTAGATTTATATAGCATAATCAACATGTATCTTTATAGCTGAAGTAATTTTATGTGAATAATCCATATTTTTATTTATTCTGGCACTCAGTATTTTAATTGGTATAATTAGGAAATTCACATATAAAGTACTTTATTAATAGCTCCCTTATGCATCATTCTTTAGATAAATTGATCTAATTGTTAGCTTTTTGTTGTTGTTGTTGTTGTTGTTATGGGGCTTGAACTCTGGGCCTGAGCGCTGTCCCTGAGTGCTTCAGCTCAAGGCAAGTGCCCTACCACTGAGCCACAGACCACTACCGTTTTCTGGTGGTTAATTGGAGATAAGAGTTTCACAGACTGACCAGGCTGGCTTTGAACCACAATCCTCAGATCTCAGCCTCCTGAGTAGCTAAGATTATATGTGTGAGCCACCAGTGCCAGGCTGTTAGTGTTTTTTTGTTTTTTGATTTTGTTTACAATTTCACAGATTTGTTGTCATCTGTTAACAGCACCATGGTCATCAAAGCACTGTTGGCATATGTTTTTGAATGCCATCCCAACCCAGAGCACCTAAGAAAACCTTCTGTTCCACTTTATATAACCTCATTGATTTTAACTGAGCATCATGGCATAAATCTGTTTTGTCTCTTCTCTTAGAATATCAATTACATTCTTTTTTTCATACAATGTTAGTAGTCACAATATACATTTCAACTGATCTCTTCTAAGTTCTCTTTCAAGTAATGCTATATATCACTTCATGATAGCGACAGTACCACATAACATTATTTCTGTCTCCTATAATATTTCTGCCACCCATTTTTGTTGAAAAGCTGTACCAGCTGAGTATAAGGATGGGAGTACTAACATTGAACTATTCTCAGACGGGAAACAAATAGTGTTTCAAATGTAAATGTAATATATTTTTAAAATCCTTAGTAAGATACAGGATACATGTATGTATGCATATATGTATGTATGTATGTATGTGTTTGTGTAAATACACATATAGTATGTGTGTATGTCTGGTGGTATTGACTTTCTAATTCAGGTCCCGGAACTTGCTAGGTGGGTGCTCACTCAACCACTTGAGCAACATCCCCAGGCCAACCACATGTTTTCACTCTTACTATTTCAGTGAAAGAGCTATTCTCTATTCATAATGAAATAAAATCGTGTAATAGGGATGAAAAAAGTCAATACATCTAGGAGCATATTAAAATGATTCCTTCATAACAGGTTTAGGGGAATAATTTATTGTGATCAGATATCTACAGTGAAAAATATCAGGATGGCAAGTGCCATGAAGAACAAACTTGGGCTCAGAGGTGGACGAGAGGATCCATGAAAGAGAAAATAGAGATGCCCATGAAAGAAAGCATTAGAAATTGGGATCAAGGCAGTGTAAGTCTTGGAATAGAAAAGATGATGAAGAGGATAATAGCCTTTTTCAGTGTTTGACCCATGGGAGGACCGATACAATCTGTTTTGTCTTTTGTATTCAAAGATGATATTTTCTGATGAGAATTGCTATTTGTGCCCAGAGATGCTTCTGAGCAGTTTATGCCAAGAAAAGCTGCCTCTTGGTTTTCAGCTGTCACCACTGTTTAGAGCAAAGCTGTCATGGATGTGTGGCCTGCCCAACCTTTTTGCTCTGACAGTCTCCCTAGCCCCAATTACTGTGAGTTTACTTACTCTGGATATTACTGAGTTATCCAATCGGTCGTAATTGTCACTGCATTTGAAAACCATCAGAAAGGCATTTCTGTCCTGCTGGATTGTGGCCATATCATTTCAACACGGAGTGATTATTTATGGCCTAAATTCTTTGACTATTTCTTACATCGTAGGTTCTACTGTTCGGTTTATTTATTTGCTTATTTATTTTTGGTGTCTTTTTGAGACAGGGTCTTCCTATGTAGCTCACTCTCCCTTGAACTTGTTTGTCATCCTCCTGCCTCAGCTTCCTATATGCTGAGTTTAGAGGAATGTACCACCCTTCCCTACTTGCATGATTTCTTTTTACTGGGTACCACTTTTGAGTAGCTTGAGATGTGTTTCTTACTTCTAGGAATTCATGGTCAGCAATCCTGCTTCACCTTTTAGTGGTAATGTTGCTACATAGTTCTACTTGATGATACTACCTTAGAAAACGGATTTCTTATTTACAAAATGGAAAGGTCAACCTTTAACTTTAAGAGAAGGTTGAACCCTAAATGCACCATGAATTTTCTTTTTTCCCCTAGACCTTGACTTAACTATTAGGTTAAAAGTAGACTCAATCACAAAAATCATTTAATCACTTAAGTGTATTGCTTAAAAGGATTCTGAAGTCAGCATATAGAGCACAACTGTATTACCAGTATTTGGGCTGGTGGCATAGGAAGATTGCAAGTTTCAGGCCCACCTGAACTGCACAGCAACCCTGATCCCCTGATCTCTCTCTCTCTCTCTCTCTCTCTCTGCCTCTGTCTTTCTCTCTCTCTCTCTGCCTCTTTCTCTTTCTCACAATATCTATATTGATCTATATCTATAATTTGTCTGTCTGTCTGTCTGTCTACATTTGATATATTTTCTATGAGCAACATATTTTCTAATTTAGTCAGTTAAGGAAGCAGAGCCTAATTGAAGTGGGTGGCTATCCACAGCCAGAAAAGACACAACCCATCTCTGCTGTGTATTTCACATTTCTCTTCTCCTGTCATGGGTAATAAAAGAAAGAAACAGTTGGCTGTGTCCCTGACTTTCATAATGGGTTTCTATTACCGTCTGAGAACATGTTCTTCTTAAAATTTGGCATTTCCACTTAAGGAAAGGGTCAGCAAATCATTCACATCCTGGCCTTGTATGGACTGAGAGCTAAGAATACTTTTGCATTTTTTAAATAATTAAAAAAGAAATAGAAACATATTGCATGGCATATAGTTATATAAAACTCAGACTTAATTTCCTATAACCTAGCCACGTCTTTTTCTTTAATTATTACCTATGACTGTACTTGTAGTACAGAAACAATTGTGGGTAGTTAGGAGTCTGGACTATTCACCACTTAGTCCTTTAGGGAGAATAGTGGACAACATCTTATTTTACCAGCAAAATTTGATCCTCACCTACGGGTAACAGAGAGGCTCAGGATCCTGAGCACTGTCTTCTTTCTATGCTTCCAAATCCTGGAAACAATTTCTCACATCCAATTCTGATCATACTCTCAGATTGATTTTATACCTTCTTAATGGAAGTTATCACACTGGGTTTGGGTTGAGGACCATAGACAAAAATCCATCCTCCCATAATCCCTAGGCTCCTCATAGGGTCTGAAAGAATTTAGGAAACTGATCCTTTTACAGGTATAGCCATTGACTTGTTCCTATTGCAGCAATATGATTTACTGAAAGTGTTTGTAGATGATATTGGCACACATTGACCAGACTCCAATTCTCTGGATGCATTTCTGCTCCTTATTCATGTGTCTTACAGCAATTACTAATTGACTGTGTCTTTCTAGCATACCAGTTTGTGACAACTTTCAGGAAACAGGTCACACTCTAAATGCAAATAGAATTAGAAAGGGTTGTTTAAAGTAAAAACCAAGATACCTCCTGAGGCTCCTGTCATTATTTTCGGTGTCAATTTTTTAAAAAGCTTAAGGGCCAGAAAGCTTGAGATGGGGGAGACAAAGTGTTAATAAGGAACCATCCTGGCACACTCTCGCTGACACTTGAATTTGTAATCTTCCTTTCTAATTAGCATTAAAACGTTATCTATGTGGAGGAGAAGGATGTGTGACTGAACTTTAACTTCTAAAGAGATGTTTTAACAGCTGCTCACCATCTTAAGATGAATATCGGTAATTAGAACCATCATCATTTTGTGATATCTTTATGCCTTTTCCTATTAATCCTGAGCACAGGAAACCATGATGCTAATGCTGGCTTTACCCGAACTATGAAGTCCTAATTACTGTTCCCTGTAGAAAAGTAGCTATTTGTAAGAACAAAGCAGCAATTAAGAGGGAGTGGAGTGGGCTGGGGAGGTAGTTTATTGGTAGAGCACTTGCCTAGGGTGTTTGAGACCGTGAGTTTTATCTCTAGTACAGCCTCCTCCCCCACAAAAATAAAAGGAGGGAGAGAGGGATTGTGATAGCTGTTCAGTGTTCTGGTAACTTGAAATTACCAGCTAAAAGAATTCTGGAAACTAGATGGGTTTGATGGCACATGCTTATACTCCCAATACACAGGAGGTTAAGTCAAGAGATCAGAAGCTAGTGCCTAGTCTGGGATACACAGGGAGAACTTGCTTCAAACAAATAAAATCTGGAAATGGATGGCTTCTTCCATTTTATTTCGTAGCTCACTTAAAGGGTCATCAGATTTGCTCCAAAGCCATTTGGATTACACATTGTAGACTCTGACCTCTCCAACATGACTCCCTCTGTGAATTTGAAAGTAGCTACCACAACTATTAGATAACACTCAAAGATCTTCCATACATAATAAACATTAGACCCACAGGAAGACCTTGTTAGTGGAAAAATGTCTTCAATTTCAAAAGTCATATGTATGCAACTCTCATTTACTTGGTTCATTATTTTGGAACTGAAAAGAGGAATTATGTCTTGGGTCATCCATCATTTACTTGTTTACATTTGATATTCAAGCTGAGAATCTATTCTTTTCATGGCAAATTCTATGATAAATATAAACCTAATGAGACCAAAATTGCAACAAAAAAATCTTACTTTTAATTATAGTGAGTGCATAAACCAAGAAACTAAAGACAGAAGAAAGGCTAATTAACATTTCATTTTGTTTGAATTTTATTAATCAAATGTCACTCTCCTGTCAGTAAGCATTTGTCTGGATTAAGATGAACCTTTATCAACAATGTTAATGCTAAAACTCTGATATTCTAAACCTTAGTTTTTAAGGGGAAGGCTATTGACAGGATTTCTTTTTAATCTTAGCTATGCTATATAATCATTTCTCAGCATTGCTTATCCAAGATCAAAATTCTTTTACATAATATACTAGAGGTATTAAAATTAAGTTCCCTAAGTAAAATACATTTGTGATAAAGAGGCATTCTATGCTTTCTTCTTGGAACTTATGACATTTTGAAATCTAGACTATTAGAATTAACACAAGATATGCTATTCTGGCCCTTTTTTCTGATCAAATATAGACAGAACACAATGAAACATACTCTGAGGATAATGGTCTGACAACAAATCTTCTAATAAAGTTGTCTTTTGCATGGAAGGGCTATTGAGAATCTTGATTACTACAAGGCAGGACCAGTGGCACTGGAAGAGAAGAAAGTGGTTAGACACAGAATTCATATTCCATGTGTAGATTGGGTACCATAGTTGGTTTTCCTGTGTAGTCACCTATTGTTAGCAACCACTCTCTGAGAAACCATTTTTATAACCATGCGAATTTATTGCTCAGTACTATTTTTGTAGACCTTTCTCTATACTTTCTTTCTTTCTTTCTTTTTTTTTTTTGTCAGTCCTAGGGCTTGAACTCTGGGCCTGAGCACTGTCCCTACACTCTTCAGCTCAAGGCCAGCACTCTACCCTTTGAGCCACAGCGCCACTTCCGGTTTTCTGGTGGTTTATTGGACATAAGAGTCTCAGGGATTTTCCTGCCCAGGTTGGCTTTGAACCTTGATCCTCAGATCTCAGGGTCCTGAGTAGCTAGGATTACAGGTGTGAACCACCAGCGCCCAGTGATTTTTCAATACTTTCTAAATTAAATAATTTTGCCTTTTGATAGAGTGCCTTTATGTGAAGCCCAAATTTATGTGATATTTGCTAGGTAACCCAGACTCTTGAACTCTTGATTCTTCTACCTCAGTATCCTAGGTAACCCAGACTCTTGAACTCTTGATTCTTCTACCTCAGATCCTGGATGCTGGAATTATAGGCATGCATCACCACACCCAGCCTCTTAAACTAATTTTAACCTTATGAAAATACTTACAATGGAGTTAGAGTTCATTTCTTTAGTGTAATGTAATAGGAATAATAATAAATGTATGCTATTATTAATTTGGCATTTGTTTGCTCATTTGTTTTGGACACAAAATCTTAGTGTTGTAGACCAGAATGGCATCAAACTAATGCTCATCCTACCTTTGTCTCCTTTTACTAGGATTATGATTATATACCACCACTACCTCTGGCTATGTTTTAAAAAATACAGGCAGGAATAGCTTCAAGTGCTCAGGTTTATCAGTTTGTAATGATATAAGAAACAAAAATTTGTTTGATTTAAAACAATGACTTCTTAGAGAAATGTGGCTGGTGGCAGAATAGGAGACAGAGAACTCTTTTCCACCACTGAAACAACAATTTCACTTGTAGAATCTATCTGTTATAACAATTGTGTCACTTTTTAGTCATTAAAAACTTTCATTGTTCATGGGAAAGGTTTGGACAAGGTGCTGTGGTTAATTTGGGGGCAATTTCAGGTCCATGCAAAGTAACAGTCATCTAATTCAGGTGTACAGAAAACTATGCCACGTGTTTTTGGAGCAGTTTGAAGCAGCCATAGTAGACAAGGAAGATCCTGTCTCTAGATATCAGAGACCTGTGTTCCTTTTGCTGACAGCTGTTACTGATAAAAAACAAAAATGTGCAGAGTTTATTGCCTCTTCTCCAATTGTTAACAATTTTCTCCTCTCTGATTCTGGCCAAACTGACTTACAAAGTTGCTAACCTCCCTGCCACCCTACCTTAACACCATCTTTTTCAGTTTCCATTTTTGTGTGCCCAGTATTGAAGACTAGAACATTTGAGAGCAAGTACACATACAAGGAAAAGGATAACATAACCACAAATGTCTAAGGCAATGTGAGGCCCAGAAAGACAAGGAGAGATTGTACATTTATACAAGGCAGATGATCAGCTCAAAGGCAGCTTACAACAATTTTGAAAATTTCAACATGAAAACAAAACAAGAAAAACTGAGGAGGGGGTAGAATTTTGTTGTTATAATTCCTGCACTATTTGATTCTAATGTTTAGTTTTCAAAAAGAAGGAATAAGGCATAAAAAGAATAAGTAAGGTATGGCCTCTTCAAATAACAGAAATACATGATCAAAAACTGGCCCTCATGACAGATATTTTAGGAAAAAAACACCTAAAATAACTATTTTAAAGTTGTTTTAGAATAAAGGAAGACATGGCAGAAATCAAGAAAATTACTTATGAAGTCTATGGAAATATTAGTTAAATAACAGAAAACCTAAAGAGAAATTAGAAGGAGTTTCTGGAGCTGAAAAGTACATTAGCTGAAATGAAATTTTGGTGGGGGGGGAAGAAATGATTGGGTAGGGGGGGAGGATGGGAAAGGATGGGAAGGGGAAACAAAGGAGGAGGCTACAATGCTTGATAAGAAATGTACTCATTATCTTGCCCATGTAATTGTAACCCCTCTGTACAGTATGTTCACAATAAAAAAAAGTTTTAAGTGCAGATTTGTGAGGACAGAAGAAAGTCAACAGCAATGAGGAGGAGAAAATAGAAATCACAGAGTCTAAGTCACAGAAGAAAATTAATTAAAGAAAATGAGAGTCCTTGGAACCAGGGAAACACTAGCAGTGGACCAATATTAGCACAGTGGGATTCTCAAGATAAAGAGAGAAGAAAAGGGCAGATAGCCAACACAAACTTTCTCAAATATTCCATATAATCGAAGAGAAGGAAATAATCCTTTGTTCAGTTGATAAAGTTGGTATTACAACATTTCAGAAGGCAAAGAAAGGTATTACAAGAAAATTACATATCTTTTATGAGTATTGTTAAAAATGTTAGATAAATACTAGCACACCAAATTCAGCAGCATATATAAAAATAGTATATGACATCAATAGTTTGAATTTATTCCTTTGAGGATATTTTAATGTAAAAATTGATCAATGTAATATATTGTATTAACAAAAAAAGCCCAAGATTATCTCAATTGATGGGTAGAAGCACTCATCAAAGCCAATATTCTGTATGATAAAGAAACTTAACAAACTAGGGAAATAAAAGGAAAATATTTTTCATAGTAAAGGCATATTTAAAAATTAATTATATTCCAGTGAAGTAATGCAAAGTCTTGTCTCTAAGTTTAAGATAAATATGCTTCTTACTTCTGTTCAATATTCTAGTAAAAATTCTAGCCAGGTATGTTAATCAATGTAGGTAAAAAACATTAAAATTGAAAAGGAAGAAGTAAAAATATCTCTGATGCAAATAACATGATTCTATTTGTAGAAAACCAAATTTTGCACAAATCATTTGAGTTTATAAACAAATTCAACAAAGTACCAAAAAACACAACCAACAATCAAAATTTGGTTGTATTTCTATGCACTGACAGTGAGCATTTAAATGAAAATTTAAATATATTCCCTTTTACAGTAAAACTTAGTAAAAACTGAATAAAATACTTAGGAATTGACTAAGGGTAAAAGACACACTATATTATAATTATAGTTATAGTGTTATTTCTAAAAGCTAAAATATGCTCACAGATAGCTGGATGAGTAAACAAAATGTGGTACAAATACATGTATATATAATACATTACATTTTATATACAAATCAAATAATCATCATGCATTATTAAAAATTCTGATATAACATGGATAAATATTGAGGATGGTATGTTAAAACAAAAGGAGCTAGCTACACAAAAGGTAACTGTGCTATGATTTTTACTTAGATGAGGTTCTTAGAGGAATTAAAATCTGAAACAGAAAGTAGAGTGGTAGTTGAGAGAGATTGGGGAAGAGAGGGAAAGAGAGTTAGCATTTAATGAATGTATAAGTTAGTTTCATCAGATAAAAAACATTCTGGAGATGAATGGTTATACAATATGAATATGTTTAATATCTTTGAAGTATATATACATGGAAATGCTTAAGGTAGTAAATTTTATATGTTGTATGTGTTATCGTACAAAAATTAAAAGAAAGAATGGCTTTTAAGGTAGACTTAAAAATATGAAAGGAGGCATTTATTCCAAAAAATAAGAGATGAAAGACAAATATGGTAACATTCATTTTGTCATCTTGTTAAATATTCTTACTCAATAAAATACATACAGGATACCCTATGCTATCTCCAAGTTGTTGATATAGTTTAAAAATATTGCTGGGTCACTAGCTTCAGTAAATCTTAGCAATATTTTGGAGTTACTTCTCCCTTAGTAGCAGCCAATGCAAGTCCTAGTAAGTCAGCACTACCTTTCATGAGTTTTTTTTTGTCTAACCCTTTCCAAATAGCATAAGTCCATGTGCTACCACAGTGCTGTGACTGTGAGGTAGGATTTCTCTCTGTTCCCCATTGTTCCGTAGTGGAACTGAATATTCAATCTTGGTGTCTCTGAGACATCTGTCTAACATAGAAATAAGTGTCCTGGACTGAATCTCTCATTCTATGATGTTTATTACTTGCCAGCTGATATACTAGGGGTCAATTCAACGTCTCAAAAAAAACTCAATATCCTCACATACAGGAGTCATGGAATGATAATAAATCAAATTCTAGAGATAAACCAGACCAACTCCTTCATGTTGCAAATGAGCAAACCAGATATGCTGTGATAAATAGATAAGGCTCTCTTGGTACCAGTTAATGAAACTCTACTGATCAAATGTGTTTCCTTCAGACGAGTAATACACAGGTCCTATACAAAAGAAAAATGAAAGTTTAGTTGTCTTACAAAAGGATCAATTCAAAGGAAAGTGTAGTAATTTAGAAGGTACCAAGAAAAATAATTTACACATTCTTCCTGCAATGTGAATTTATTTACCCGCAGTAAACAAGTAATGCAAATTTTACCTATAGTAAATAAATGTTGTAAAGAAAAGGTAGTGAAAATAACAAAATTCACACTCCTGATATATGATGCTAAACTTTTTCTCATTTAGGTGTGTATGGGATGATTTCATAGATATTTACAATTCAAATAATATGTCAGAAATTGTCTAGGCATGTCATATTAAGAAAAAAAAATATCAGCCAGGCACCTGTGGCTCAAGCCTGTAATCCTAGCTACTCAGGAGGCTGAGATCTGAGGATCGTGGTTCAAAGCCAGCCTGGACAGGAAAGTCCGTGAAACTCTTATCTCCAATAAATCACTAGAAAACCGGAAGTGGCACTGTGGCTCAAGCGGTAGAGTGCTCGCCTTGAGCTGATGAGCGCGCCCAAGCCCAGAGTTCAAGCCCCACGACCGACAAAAAAGAAAAAAGAAAAAAAAATATAACTGGACATGGTTGAAACGTGTGAAAATTCAAGTGTTAGTTTAGGTTTTCTCTATAGAAAGTAGTTTTCTCTGCTGAATAGTGCAGACTCTTCTTCATTAGGAAAAAATGATTTTCATTAATGTAACATTGTAATTCACATATTCTTACAAACATTCTGCTTCATTCATTTCCTCAAAAGTTTTCTCATTAAAATACTTAATATCCTTTTCTTTTCTTGAATTGGTTTAGTTTCTCTAATTGAGGCCAAGATTATTCTTCAGTTCATTTTGTTAAAATCATTTCTCCAGAAATACTCTACTATCTTAACTAGCAATGAAAGACCATTTCTTGAGAGAATAGCTCAGTATGGATTTCAAATATCTCTAGTAATAATAGGAATCAACATTTATTAAATGCTCATTATGCAGCTGTTGAATCCTTTGAGCATTCTCAGATGTAAGTGATATCCAGCTGTATTTTACAGATTTTAAAAAATGGTTCAAAGACACACACACACACCCCTTAGTAGGTGACATTTGATGATTTGGAGATCTGCCATGTACTCAAGGCCAGCCTTTACGTTTTATTCTCTAAATGGACACATGGAGGAGCAGCTTTACCTTGACCAACTCTGTGGGACCAACTCTGTGACTTACTTACCTGCTTTACAAGGCCTGTGCTGAATGGAAACCACCAGAGAACTTGAGGTTCTGACAGACTGTAGTTTGTTTTGATGCTGTAGATTGAACCCAGTACCTCATTAATGCTAAGCACACAATCTACCACGGAGCCTTCACTCAACCCCTACCAAGCCAGTTTTAAAGGTGGTGATACCAGCTGCTTGTAAAAGGCTGAGTCTTGTGAAACCTTTCTGTCACTTTACAATTTCTTACTCAATGAAAAGCTTTCAAGCACCTTTATTAACTGCTGCCAATGAACTCAGCAATGATACTTCTTTTGTGCTGGGAAAGGAATTAAGGTCAGAGTTGTCTTGGAAGCAAAGGCAGAGATTTAAAAACAAATCTTATTCTTTTTATAATTAGTTTCTGAAGTGTTTTCAGGAACAGTTTGATATTCTTGTCAGAAATAGTATCTGGGCTACAGAGCAAAAGCATAAAGAAAAGAAAAAACACCAATAAGCCAAAACCCCTCTAGTCTATAGTATAGTACTTGTCTTGCAAGTACATAGTTCTTAATCTAAACACAGTTTTGGAACAACAAATAAAATAAGTCTAGTCTAGAACAGTAGATATTATCTAAAAGGCTTAGGTTTGTAACTCTGGTATGTAATGATCACACTTCCATGGCAGAGATATAAGTGACACTCGTACACTAGAAGGTGCCTACAACTCATAAGCCTGTCATGTGAACCCAGAGCTTCACACTTTACTAGTGAGGGTGAATAGTTTTACCTTGCACACTCAGGTTGTGGTGGGACACAGGGAAAAAGTGTGTTTCAGATAGACAGTTGCTCCTCTGTACTACAGGAATGAAGGGCCAGCATTGTGCTTGTTTTGATTTGTCAAAACTGAAACATTAAGATTTATATGTGAAACTAAGGTCTCCTAGTTCTTCTCCTTCTCCTTCTTCTTCTTCCTCTTCTTCTTCCTCTTCTCCTTCTCCTCCTCCTCCTCCTCCTCCTCCTTGTTCTTCTCCTTCTCTTTCTCCTTCTCCTTCTTCTTCTTTGCTTTTACATCAGCTTTATTCTCAAGAGCAATCTGTGTGAGTTAACACCCTCACAGTGTCTTAAATTTTAGAATGAAAGATTTGGGCTTTAAAATACATACCATGCTGAGCTGGATATGGTTGTCTATGCTCATGAACTCAAATACTTGAGAAGAGAAAAAAGGAGAATCACAAGTTCAATGACAGCCTGGGAAACTGTGTAAGACCCAGTCTCAAAATAAAATGAAAAGGGCTGGGTTGTACCTCAGTGGTACATGTGTGCTTTGCATAGCACACATGAGGACATGAGGGTCTATGTTTACATCCCACAAGAAAAGAAAAAAAAGTATAAATCAAAAAAAGTAAAATCTTAGTTTTACTCTAGTATGTAATACTTGTAATTTTTAAGTTATGAGGATTAAATAAAATTACTTAAACCATATTTGGCATAAACTTTTAGCTGTTTAGTAATATCAAGTTATTTTAACAGCAACAAGAATGCTTCACATTGTTGTCAGGACAGCGATTAAAAAACATACTTCAAGAATTGTAATTTCCAGTCATTTATTTCAGCTATGATATGACAAAATGATATCTAGCAATTAGTATCATCTATAAAAATATATTGGGAACACTATTTTGACTATTCAGGGTTAAATAAATAAATA
>NW_012267250.1:3838866-3847422 GCF_000151885.1 Dipodomys ordii
ATGGCTGGTGCCTGAGCTGGGTGACTTTTCCCTGGATGGAGCTGAGTCTGGCAGGTCACTTCGCCATTAAGTTCTTGTGACCTGCTAAATGACTCCTTTTATTCCAAGGCCTGAGTTGGAGCTAGCTGCTCCTCTGAGCTTTGTTGGTATCCAAGATGGAGGGGTGGAGGGGTGGCCTTCCCTCCTCTGCTCCCTGAGAAGGAGTGAGGACGTCGGGCTTGTACTCATGCAGAGTCTTGGATCCTGGGTCGTCTCCGGTCTGCAAACTGCAGGATGAAGATGTCTGCTCCTTGTCGGTTCTTGTTGGTGTTGAGTAGAATCCTCTTGCCCGCTGCGTCTGGCTCCTTCGTCCCGGACTCTCTGTGTGAGTGCTCAGGTATGGCCGCGGCTGCAGTTGCCACTGCGACCCTGCCGCTGCCGCGGCTGCTGCTGGCAAGCGCTCCAATGTGTCTCCTTGTCTTGGCTTCCCCTCTCTTGTCTAACTCTCTGTCCTGTGATGGCACACTTGGCGTGATTCTCTGGCTTAGGACTGTTCACTGGAACTCTAAAACTGCTTTCTATGCGAGAGCTTGTTCAGATTCCAGCTTCTCCTCCGCCATCTTCCCGGAACCTCCCAGTATTCTACTACTTGAGCTATAGTCTGGTTTCTGGTGGTTTATTGGAGATGAGAGTATCACAGAGTTTCCTGCCCGGGCTGGCTTTTGAACCATGATCCTCAGATCTCAACCTCCTGAGTAGCCAGGATTACAGGTGTGAGCCACTGGCGCTGGGCCAAAATATTTTGAGTGACCAGAATTTTTATTTATATACACACAGCAGTTAAAACAAACCAAGGGACCTGCTGGAAATGTACTTTCCTCAGAAAGTACAATAGAATTAAAGCTACATGAAAAGTGAAGCAGAAAAATAAACTTTGTGGACACAATTCAGAAATCCAGGTCAAAGAACAGAGTACAATCAGATGAGATAGGCAGGAGAATCAATGGAAAAGAGAAAAACTACCCATGTTGGTAGGTGTGCATGTTCTTTTTTAAGCACACACACACACACACACGCACACAGAAACACACACAAACTCCATATGTTTTCCAGTTATATCCTCGGTTGTGTCAGTCAATCAACAATGTGCACTGAAGGACAGCTTTGAACATCTCCAGGTTTTGTTGTTTGAAAATTCTGTTAGAGACATTCTTGTCTTCACAATTTCTCTTTATACTTAAGTCACCTTGCATTAATTGACCTGGACTAAATTGTGCTACAATAACAAACAATCCCTATATGACAACAACTCAAGTTCAGCCCCATTCATGGTACATGTGCAGTGTAGGCCAGTTTCACTTGTGTTTGATCTCTACTTCCATGATCTCCCTAGAAGGGTATCCTCCACCCTTGTCTCTGGACAAGGGTATCTGGAGTAGGGAAAGACTGGGTTTTGCAATTGGTGATGAGGGAAAGCACCAACTACAAGACTTGTCTCAAATCACTTCAGCATCATTAGACTGTGCACCCAAAGGCAGAGCTCACAGTCAGTTCTGTCACAGGGAAATTTGCTTGAAGAATCCAGTACTTTGTTATTACAAGGATTTTAATCAGGTATCAGGTGACAAGATAATCAATCAGGCTGAATACAGGAACAATCACTTGAAAGGGTTTTGAAGGTTTAAAGAAATCTACTGATCTGCCTCCGGTCTAAATACAGCAACCCTGGCCATGGAAACTGAATGATATCTTGCAGGAAACAGGCTGCTTCATGGCTACTCTAAAACTCCCTTTCCTCGCTTAGCCAGTAGCTTGAGTAGAGTGGGTTAGGCGTCTAGATATCACTGAGTGTGGTTATGATTTTGAGCAATGACGGGGAAAGACCCTCCCTGCCTTAGGGAAGAGAGGATCTCAGTTTTTAAACCTTACAGAAGCGATGGACATTTGAAAACAAAAAAAGAAGTGTTAGACATTTGAATGATTTGAGCTTAAAATATCATTTTGTTTGATCTATGCATTATTAAGTATAGAGGCAAAACAGTACACCCTGTATTCTTGTTAACTCTCAACCGATTTCTTGGAGGTAAGTACTCTTGATGCTTTAAACAAAGGAAAACAGGAGAAATCAATTCTGTAAATATTTTCCACCTTCTAGGATGAAGTTCAGTAATGGGAATCTTGAGGTAGAGTAGATTCAAGATAGTTCCAAACCCAAGAGTCACTTGATAGTCTTTATCATATATGTTCTCTCTTTGGAATTGTTTTTGAGGTATTAGGTTTTTTTTAAAAAATTTTTTGTGAAATACTGTACAGAGGGGCTACAATTACATAGACAAGATAATGAGTGCATTTCTTATCAAGCATTGTAGCCTCCTCCTTTGTTTCCCCTTCCCATCCCTTCCCTTCCTCCCCCCGACCCCCTCCCAATCTCCAATCCTCCCCGCCCTCCCTCCCCCCCCCACCAAAGTTGTAAAGGTCGTCATTGCAACATTGACGTATTAGGTTTTGAACTTAAGGGCCTCACACTTGCTAGGCAGATGTTCTACCATGTGAGTCACTCCATGGTGGTTTATTTGTGAATTAGGTACTTGCTTTATTCATGGCTCCTCCAGGGCCTGTACACTTTTCTATTTGTGCTTCACCTAGCTGGGATGATGTGCTTCTATGCCCAGCCTTTGGTTAAGATAAAGTCTCCCAAACATTTTGCCTGGGATAGCCTTGAATTACAGTGCTCTGATCTCTGCCTCTCATGTAGCTATGATTCTAGAGTACCTAGTCTGGCTCCCCCTTTTGAATTTAGAACTGCTGATCACTTACTTTGCCTTGTCTTTTGTAACTCTACATTTTCGTTGGATTTTTCTGGCCTCATTGGCAGTGAGTCTTCTACTCTTTCCTTCGGCATAGATACTCTCCACAACTAATGCTAACTAAAGTTTCCCGAAGTAATTCTGTCACATTAATATGCAGATGCAAATAGGCCTAAAATTGATGTTGCCCTTGCATTTATTATTCCTGACAACAGACCCATGTATTAATTGCCTCTATGTTCCAGCCATCCAACTTAACCTGATCTTAACCTGATCACAAACAAATTCATCATCTTCCCAGACCTCCTCCTTATTTCTTTCCCCTTTCCCTGTTAGTGAATGATAACATTTGGCCTATGTAAAAATTGAGTTTTCCTTGGTACTTTCTTTTTTTCCCCCCATACTTGAAGGTAAGTGCTACTTATTCAACCTCATACAGAATCTCATATAATTGGACCCTTCCATGGAATTAGCTGTTTATTTCTCCTTATTTCTTTGTCATAAGATCTTATTAAATTGTATTACAAATCTTAATTTTATTTAATATTTTCTCCCTAAGAATGACCTCTTAGAACCCAGAAACATTTATTATGATGTTAGAAAGGCAGAGGGATAAAGAAAAATAAACTTATGCCTAATATATATACAATATGTATATTTCCTATTATATATTATATAATACATATTTATATATGCAATATATGGAAAATACAATATGTATTCCATATATATATATATATATATATATATATATATATAAATGGATCTGTATCCAGGAGTAGTGAAATAATTTGTGTGGGCAAAGTCTGGATTTTAAGGAATGATTCAACTGTGCTTGTGAGAAAGTGACCATTTCTTACAGTTTTTTTTATTTGAACCCAATTGCAATTGTTATGATGCTGGCTTGAAACAATTTCTTTGCTTGATAAACAGATACTCAAGCAGAATCAAAGGAAATGGTTAAAAGAAATTCATAATTCTTAAAAGATCTCACAGTGTGTGAAGTGCACATTCCTATTATAGAAGCTTATGACATTTCACTTAGAAACAACTCATTTTGCCTGAATCATTACACACATTTTAGATGAGATCTCTCAAATTGTTTTAGAGTTTCTCTAGGGAGTTGATACGTCAGAAGCGGAGGTATAAGACACTCGAGGGAAGATTTCTATAATATTTCATGGAAATTCAGAAAGAATTATTTTGCTGTTCACTTAGCAAGAGTGTCCATATTTTATATAGATATATTTACCTTCTCTGACTAGAACATTTTAATTCTAAGAAAATCTCAGAAACAAAGACAAAGTAGCCTAGGTATTTGATATAATGTTCACAATGTCTTATTTTAATGTTCCTGGCTGCCTGACCATACTTCATTTAAAAATCTAAAACCCTACTTCATATGCAAGCACAGAGAGTTGTAGATTTCACACTGGGCATACTCTCTGCCACCAGGAGCTCTTAAGAGAAAAGGTATTAAATAAACAGATGAAATAAAGAATGAATTGATATACATCTAGTTCTCCCCTGGTGTAAACTGGTTTTGAATGTTAACTTGTATTAAAGTTTCCAGGGACTTTCAGCTCTTATGTACTTTCAGAAAGTGCATATTGAAACAGGCTATGGTTTGTAAACGTTAGCAGAAGACTATGAACTAGGGCCTGGGTGAGACTGAATTCCTTTTATTCTAGCCGGACTTTAAAAATTCACACCCAAGAATTATATATGCCTTCTGTGCTAAAGAATTCTGTGAACTTCCTATTTATTTACTACTTAATTTTACTGTAGTTTATCTAATTTCTTAGATATTGTATTGTGGTTTCCTTTTTATGTTAACTCAAATAGAGACTTCTAGCCAGCATGCCCAGGATATTCTCTACCCAGAAATACAGGTGTGCCTAATTTCTATTGACTGTATAGCCAAGGCTCATGGATTCAAGGCATTCATATTCTTCTTGAGAGGACATTCATAGCATTCTGCTTCTCTAAAGCAGTTAGAAACTACATTTTAAGTGTTTTCTTTGTTCTCAACACTATTAAGTATCAGTGTACCAAATTTCCCCAAACATTATAAGAATTTATCTTTATAATTACTTTTAAAAATCAAAATCAAGCCAGAGTTGGCACATTAAATATGTCTGATATGTATACTACCTCTTCTTTCTTTTCTTTTCTTTTTTTATTTCAATTTTTGGTAGGTAGTTGGGCTTGAACTCAAGGCTAGGGTGCTGCCCCTGAGCTTTTTCTTTCAAGGCTAGTTACCATTTTGAGCCACCGTGACATTTTTGGTTTTCTGTTGATTGATTGGAGAAAAGAGTCTCAAAGGCTTTCCTGCCCATCTTTGAACCATGATCCTCAGATTTCAGCCTCCTGAGTAGCTAGCATTACAGGTATGAGCCACCAGCACCCAGCTAATTCTTTTTTTTTAATAACTTTTTAATTGTGAGAATACTGTACAGAGGAGGGGTTACAGTTATATGAGCAAGGTAATGAGTTCATTTCTTATCAAGCATTATTGCCTCCTATTTGTTTTTCCCCTACCATCCCTGCTCTCCATCCATCTCCACAACTACACCCTCTCACCCCCAGCCTAAATTATAACATTCATTTTTCGACATAGTGTCTTGTACATCTCATTGTTGTAATGGGTCAACCTGTATCCCTGTTTAAACAATTTGTTTTTTCCCTTCCCCTTCCCAAATTATACCAACATCAAATACAGTGAAAACAGGGGTTATACCGTGGGGGAGGGACATACAAAGCAACAAAAATATCACATAGTATCTTATGAATACGTTACAAACAATAGTTCTTTTTTAAAAAAATGTTTTATTTAGTTTTTGTTTATGTGGTACCAAAGAATAAAACAGAAAGCCTCATGCATGCTAGGCAAGCATTCTACCACTAAGCCACACTCCCAGACTGCTCTTTTTTTGCTTGAAAGAAATGAATCCACCACATTTTCTACATTGCATTCCAATAGTAATTTTGGAAAGATACCTTTTTTTTTTCTATTTCCTGGTTGTTAGATCGAGAAGCCAAATTATATTTAGGCCATATGGGCAGCATATGCTATATGATTGTCTCTCCCTGTGTATTGACCTGAGTCAGTGAGTTCTATTTCTACCATGCTGAAACCCAACCAACATAGTGCATTGTGTATTTCTAACATTCCATGCAAATAGTACCATTTTGTCTGAGTTGTTTTTTTTTTTTTGGTTATGTTTGTGAAGAATTTCTTGTAAGCCTATTAAGTGCTTCTACATATAGCTCATTAATTTTCATTGCCACTATTCTGTCCACTCTATTTTCTTGCTTTGAGACACTTAGGCTGGTCCCAGTTTTTACTATTCATGGAGGTAAGGCTATTAACTTTCTCATGTATGTCTCCTTGTTCACAAGCATGACTTTGTAGAGCCAATTTAGTCCTTTAAGACTGAACTACTGTGTCCTACAAGATGCATTTTCAGTTTTACTAAGTATTATCTAATTCCATTCAAAATATATCCATGGATAACATTTGAATGTCTTTGGTAATTTTCTCCAATCTGATGAGTATATAGTACAACTCACTTCAGCTTAAATATTATTTACTATGCGGCTCACCTTTGGACTTCTCGTTTGGTAAATGTCTGGAATAGGTTGTAATTTAACTATAAGTTTTTTTTCTGTATTCTTTCTTTTTTGTATGTACATTTTTTTGTTGTAAAAATGCTGTACAGAGGGGTTGCAGTAACATGAGCAAGGCAATGAGTACATTTCCTATTGAGCATTGTTGCTGCTGTATTCTTAATGCTTTTCAAAACTTCTTTTGCTTATTCACACATTCATTCTCTCCTGATTATTCTAAGCATTATGAATAGGTTTTCTCCATCTATAGTTTTATCTTTTAGTCTTTCTAAAACACTCAGTTGTCTGCAAAGGTATTCCACCTTGAATGAAGCAAATTTATCACCTTTTTTCTTTTGTGCTTCATTAACATTTTTGTGTCTCTTAAAAAATTTATTTTCACCCATAAAAGTGAACTATAGAATTCTTGGGTGGGAATGGGAGAGAGGAGAATGGGAGACAGTAAGGGAACAAGACACTATATCAAAGGAAGTGTACTCATTACCTTACTCATGTAATAATAATCACTCTGTATCTTACCTTTATAATAACAATAAAGTAAATTAATGAAAAAATAGTTTTAAGAAATCTACAGTCTAGAGGCAGCATTGTGATTTCTTGGCCAGCTCAGTCTAAACAGGGAAGCTTCACAGAGAAGACATTGTATGAACATTCATATTCACACCCACACACCACCAACAACAGCAAAAACAGAAAAAAAGTAAAAAGTAAACACATCCTTCCCTTATCTACAACTAATATTTTCTTGAATAAATTTACTTCTCTACTTAGGTCTTGAATTCACTTAGAAAGATAGATGGTAGGTAGCTAGATGGTAGCTAGCTAGCTAGCTTTCGAGCTAGATAACTGAACACACAGACAGCTTTGCATATGGCTACTCAATGTTACTAATGTCTTTAATCCATTTCCTTTCTCAAATATCCCAGACCACCTGTGCCTTATAATGTATCTTCTCAGTATTATTTCTTTCTGGAGCTTTCTTTTTCCCATTAGGGACAACTTAGTTCAAGGTCACATTCTCAGTTATCACTACTATATGATAAGTAGAATGTCTCTCCTGATTGTTTTACCAACATAAAATATATTCCAAGATTATTTCATTGCCCCATAGAGGACAGTTTCTAATAGATTTGATTTTGAACATGTAACAATGACTGACTAGTTTAAAAATCCCTAATTTTAAATGGTGTGCTGTTTATTTAATATCACTTCCTAAGTATCATTTAAAAAAATTAAAAGATACTTGATGAAATTGATAAAATTGATATACTAATTCCATACAAGCAATGACAAAAATGGGTTCAAAAATAACAAGCATACTCTGAACGTAATAAGGTATTTGGACTCTATTTGATTAAGGTGTTGTTTCATGAAGCCTATCGTATTGATATATAATTAGAATAGAAAATCTATACATCAGTTGCATGATTTTTTTTTTGTGTCTTTATCCTCCAAGTGTTCAACAGTCTTCTGTTCTGTGCTAGACATTGCATTCAATGTACCTATCGAAGATTAAAATCCCATCTCCATGAAGCCTATAATTTAAATAGAGTCTATAGAGACACATAGAAAAATTTAACATATAGTGAAAAATAGTATATATGACATAGGCTGAGATGAAAGAAGGGGTTGCATTTCTGAGGACTAGAATTATGAGAAATGGATTCATAAGTGGAGGATGCCACATTAAGTAGGGAAGAAAACAACAAATGTGATTTAAATTAGGAAAAGAAAGTATAAGGGTATTGTAGATGAAAAAGAGGGCTGGGAAGGAGGCTCAGTGGTAGAGTGCTTGCCCTGCATGCATGAGGTCCTGGGTGCCTTAGCACCACCTAAGCAGAAAAAGCCAGAAGTGGCGCTGTGGCTCAAACAGTAGAGAACTAGCCTTGAGCTGAATGCTGAGGGACAGCACCCAGGCCCAGAGTGGTCCCACAACTTATGAGAGAGATAGAGACAGAGACAGAGAGACAGAGAGACAGGAAAAACAAAAACATAAATGCTCTAATCATGAGAACAGTGGATGTAAGGCAAGTTTTTTTTTTTTTGGTCCAGTTGTGGGGCCTGAACTCTGGGCCTGGGCATTGTCCCTCAGCTCTTCAGCTCAAGGCTAGCACTCTACCACTTGAGCCACAGCGCCACT
>NW_012267250.1:3847472-3891452 GCF_000151885.1 Dipodomys ordii
TCTTTTTGCTTATGTGGTGCTGAGGAATCGAACCCAGGGCCTCATGCATGCAAGGCAAGCGCTCTACCACTGAGCCACCTTCCCAGCCCATAAGGCAAGTTATCAGCAGAAACTGAAGGTCTGATAGGTAGAGTGTAATGTGATTTCTAAGCAATGAGAATTCTTGCTTCCTGATTTCTAGGTTTCATACAGTAATTCTTACAGTGTCCCTTGTTTAATCCCAAAGTCCCCATGTTCTATTTACCTGCAAACACTCACCAAGTTGTGATTATTTGAATAATCATATTTTTCTACTGCAGCTCCTCTGCATCTTAGAGAGTGACTCCTCAGGTATCCTGGTGCATGTCGTGTGTCATTAGAGTGATTAGGATAGGTCAGGAGAGAGACCTGGCTTAGAGGTCAGTGTCTGCTTGGGTCTCTGGAGCTGTATGATACACCATTTATCTGTCACAATATAAAAACCATGCAATCATCTCTGAAAACAAAATGAAATGACTTATTACTTTCAAGCATGTCATAGTTTATTATTGTGTTTTTTCAATGAGACTTCTGGGTCTCATAACTGCCATTTTGGAATAGCTCGTTGGGATTTCCATGTGTTGTTTTAAGATCTAGACCCTATCTTAGCCATAGATTTAAGCTGTTGGGTTTCTATTTTCCTTGTGCTGTTGATGCTTTTTGTTGTTGCTATTGTGAGCTTCGTGTTCCATCAAGAACTTCTTCAGTTTGCCTGCAAGTAAATTTGTGCTAACTCTATTCTGATGGTTAGCAAGCATACCATCTTCACTCTGTTTCAGTTAAGTACTTCTCAGAGCTCCATGGTCCTGAGAGAGCCCTCTGATTTATTTATTTATTTTTGCATCATAAGTGGAAAATAACATTTTCTCATTTAAACACCAGCCTTTATTTAACCTTGTCCCAAAGAATTTTGCAAAGTGACTAAGGAAATCCCTTTCATTAACATGTTCACTGTTAAAGCAATTCAGCCATAACTGAAGCCTGTTGAGAAAGAGCCAGATGTAACAGAAAGAGCCAGATGTAACCATCAGGATCTGCGAATTACATTCCTGAGGCCCACTCTGTTTACTTTCTCTTGCAAACATTTTTGTTGTCTGGCTGAGTTAAGCTTCATTTGACATTCCTAGCTAAGACCAAGTTTAGATATATTTATAAAATGCTCTGTATTTAACTGTCCAAGATTTTTTAAAGGAATTCAAAATTCCTATGTGAATTACTGAACAAATATTCCTAGAGATTCATTAATGGAAAGAGATTGCTTTTGCAGGATCCCAACAGCTGTCAGTGTCTAGACTTACTGCTGTTTACTGTCCTCTTTGCAATTTTTTTTTGGGGGGGGTCAGTTGTGGGGCTTGAACTCTGGGCCTGGATGCTGTCCCTCAGCTCTTCAGCTCAAGGCTAGCGCTCTACTACTTGAGCCACAGCACCACTTCTGGCTTTTTCTGCTTATGTGGTGCTGAGGAATCGAACCCAGGACTTCATGTATGCAAGGCAAGCACTCTACCACTGAGCCACCTTCCCAGCCCCCTCTTTGCAAATTTCCAAGTACATCTTCTAATTGGGATAGTGAAGGAGACATCTTTAAGAGGCAGTTCATAAGATTTAGTTTGATACCGTCTCAGTGATGGAAGAAAAACTTTTTCTTTCAGCTTACTAGATTTATTATGAAATCCCAAGCTGTTTATCATAGCTTTAGCCCATTTAACTTTTTATATTAAAAAAATTACCTTGCTCATGTAACTGTAAACCCTCTGTACCTATTTTTTCAATAAAAAAATCATACAAAAAATTGAGGGCTGGGAAGGTGGCTTTGTGGTAGGGTACTTGGCTAGCAGGCATGAAACCCTGGGTTTGATTTCTCAGTACCACATACACAGAAAAAGATGGAAGCAGAGCTGTGGCTCATGTGGTAAAGTGCTAGCCTTGGGCAAAAGAAGCTTAAGGAAAGTGCCCAGGACCTGAGTTCAAGCCCCAGGACTGACAAAAAAAATCCAATTATCTAAGGAACAATTTATGAAAAACGAACCTATTTAGTTCATTCCTTTCATAACCTTGGTTGAAGATCCGTGGTATTTTCCAAGGTCTATGTAGGTTACTAAGGTTACTAGTGATTAACACTGGGATCTTGGCCTTCTAGAACTAACAGTCTGGGACAAGCACAAAAATCCGCAATTACCTTGTAATAATTTAATAAATGTTCCTCTACAGATAGACAATGTCATTAATTAATTTGATTTCTCTTCTTTGCACAACCTATGCCACATACTTTTCTCTGCATTTTATGTGCATTACCTCTTTAAGTCTTCACAGCCACTTTATGTGGTTGGGGCTAATTTTGTCATTTGCATAGAAAGGAACAGGGACAGAAAATATTTTTTTGGCTAAGTTGTTAGCTTTTGACAAGATCTTGCATCTGGGGGGGATGGAGAGGTTGGGGGGATGGAGGGTTGGGGGTGGCAGATGGGAATGGATGGGAAGGGGAAACAACGGAGGAGGCTTGATAAGAAATGTACTCATTATCTTGCTCATGTAATTGTAACCCCACTGTATGGTATTTTCACAATAAAAAAAAATACCTTGCATCTGCAGGTGACTTTCCTATCTTATGGTCCTACCTTTTGGAGATTATTTCTATAGCCAGGAAAGTGTGAGAATGTGATTCAAGGCCTTCTCATGGTGTCAGGTTATCAGGGTTTGGTCCTATAATCACCTGTGTCCAGGACATTGATTGGTGAACTCATTCAGTACTCTACCCCTTGACTTACCTGTATTGTACAAACCTTTGAGTTTAACTTTGTACCTCTAATTTGAAATCAATGTGTTAAACAATTAGAGCTCTAAACCAGATAAGAATGAAGCTAATATTTTTGTCTTATGACATTTTCCTGAGATCACTAAACTTCTTGTTTCTTTGAATGTATAACTTATAATTTAGGCAGAGCTCAGCATAATTATCAACCCTTCCTTTACTTCCTCTCTCCTTCCGGCTCTGCCTTCCCCTTTTCTCTTCTTCCTTCCTCTCTCCTTCCTTCCTTTCCTCCCTCCCTCTTTGTCTCTATTTTTTTTCTCTCTCTCTCTGTCTCAGTATCTGTTGGACTGTCTGCCTGTCCTTCTTTGTACTGTATTTTACCACCACTATACCAAACACCAGCTTGTGTGTGTATGTGTATGTGTATATGTGTGTGTGCACGTGTGTGTGCCTACATGTATGTGTGCATGCTTATATTATGATATGTGTGAATGTGTATGTGACTGAAACACTGTGTTTAATATGAACTGAATACTCATAGATGCATTATAATCTGACTATATCATTATGTACTGGTTGTATCCAATAATCAATTGGGCAAAGGTTACAAGGAGAAAAATCTCAGTTTAAAATGAGGAAGGCAGAATTGAAAGTGTTGGTTAAGATGATAAAACTACCACAGCAATTTCTGAGCTCCAAGTCACTGAAAGCATTTCTGTAATTGCTGGGTTTTCCTTTAAGGAAGATTTTGAGTCAATCACAAAATAGAGCTGTTGCATTAGGTATTTTTTGAGGAAAATTCTTAGCTGGTTTAATATCATACTTTTTTTTATTCATAGAAAAAAAGAATGGTCTTGGAAAACAATCAGATGTTCCAAATATACCTCTCTCTCTCACACACACACAGACACAGACATAGACACACACACACACACACACACACACACACACACACACACATATCCCTGGATCTTGCCATGTAAGCCTTGAACTCATGGTTCTCCTAACTCAGCTTTCTGAATGCTAGCATTACAGGTGTGTACCACCTTGCCCAGCTTTGTCTTCTCTTGAAAGAATAATTAAACCCTGAAAAAGAACTTCTTTGCAAGAACTGTTTGCAGATTTTTCTCTTTAAAAATTAGAAATTCAAAAAAATTAAAATTAAAACTAAAAAAGAAACAACTGACAAATTCAGGTATACTAAGTTCATAGTGAATAAAACATATATTGACCTGTATTAAAATGCTATATATTATATGAGAGTTATAGAAATATCTTATTAAGAATGGATTCAGTAAATAGGAAAGCCAAAATGTGTTTATCTATCAATTAAAGCTATGAGACAAAGGTTTTCCAATGTCCAGCCAATCTGAAGGTCATGAATTTAGATGGTTGTGTGCCAAATACTCCTCTTACAACTCTTAAGCATAATGCTTGTTGGTAAAGATCCACTGAAATGATAAGTCCTACTTATCCTGTGGGTGATACTTTTCAAGAGCTCCTTATTCCCTATAACACACTTATAGTATATCTGTATATATATTTGTTTATTATTCTATTCTCCTAAGAGCAGTCATGACATTGTTTGTGGAACTACTAGAAGAATACTCTCATCAGTCTCCAGATATCAGTGTAGGAAGACAGGAAGACAGAATGAACCAAAAAGAATACAGAAAAAAAAAAGATCTGTAACTGAAAATGTCAGTATGATGTAGGATTAAGCTATGTAAAAAATGTCTCATTTCACTTAGAATAAATCTGTTAGAGAAAAATGACTGGAACTGATTTGGGCAATAGCAGCAGCAACAACAACAACAATAGTAATACCTGTGTGTTGTAAAGTTTATCATCTTTAAATAGTTTTACATTTTAATAGAAAAAAATGAAAACTTGTTTGTCATGGCTAAATGATATTGTACAACATTTGAATTGTTGTGTCTGTAAATATTTGTTGAACATAAAAATAAGTTTTGAAACATGTTTTCTATGGCTTTATACCATATGGCTTTATATGTATCGGCAGAGATGAACATTTGCAATCCTTAAATCCATGTTCTTGCCCTCTGTCCAAAAACATGTCAATGATTAGCTAGAGGATAAGTCGGAAGTATCATCATTATGGAGCGTGTTACCTTTACTTTCCTGATATTTGTCTAGTACTTGTTAGAAATCTGTGTATTGGTTTGCATGTCTGAACTACCAAGTCATCATCTAAGATCAAAGTCTTAGAAGTTTTGTGGATTATATTTCATCTTCAAGAGCAAGTTTGGGTATTCCTCATACTGGCCATGATACAGGCTTTAGAATTAGTTATGGCTGAAGTCTATGCTCTACTAGTTTACTCCCTGATTGAGAGACCTTATGTGCTTTTGGAAAACCCCAAATACATGATTCCATAATCCTCAGTTCATTCATTTGTATAATGATAGGAATGAAAGCTATCTCGCCTGGTGGGCATGGCGATTATTTAAAATTAGATATTAATTATACTAACACAATGCCTATCCCATAGTGTATATAAAATAGCATTACTGGTACATTTGTAAGAGACAGAGATGAAATGAGATATCGTGAGTCATTTAGTTTTACTAGAATTCACTTGCTTCATCTTTGTAGTAGTCTCTTCCCATTGCTGTGACATATACCTTAGCTGATTAACTCAAAAGAAGGAAAAGTTTTGTTCTGGCTCACAGGTTCAGCCATTGTAGCCCATGGTTGCCTTGTCACTGTTGCTTTGGACCTATAACTGCAAAAGACATCATGGCAGGTGTGTGCAGAAAAAGAGACCTTTTCTCCTCATGATGGTTTAGGAATAGAGAGAGACAGGTAGAGGCATCTTAATATCCCCTCCAAGGGCATGCCTCCCCGCCATGGCTTAAAATCCCTTCCACTAAGCTCAGTCTCTAAGTTTTCACCACCTTTCAACAGTATGACAAGTTGAAAACCAAGCCTTGAACACAGGGCCTTTGGGAGGATACTTATCCAAACCTAATCTGGAACATGGAAATGAAAATCATTGTGCATTTCACTGTTGTCTAAAACCCTGAAGATTATAAAAGGCAAAGCTCATGCCAGCTATCCTGTCCCTGCTACAGTGTTTAATGTAAAGCCTTTATGTATCATGCCCAAATGGATCTGACGCATGCCTGATAAACAGGAGGGGAAGGGAAAGAAACAAATCGTTTAACTAGGGATATGGGTGGACCCATTGCAATGATGAGCTGTACACGTTGTTATGTTGGAAAACGAACTTTTCAACTTTGGGGGGGGGAGGAAAGGGAAGGGATGGGGAAGGGGAAACAAAGAGGAGGCAACAATGCTTGGTGAGAAATGTACGATATTCTCACAATTAAAAAAAAAAGCAAAAAAAAAATCCAAAAAACAAAAACAGGAATATTCTCTACTTCAGTCCTCATGTTTTCCTTCAAAATTATTATTTTTTTTGCTCAAATGCACGTGCTCTGCAAATTTATTTAGTTTTTCCTGGTTGTATGTAAGTCGCAATTTGTTTTCAATTAAGAGTTCCTTTTCTCCTGCTGTTTGTTTCACCACTGGAGTCAAAATCCTGTTGGTGAGATCAGAAATGATTGCTGCAGGAAAGGCAGGGATGTTATCAATGGAAGATTATGAATTTGTATGTTGCTTTTTAACAAGCTGTAGGAGGTTTAAAAAGGTGAAAAATACAGGAGTGATTCCCCTTGTCCCCATCTCTTAAATCCCTGGAAACACTTAAACTGTTTTCCAGGCAAGAAACTGAAGTGTGGAGAGATGTGAAAAACAAGGTTATTTCTTCTCACTTTCCCTTGGTTTTCAGTGACTGTTAGCACCAGATTTAACAAAAGACCTTTTGCAAGAAATGCCATTTCTCTATTTCACGAATCCTCTGTCCTCATCAACATGTTTACCCTAAGGCCCTCAGTTAGTGGTTAGGTATTAAGTAACAAAAAGGAAGTACTCACTGGAAGTAATTTGGAAGGTCCTTGTGCCTGAGCTAGACACAGAGTAAGAGCTCAAAATCATTGATAAATGAAAGTCAAATGAGCCAGGCTCATGCCTGTAATCCTAGCTACTTAGGAGGCTGAGATCTGAGGATCGTGGTTCAAAACAGGCCCTGGAAGGAATGTCTGTGAGACTCTTATCTCCAATAAACCACTTAGAAAACCGGAAGTGGTGCTGTGGCTCAAGTGCTAGAGCACCCATGCCCAGAGGTAAAGCCCCACGATTGTCCAAAAAAAAAGTCAAATGAAACAGAAACACCATGCTTCATTTACTTTGAACTAAAATCAACAGAAAGGTGGAAGTTGTGGTAAGTCTTGGTCAGCCTTGGCCATCACTATTTCAAATTATGTATCCTTCTAAGTTCTTTGCTGTGTATAGTCAGCAGTTAGTATGGCTTTTTGTTGTTGTAAGTGATGATCAATACATCTGAGATTTTGTGACAAAGAAATTATTCTTGTTTTTGTTTCTGATGTGGATTCCCACTGTTCAAAATTAGGTGCCTTGCCTGATGTATCCACAGTTTAGGATTAGAGATTTCCTTTTGTCATGTTGCTAAAGATTTACTAGTGAATTATTAGTACAATCATATCAAATTTCTATCAAGAAGTCTATGCATTTGAAGTTAATGGGAATTGTAAGTGCATAAATAAATTCATAAGAAAGCCTCAGGATGATGCATTTGCTTTAAAACTATGTCCATCCTGCTACTTTCCAAATTGTTGTGAAGCATTTAAAAATGACAAATGTTGGGCTTGGAAGCATGGCTCAGATGGTAGAGTGTGGAGCTGAAGTCTCAGATACCAAGTTTGCCTCCTGCTCTCGGACCAAACAACAACAAAAAGACAAGTGCCTTATAATTCATAGAAAATAATGAGCTTGATTAACTGGATTCCTGCACAGCTATTAGAGGTTTTGTCTACATCTGAATCAGAAATAGAGATCTGCATAGACTTTGCTTTTCTGTCTTTGCCTAGTAACTGTAATAACAGGTTTTTTTTTTCATTCCTTGATAACTCCCAATTCTAATCCTGAATTTCTGGCCTCTAGAATGCTGTCTGGTCCTGACCACAGCTGAAGAATATCCCTGCCCTAATCATCTTTGAGTTTCTGTAAACCACCACTTGTGTGTAGTTCTGACCTATATAAACTCTACCCTACTGGAGATCAGGGCTGTTCTTGGTCCTCCTGTGCCTCCCTTGCCCCTTTTTGGTGCCTCCATGGATTTTTCTCAACCCTGAAGTCACTGTGTAACTAAAATTATATTTGTCATAGTCATCCTTAGACCAACACTGGTTGTATAAAGCCTTGCTGGATTTACTGAATTAAAACAATAATCTAAATGCTTTGAAAGATAAACATTTATAATAAAGATTTTCAGACTTTCTTTTGATAACTCCATTTCACACACAGTGGCTGTTAGATTCATTTTGTTAACCATACTAAGAATGCTTTGTATCAGCATGCTTTCAAAAAGTCGCTTAGATAACATATGGCACCTTAGCTTAATGAAATCTTAATGTAGACAACATGCTAGCACAGAACTTGATTTCATGGGCCATTTATATATGTGTGTTGGTAATGCGTAATGTGTAAGCAATAAGAACTTAGCAAGCTTGATAAATGAACAGGGACTTTATTTCTGTTTACTCATATTTGTAACTGTAATATTCACTCTGCTGAACACAATAGACGTCTTGCTGTTTATAGACAATACACTTCTGTTTCCTCATCTGGAGACAAAAATATCAAACACACAAAACTTAAAGGAAACAAGGCTAACACATAACAACCATACTTCTCTTACTTAGTTCACTAATTATCAAAGTTTTGCTATCTTTGTCATCTCATCTCTCTTTAAAAAAAAAGGAAAAAAAGAAACAGTACTGGGAACTGCACTCAGGGTCTTATGCTTGCCTGGCAAATGCTCTACCATGCATCTAAAACCATTTTGTCTTGATTATTTTTTTTGAGGTAGGGTTTTACTTTATGTCCAGCTGCCTTGGGCTATGATCCTCAAACTTTTGCGCTCAGAAGACAGGCATGTGCCATTGTGCAGCCACTGATTTTAAACCCTTTGCCTTTGGTTTTTAAGATGACTTCTTTAGCCTAATAGACAGCATCTGTTGGATAATTGTAAAGAATAATAAAAATAAAGTAATAAACAAAGTTGTGTCAAGTGGACTCTCTATTCTAGGGAGTGATCTTACAAGCCTACCCCATCAGTATGGAACTGCCCCTTTTGGTCAAGGAATCATGGTTGCAAGTCTTCAGAATCATGGCTTGTTTCCGACAGAAGCAAGCCCATCTATTCATGGATAGTGTAGCATATTGAAGGGCAAAAGAAAATTCAGCCACTTTTTAATGAGTGCCAAACTTTCAATAGTGTACTTATTTTTAAGCTATTTGGAAGATCAATAATTCTAAAAATCTATTCTTTGCCACTCTTCTCTGTGAACTATTTTGTAAGCTTCGGCATGTTAAGTAGCGCTCAAATGAAGGTCTTGCATGCAAGATGTCATTTGACTTACCATTATGATGAATAGCTTTTTTTAACGTTGTTGAATCCTTTCAGATTCAAAAACCTCTTTATTTGTGGGAATCATTAGTCCAGCACAGTCTATTCCTCATTATGCATGTTCTCTTAATGATAAGTAGATCAAGCATGTTTGATAAAATGTGAATGATCAGTATGAAATGAATTTATTGGGTTTAGATATAATCCCCCCCCCAGCATGTTAATGTTTTGAAGTGATAGAAAGCAAGCTTCTTAAAAACATTTTGAAATTACAGAGATAATATAAGAAAGGCTTTTGTTTTGTGCAGGAAGGACTCGTTTATAGCTTCATGAGATACCTTTTTTTTTCTTTTCATTACTCCACGCTTCTAGGAGAACTGTATAAACAGATAAGGAAGATAAAAAGGCATTTGTGTGTGTGTGTGTGTGTGTGTGTGTGTGTGTAAGGGGAAAATAATGATAAATAGACCAATATTGGTCATTTTTTTTATCACATTGGTCTCTAGTTAGAAAGTTGTTTCTTCAGCAGGGCACTAATGGTCTATAATCCTAGCTACTTAGAAATCTGAGATCTGAACAATGTGGTTCAAAGCCCAGCCGGGTTCAAAGCCCAGCCTAAGTAAAAAAAAAAAAAAAGTCCATGTGATTCTTGTCTCCAATTAACCAGCTAAGTCAAAATTGAAGGTGTAGCTCAAGTGGTAGAGTGTCAACGTTGAGTGAAAAAGTGAGAGTATGAGGCCACATGTTCAAGCCCCAACACTGTCTCTCTCTCACACACGCACAAGCACACACACACATACCACCCCCCTGCCCCTGCCATAGAGCTGTTTCTTCAAGGAACTACATCCTGGGTGGGAAGTACATTCCTGTTGTCTAGGGCTCCAAAAATACCACAATGTTGTTGTATCTGTTGTATCTGTTGACATTCTGGTTGTTTTATCCTGTAGTTTCAGAACTTTTTCCACAAGCACTGTTATTCTCAGTGTGCAATTTGTATTTGATACAAGGTTGCTCAGGAATTTAGATCGGATGCCGTAACATAAACATCTGCATTGTTATTTTTGAATAATAAAAGTTATCAGTGAAATTGAAACAGCAACTAAACTGAAATTCTGTGTAATTTATATCTAAACTTAAACAAATTTAGAGGAGAGCTGAGAAGTAGCCAAGGTTCAGTATGCAAATTAGCCTCACAGTTCTGTGAGGCTCTGGGCCCTGGGTTTGATTCCTAGCAATGCAAAATAAATACATCAACAGAATAAGCTTAAAACCCCAAATTGTTATAGTTTGTTGTTTAGTTTCTTTTAAAATTTTTAATATTTTTTTTTGTCAGTTTAGGGCTTGAATTCTGGGCCTGAGCTCTGTCCCTCAACAATTCAGCTTAAAGCTAGCACTTTACCACTTGAGCCATACCGCCACTTTTGGTTTTCTGGTGGTTTATTGGTGATAAGAGTTTCACAGCCTTTCATGCCCGGGCTGGCTTTGAACTGCAATCCTCAGATCTCAGCCTTCTTGGTAGATAGGATTAAGGTGGTGAGTCACAGCAGCCAGCTTAGTTTGAATTCACCAGCACCCAGCTTAATTTGAATTTTAAGAGAGTAAATGAAGATATTTAAAATAAGTTATATAATTTACAATATATTTTAACTTACTATAATTCAGATTTGCAACTTTATTGAGTCAGTACTTTTTTTCTTTGGAACTACTGCAGTCAGTAGGTAAAGTCTAGCATTGGTTGGTTTATATGCCTTGAACTTGATTCATTTTTCTCCCAATATTTAGGCTTCCTGGGCCACATTCAAAAGATCTTTCTCCCCTCCTACTGAAGGGGATTCCAGGATCTTCTTCATGCTAAGAACTGAGCAACACTAAATCAGAGGGGTTTTTGCAAAAATCCAAATCAAACAAAAAGAGATTAGAAATTTCAAAGGATTTGTAGTTGTAGAAAAGACAAAAAGAAAAATAAAATAAAAAACCTGTAATATATAAAATGATGTTAATAGGTTGATGTTGGTGTGTGTGTGTGTGCTCACGCATGCATGTGTTTAAAACTAAGGGTAGTAACCAAGAAGATTTATGGGAGTATAGATTAAAACTTTGTCAGAGATCTTTGGGCTAATTTGGTTTTCTCTGTCCCATGAAAGTCTTCAAGTATTTTAAGGAATGCATAAGCAATTCTTTTTGTTCACCAGTCACGTGCCCCTGAACTAATTTATCTACATGGAAATGATTGTCTTTATTTATAAGTGCAGGAAGGGAAAGTTGGGAAGAAAAGCCTAGGTTGGGGACACAAACATTAATAAAGAATTTATATTTCTTGATTTAATAAAGTATATATCTTGGCATTCAGGTTTTAGCAAGATGATCTGAGTAAGAATCATGACTTCAACTTACTTTGATTGCTGCTACAATGAATGCACAGGACTGTTTGTTTAACATTGCCAAATAATTCTGATTTCACCACGATGTAGAGCCCAATGCAATGTTAGAGCTGGACAAGTTTATACCACTCTTCTACTTAAACCCAGGTGCTTACCCTCAGAATGTTGTATTCTAAATAACAAAGTGTTGACGTGTGCCAGGCCGTGTGGATGATTTTTCTCACTTTATCCTAACATGGACATGTCTGTGTACATCTCACAGGGATGTGTCTCCCTTTTCTCCACATCATTGTTCCTTAGTAATGAAGAAAGTATAGGGCTGAAATGCCCATGTGACTTCACTCAAAAGCCCGCTGGTTACTTAATGTTAGAATCAGGATTCATAGCCAGACCACTAATCACAAAACACCATTTAGCAATTTGCAAAATGAGTTGTAGTCTCTTCTCTCACAGAGCATGAACACATGATGTTGTGTGGACAACGTCTTCATAGAGGTAATGGTGGAGCAATAGCTATTTCTACCTGAGAGAACCCGAGAATGCTGTATGGATGAGAGATAGTTGAGCATATAGTGGAGGCTATCTAGGAATTTGCTTAAGCAATCCAGAATATTACTGACTATGAATCTAGTCCATGTGTATCATCTGGTTGGTTCTAACAATAAGTGAATAATTCTGGGCAATAAAGATGGAAATGGTAGAATCTGCTTTAGGTACTATGGAAGAGACAAAATTAAAACACATAGGGAACAAATTTCTTTGTGGGGCTTGGACCAAACATATTAGGAAAGCACTCTACCATTGTGGGCCAAATTCTTGTAACCCAGTTACAGAGAGTATGCCTGTTTGGCTGAGTCACCATGTTTCTCTTTCCTATGATCACTATTGATTTTATTGGTTTGTCTGATTAGTTGAGTGAGATCCAGACAACGAATGATTTATGTAGGACAGGAGACACAAGGAATAGAATTGAGGGAGAGAATAAAAAGAGTTTGGAGTTGGGTGTAATGACGATGAGATCTCAGCAGTCTAGAAGGTTAACAGAAGCAGAACAGACAACTCCAAGATTTCTGATTGAAGAGACCCCAGTGTGACCTAAGTAAGGAAGACATGAAGGAAATCTATGTGCTCCAAAGGCATTTCACATTGTTTTGCATTGTAATGAAAAGGACACAATATCTTTGTATGATGCTTCATATTAGGCCTATGCAGACCAATTAAAGATGGTAGAATTATACATGCTAATGTATATAAATGTATATTTTTATAGTGATACTCTCCTCAAAGCATCCAAAATCTTTTAAAGTTTTGCATTAGTTAGAGGAGCTTCTCAACATTATATAATCAAGAATAAAAGACTCTTTTGCTTTGAGTTGTTCCATGCTTTCAAAAGAAAAAAACTAACCAGTAAATAAACAAGAGCATTTTAAAATCAAATTACTTTGAATTGACTTCAGTTAACCTCTCAATACTTGTGTACTAGACCCCTGAATTTATTTAAATAAGCTTTCTGCCCTAGAGGGGCCTCAATTTTTATTTCTATTCTTGAGCTAATCCAGTCTTGTTATTTAACAGATGTAAAATTGGGATAAATGATTAGCCTAATAGTGTTTGGTTAAAAAAAAGAGTAGTACTTACACATCTATAAATTATAGTTATATAATTATGTAAATGATAATAGTTACATAACTATAAGATATGCATTGTAATAAAATGGAGTTTTTTTACTGTCTCTTCCCTCCCACCCCCATTAAAATTAAGTATGGGGGGGGGCAGTTTGTCTTAATTTGTTTTCAGCTAGTGTCTAAATTGTTGACCACAATGCCACCTATTGGTAAAATGCAAGAAGACAAGGTTGCCGGTTTTTGGGGTTTTTTTTTTTTTCTTTTTTGTAACCTGGTCTATAATTGGTCTCTTGGTGTCTTAAGAAATCTGTCCTGGATTTTTGTTGGCAGCTGTTAGAAAGCAGATTGTCTGTGATCCATCTAAAATGGGAAACAAATCACGTGTTTCACGCAGAGATGCTCAATTTTGTTATTTAGTACGGACCCAAATAGGATTTAGAAGGCAAAATATCCGACTTCCCCAGTTCATAGATCTGCCAAAAGAAAAAACAGAAAGAAAAAAAAAAGCTATGAAATTGCTTTAGGAATTCTAAGAATTTGGCTGTTCCCACATTTAAGGATGCACATTACTGGTGAAGCTTGCGGCTCAGGCATCCTCATTTCCTTTTAGAAACACCCAGCTAAAGAATCTAGAGAAATGCTCAGCCAGAGCTTCTTGCTCTCAGCCAGTGGCAAGAAAGGCATTCAGTTTCTGTGAATACATCTAAATTTTACAAAATTTATTTTCAATGTAATTTTCTCTTTCTTCATTAAATTTCATGCTTCTCTAGAGAAGGATAATATTTCTATGGAGCTGGCATGATGCTCAGTAGAAAAAAAGTATATGGTGTTATGTGATATGTACTATCCTAGTTACTCAGGAGGTTGAGATATCAAGATTGTGGTTCAAAGACAGTCTGGGCAGAAAAGTGATTCTCATTAGCCAGCAAAACGCTAGAAGTGGAGGTGTGCTTCAAAATGGTAGATTGCCAGGCTTGAATGAAAAAAAGCTTAACAACTGTGATGTCTAGGATTCAAACCTCAGTACTACCAGACAGACAGATGGAGAGACAGACAGACAGACACAGACAGACTCAGTACTACCAGACAGACAGATGGAGAGGCAGACAGACAGACACAGACAGACAGACAGACAGACAGACAGACACAGACAGACAGACAGACAGACAGACAGACAGACAGACAGACAGATAGATAGATAGATAGAATAAAGTGTATTATGTTGGCTCTGGTTCTTGGTTCTGGAGGTCCAAGGTCAGGGGCCACTTCTCCCAAGCCTCTACCTCATTCTTTGAATTTCATCCTCCTCTTCATTCACAATAAGTATTGAATTCCAAAAGAGAAACCTTTGGAAGACACACCCTAACCACATGCAAACCATTGCATGACATCTCTGCTTTGTCTATGCTGCTTTGACCATGGTTTCTTCTGGTGTTAACCTTGGCTAAGTTTAGGAAACTAATGGATCTTCTAGCTCTTTATATCTGTTCATCTTCACATCTAAGTAACCAAATTCTACCTGTTGAGGATGAGATCTAGGGCTCTACCAGTAAAGGACCCAGGGAATGTAGGACTGCAGTAGTGGAGAGACCCTGTCACTAAGGTTCAGCTTCTTGGCAGCTAGCTGTGCTGGAGCCTATATGCTTGCATCTCCAACATATGTGAAGCCACCAGCCATCCAATCCAGTTGAAGAAATGTGGATATTTATGGAGCAGATTTACGTTAAAGATGTGAGAATGAAAGAGGCTGAAAAGTCTAACTTGAGTGTAACAAGAATGCAAACATTCTCACCTAAGGTAGTATAAATATACATTTATGAAGGCATAAATATACATACGGTTATTTATTTTCTTTTTGGCAAGAAGCTATGTTTTGATGTTTGGCAGTAAACTCTGTAGCAATAAGCCAAAAAAATAAATTAAATGTTCGACTTCAAAGGAAATGGATAACAAATGTACAGCTTGTGTTTAGATAGTGTTGCTTACTATCCAGCACTTGCCATGTATATACTGAGTCCACTAGCCACACTGCAACATGAGAGCCATTTCTACTGGAGCAAAAGTAGACGTTCCTGCATATATTTTAGTCTGTAGATCTCTGAAGTAAAACTTTTCACTTAGATCAAGTGTCTATTATTTTTATTTCACTTGCTTGGGGCCTACATTGTTGTGTGCACTTGAAGGTGGAAGTTGTGAAACTTTGACTCCATTGTCAGAACTCTGCCCATGCTTAAATGACTCCATTTATGTGTCAATATCCTAGATATTATGTGGCTGGTGTATGAATTGGGATCTTTTGAGTTAGCTTTTTTTTTTTCTTTTTGACTTGGTGGTGCAGAAGCAATACCTACACACTACTTCAGATTCTAAATTTTGAATTTTTTCTTGGCTATCAAAATGTCATGTGATATGTGTTTGTGTGTGCAGAACTGAAGTTTGAACTCAGGGCCTGGGTGATGTCCCTGGGTGTTTTTGCTCAAAGCCATAGCCCCACTTCTGGCTTTTTAATTTTTTTCCTTTTGTTCTTTTTTGTTGTTGGTGGTGGTGGTCATAGGGCTTGAACTTAGGACCTGCACACTGTCCCTGAGCTTTACTGAGCTCAAGGGTAACATTCTACTATTTAGAGTCACAGCACTCCCTCCCAGTTTTTGGTGGTTAATTGGAGATAAGAGTCTCAAGGACTGCCTTGCCCTTGCTGGCGTTTAACAGCAATCCTCAGATCTCAGCCTCCATAGGTAGGTAGGGTTACAGGCATGAGCCACAAGTGCCAGGGACTTCTTTAGTTCTTTTTTTATTTTTTTATTGTGATTAAATGGTTACATAATTTCCAAATTTCACAGTATTGTGGGATAGTGATGCTCAGTTAAAGTCACAAACACATTCTAACTTTCCTGGAGCACATTGTCTATCACGGTCTATAACATTTATGAGTTCTATGAAATTTGCAATACAGTTATTTCTTCCACATTGGGTGATATGTCTATTTCTTTTGTTTTGCACAGCACCAGCTGTTCCCTCTTTCCCACTTGTTCCCTCCCTCCCATCGGTGCCATTAAGTTGCTTAGTTCATTTTGGTCAATGTCTAGTGCAGCTGATGGGTCCCGCTGTTACATGTTTTTCCCTGATTCCTTCTAGTTCTGTGTCATTTTCCTGGTTCCCCTCTGGTGTACACATATATACCATACTTATGATCAGCAGCATGGGGTTATTTAGTAGTGATTCGACCAGATG
The DNA here is from genome assembly GCF_000151885.1 of Dipodomys ordii. NCBI lineage: Eukaryota > Metazoa > Chordata > Mammalia > Rodentia > Heteromyidae > Dipodomys > Dipodomys ordii. Next base: position 3,863,991 of record NW_012267250.1, read on the forward strand.
AGTAGGAGTCCTTTCCCGTTAATTTTGTCGTATCACCTAACATTTTGGATTTAACATCCACTTATCAGAGAGACCATGTACTGTTTGTCTCTTTGCTCTTGGCTTACCTCGCTCAACATGATTTCTTCTAGCTCCCTCCATTTCCCTGCAAATGCCATTATTTTGTCATTTCTAATGGCTGCATAATATTCCATTGTGTATAGATACCACAATTTTTGGATCCATGCATCTGTGGTGGGACATCTGGGTTGTTTCTAAAGGAGGTCTCTACCACTTAAACTGTGACTCTAGCTCTTTTCCTTTTCTGGGATTATTATTATTTTGGGGGGAGGAGTTCGGTTGTGGGGCCTGAACTCTGAGCCTGAGCGCTGTCCCTCAGCTCTTCAGCTCAAGGCTAGCGCTCTACCACTTGAGCCACAGCACCACTTCCGGCTTTTTTTCTTTTTGCTTATGTGGTGCTGAGAAATCGAACCCAGGGCCTCGAGCATGCAAGGCAAGCGCTCTACCACTGACCCACCTTCCCAGACCTCTGTGATTATTTTTGAGATTGAAACTCAAAATTTTTGTCTCATTTGTTGCTCAGACCTGCCTGGAGTGTGATCCTATATATGGCTCCTATGTATTGGTGAGGACAAGTTATATGCCACCATATGGTTGATATGGGGTCTTCCTAACTTTTTGTCCCAGCTGACCTCAACCTGTGATCCCCCTGATTTCTACCTCTCCACTTCCTATGATTATAACCATGTGTTTGACAGGAAAAGTACATTAAATAAAATATTTGAAAATTCTATAAAATGGGACAAATTTGACTTTTTTGTGAATACTGTTTTAAATTTACTTAAAATGTTTAATATTGAAGATAAAATTTTGCAGGTGAACACAAATTGGACAGAGCAGTGTCATGGCAAAAACAGTGTTCTATATACAAAACTGGAAATTTACCAGTATGGGCCTTTGAACTCCAGGGCCTTGAACTCTTGCTTGGGCTTTCTCATTTCCAGACAGGTTTTGTTAAATCATTTTTAAGCTTAATTTTATTGTCAAGGTGATGTACAGAGGAATAAAATTGCATATGTAACCTAATGAGTACATTTCTTGTTGAACATTGTTACCCTCCTTGTTTTTTTCTCCCACTTTCCCTCCCCCGACAACCTCCCTCCCCAAGTTGTAAAGTTCATTTCCACCATATTGTCTTGTGAGTATCACTGTTTCATTGACTTACCCTTTGTCTCACCATTTTGTTATTCTCTTTCCCTTTCCCAAATCAGATAAACAAATATACAAGGGATAGGGTATCAAAATCAAATACAGGGACAAGGGATAAACCAAAGGAAAAAAATGAAAGAAAAAAGAAATAACTTGACATGTGCATTAAAAATAACAACAACAAAGAAAAACCTCTTGTTTCCATATCTTGGAGTTCATTTCGATTAGAATAATTTTATACGGTCCTATGTACATAGTTATTGTCATAGTTCTACTTCTGGATTTTTTTTTTGCTGGATAATTGGGGATAAGAACGTTTCAGATTGGACTGCCTTACTAGCAATGAAGCTTGATTTGCAGATCTCAATCTCTTAAGTAAGCAACGATTATAGGCATGAGTTATAGTGTAAAAAATAATTAATGTACTCATGAGTGAATTATAAGAATCTAGAATATTTTAACTACCAGAATAGATTTTATAGCTGTCAATTTTTATTTTTGGGTCCGGTTGTGGGGCCTGAACTCTGGGCCTGGGTGCTGTCCCTCAGCTCTTCAGCTCAAGGCTAGCACTCTACCACTTGAGCCATAGCTCCACTTCCAGCTTTTTTCTTTTTGCTTATGTGGTGTGAGGAATCGAACCCAGGGCCTCAGGCATGCAAGGCAAGCGCTCTACCACTGAGCCACCTTCCCAGCCCCTAGCTGTCAATTTTTATAACTACATGCAGATACACACACATGTAACCCTAAAAGCTTGCATAAAGGAGCTGACACGGAATCAGGAAAAACTGAAAGACAACTACAGTATGGAAATCCTCCTTTTGTGGTCCACTGAGGTTTTGTAAGGCTTTAGAAAATTGCAACTATTAAAAAGCAAAGCTTACACCTAGACATTGAAACTTGTACTTGTAAAATATGGAAGATATTGAAGAAAATTAAAGTTTGAGTGCTCACACTTTATACAAAGATCTCATTTTGAAAGCCTGTACGATTGTACTTTGAACTGTCTTGATTATTAAGAAGAATCTTTTCATGAAACTCCTGTTTCTAATTTGATGAGTTTATATTCTTTTTCAGAATACAGTGGAATTAGGAGGTAAGATCTATGATTTTCAAAAAAACTATATCAAAACAAATTTGATGAGATTTGTCTTCAAAAAATGTTTAACTGCACTAAGTAACAGTGTAAATATTAGGCAGGAAGTCTTTACACATTTCAATACGAAAAATATTAAAAAATCACTTAGTTATCAGACTATTCTGATCTAGTTACAAGGGGAATTTTCCCCAAAAGGGTATTTAGCCTAAGCAAAAGTTATTATTGAAAATGTTTGTTTAAATTTAGGAAAACTTTGCACATAAATTTGAAGAAGATGAAAAGCAATTTTCTGTGAAACTTTCATGAAAAAATAATATACTTAAAAAATAACGTGGGAGGCTGAGGTAGGAGGCACACACATTTTAGGCCAGGGTGAACTACATAGCGAAGGGGTATTTTCACAATAAAAAAAAATGACAAAAAAGTAAAATAAGTTAATTAAAAATTTAAAAAATCTCTGTTGACATGTATTAGACAGATGTAGCATGTTTCCATACCAAGAAAGTTATTCCTGTCCTATGAAATTTTAGTATTCAAATGATCATTGCTTAAAGTTTCTCTTTTACTTTTGCTTTATTATATATTGATGCTTATTTTAATTACAGACAGGTTTTTGAGTAACGCTTTTTCATATGTCTAAGTTATTCAATCAAGAACTGTTCATGGTTTTAGGCGAGTAATACTTTAAGGATACATTTAGTTTCCAAACGTTCTGGGCCTGCTTGATCAATTATATTGTAATCCTGTGGGCAAAACCCTTAGCACCATGCCTGGCTCATTGTAATCTCACATTATTACCATAAGCCGCTTAGTGAGAAGCCTCCTGAGCCACAAAACCTTTTATAATCCCCTTTTCTGTGGCCTGTGGAACACTTGCGTAGATACTGAGTTCATCATTTGTGTGTACCTGTTATTTTATTGTTTAACCTATTCTAAGCATGGTCTTTTGTTTCTTTTCTTTCTGACTTTGCTTTTTTTCTCTCCTTTTTGTAGTTCTCATAGTGTGTCATACCAACTTTCCTGGTCCCTAACTTTCACTGAAATTGCCTGGCTTTTTCTTTCAAAGTTTTATGCAGAGGTATCAGACTTTCTGCTGCTTCCCGTAACTCTTTCCCGAAAGAGATGCTGCTGATTCTTTTCTCTTTTAAAAAAAAATTAACTTAATTTTATTGTTGGGGTGAAATACAGGGAGATTACAGTTACATATAAGGTAATAAGTATATTCTTGCTGAACAGTGTTACCTCTCCCTTGTTTTCTCTCACTTACCCTTCCCCCACGATCCCCTCCCTGCGAAGTTCCTTTCCAACATAGTGTCTTTTGAGTATTGATGTTGCATTGTTTCACCTTTTGTCCTTTGTCTCACCATTTTGTTTTCCTTTTCCCTTCCCCAAATTAGACAAACATATACACAGCCACAGGGTACACTGTTTTTGATTTTGGTACCCTGCTGCTGCTGATTTTGCACCTATGTGGCTGAAGTTAGTACTGTGTGTTGAACCCAGTGATGTCCAGGTGAGGTGAGCATTCAGTATGAGTTCAAATCCCACCTGGGTATCTTTACTTAGTTGCTGAAACCGGTGACACAGATCAGCAGTATGCTGAATGGCTTTTTCCATTCTCTTTGGAAAACCTCTGCCACCTGTCTAGCTCAGATTATCCTCACCCTTGTCACTGTTGCCTTTAAATTTAAAAGGTACAAATTGTAACATTTATTCACATTTTTTTGGTCAAATATTGTTTTAAGGTATGAGAAGAAGAGGTTTTGTACAAGTTATTCTTTTTTTATTTTTCATTTTTTTATTGTGAAAATACTGTACAGAGGGGCAGGTTATTCTTTAATTTTTTTCTGGGAATCCAGAAAGACTCTAGGAGAAACTTGTCATCAATTTCTTGCTGTGGAAACAGCAAGATATAGCAGAATGTAGGAATGCCGTGTGTGAGAAGACTAGAGGAGATGATGTATAGATCAAAGGATTATAGAATTGATATTTCAGATACCTTAAAATGAACATATGAATGCTTTTCAATTTGTTTCTGGGCTGAATTTGCATTTAGAAACTGAGGATAGTGGTTAATAATAAAGGAAAAAAATAGTTTGCCTAAGTTAGCAAAACAGAAACTGTCTTTGGATAAGAATCTGAGATAAATTGGCAGATGATGAAATCCGAGATGTACAAGGTTAAACCAGTGTTTCAAAAGCCTGAACTGTGAAATCAATTTAGTGAATTATAGCTAGCGTGTAATAAAAGGAATAACAGTGACAATGAAATGGGTTAAAGTAGAATATATATGAAAGAACAGGATCTGATACCCAATGCAATAAAGGTTGTTATTGGCTTGGGAAGTTTTCCAGTCATATTTGTGTATGCTGGGAATGATATAAATATATTTCTTGCTATAGGTTAAGAAAAAGGTTGGCAAAGACTCTCAGACTTCTTAGTTCTCATAGGAACAATACCTAGCTGAAGGAGTCCATTCACCCACCAACATCTTGTATCTGAAAGTCCTTTTACTTATTATGGAATCCTTGTGAAGAAGAAAAGCAGACTGTTACTATTAAAGAGTCATTTTTTAGAAAGTGAAATTCAAGCAAAACATTGAATTAGAATACAGATAAAGTTCTATTCATTGTTCTAAAACAGAACTTGTCAATCTTTTTACAAGACCTGCTCCTCAGAGATACAGGATATAGCTCGAGGCTTGTCCATACAAATTTGGAGCTGCTTTAAAATCAATTCATTTTAAAAATATGCAAAATAATATGAAAGGACTTTGACAAATCAATGAGGAAAAAAATCTTATAAGACTGAGTCATAATGCATACACAAATGCATCTAGATAACAAATAATATCTGAAGTAAGCCTCAAAACCCTTACTTTTCAGAGAAATGAAAAACATAAATTAAAACTCCACGAATATATAGTGTAAGAAATCAAGATTGTGGTTCTTTTGGGAGCAGAGAGTGATGACAGGAGCCATAATAGAAGGTGTGATGATAATTTTAGTAGCCTAATTTTGTGTGTGTGTATACACGTGTGTGCACATGTGCGTTCATACTCACATACATACACACACACATGTGGGGGCTTGAACTCAAGGTCTTGGTGCTGTCTCTTAGCTTTTCTGTGCTGAGATGCAGGTGCTCAACCACCTGAACTACAGCTCCTCAACATAATAGTCTATTTTTAATCATAGATTGTGGTAACATTTTCTTGTCTATCTTATGAAACTTCATAGAGCTATACAATCATTTGTCTGCTTCTCTGCATCCATTATGATGTATAGTTAGATTTAACAATTTTCATGAAAACTTATTTTTTATTCCTCAGTATCTCTGTAGTTTGTTTAAAAATAGTATTTCAAACAAATACTTAGATTTTTGTTACATGGCTAAGATGTTAGGGATTAAACTTTTAAAAAAATATCAAATTTATCTGAGGTGATGAGGCTTTGCATGCAGGCAATTTCTCGTTTTTGTCTCATGTCAAAATATTTTGAATACTCCACCATCTAGCAGTGTAAGGATAGAAATGTTGAGAGAACATTACTGCCTATCCAGCATTGTGAATAATGACTTCCGTCTATTAGTACTGAAAACATTGATGTCTATCTTCAGCTGATGGGTAAAGGTACTCGTGTCATTGAGTGGAGTGAATGGTTCTTCATCTCTTTTACTATATCTCAGGAATACCATCTTCTAACCTACACTTCATTTTTGTTATGCTATCATATTATATCTTGTAAAAATGTTCAATTTTGTCATAGAGTCGCTGAAAGTGCTCATTCGTGGATGAATATTGCTATTAAAATGAACTGTGCAACAGTCTTTAGAAATTATATATATATATATCACATATGAAAAAACAGTTTCAAAGAATCCAAAAATTTACTACCCAGATATAATACTTTTTAATTCTTTGCACATTGCTGTTTTTGTGAAATTAAATGTTGTTTTAAATAGCAGATTCTTTCCTACCTTATTTTTTATAAACCTGTTTTCTTTTTGTGCATCTCTTTTAAATACAACTTTCCAAGAGTTAATGCATATTTGTACATTTGTGTTTTGCTCTGACATCATATATTAACATATATAGTAATATATTTAATTAAATGTTTTTACATCAATGGCATTATATTGTATATATTCGTGCATAGCATTTTTCTTTCTTCTTCCTTTCTTTTCTTTCTTTTTCTTCCTAGTCTTCTGTTTTCCCTCCCTTCCTTCCTCCCTCCCTCCCTACTTCCCTCCCTCCCCCTTCCCTTCCTTCATCCCTCCCTTCCTCCCTCTCTTCCTCCCTCCCTTCCTTCCTTCCTTCTCTTTATTCTTCCCTCCTTCCCTTCCATCATTCCTTTGCCAGTAGTAGGGCTTGAACTCAGGGCCTTGGTGCTGTTCCTTAACCCCTTCACTCAGGACCCATTGCAACAATGAGATGTACAAGTCGTATGTTGAAAACTAACTTTACAACTTTGGTCGGGGGCGGGGGAGGAGGGTTGAGTGAGGGGGGCCGGGGAGTGGGAAGGGATGGGAAGGGGAAACAAAGGAGGAGGCTACAATGCTTGATAAGAAATGTACTCATTATCTTGCCCATGTAATTGTAACCCCTCTTTACAGTATTTTCACCATAAAAAAAAAAGACTGACACTCTACCAATTTAATCATTGTTCTACTTCCAGAGCTGGCCAATTGAAGGTAAAAAGTCTCATGGACTTTCCTACCTGGGCTGCCTTGTAACTGTCATCCTCAGATCTTAATATTCTGACCTCTAGTGTCCTTCCCTCTACACTCTCCCCTTTCCCCTCCTGTCCCCTCCTCTCCCTTCCTCTCCCCTCTACTATCCTTCCCTCTTCCTTTTTCTTCTTTATCAGTACTGTGTATTAGACCTTAGGTTTTATGAATACGTGGAAGGTGCTCTTACTACTTGAACTATGCCGCAACTCCTTTGTTTTGTTTTTATTTTGAAATAGGTTCTCAGTACTGGCCAGCCTCAAATTTACAATCCTGTTGACTCCACTGCCCAAGCAGATTAGGTTACAGGGATACACAACCATACCTGTTTTAACACACATTATATTTTAGGTAAACACACATACACACATTTGATTTGCACTAAAGTACTCCACATAGTTAGTTTATCCATTTGTATATTACAAGTTGCTCTTATAACCATGATGCAGAAGCAAATTTGGGCTGGGTATAAGTGACATTGTCTGAACACAAAATGTCAGATGATTTTGCTAAATCAAGCAAATCAAAGGCACCTAATAAGGTACATTACCACATCTTATCAAGCTGGCTTCTCAACAATACCTATTTTCATTCTTGCCAGTAATAATTTGAAGCTTTCATTTCCCTATTTGCCTCCAATATTTTTATTAGGCATTTGAACTTTAAGTATGTTGCTTATTTAAAAAAAACAGAGGATCAATTTGCTTCTTCTATACTTTCATCTATTTTATAAATCTTTCTGTATAAAGAAAGACAGAATCCAACTGAAGAACATAAACTCTGTCTTTTAATTCTGGCTACACAGAGTGGATCTTGGTAGAAAATAAAGCATTTTAGTGTATTTCTCTTTTAAGAATCTGTCTTTTCAAGTAAGTTTCAGAATCACACTTAAGTTTTGAATTTCACACCATCACTTCTTTTAAAAGAAATTCCATTCTTCTTGTCATTCTGACTTGAATATCTGAGATGCAGCTCTAACTCATGAGGTTCCTGAAAGAGGAGCCCACACGCATCCATCCCAGGGGACCACACAGAGGTAGGCAGGCCCAGAAGAAAGATTATTGTAAGGTTTATTAGAGGAGTCCTATTTCCCCCAAGAGGGAGCACATGGACCCCATCACCATCCAGGTAGCAGGAGTGTCTGGGGGAGAGGAAGTGAGGTAGATGGGAGTTCAGATGGGTCTGGCCAGAGAGAGGGAGGGGGCAGCTGTATGGTGGGAACTCCAGGAATGGGAGAGGGCCCAAGTGTGGGTGGAGCTGAGGACCAAAGGTGTGCATAATACTAACAGTTCCTTTGCAGGTTTCCTCACCCAGAAGCTACTGGGGCATCAACTCCACAGGAAAAAAAAATCTTAAAACATTAGTCTGTTCCTCAGAGGATCAATCTGGCTTAGTCCTAATGATGTCTTCTATTTGGTGTAGCAGCTGAGGTGTCTAGTCTGCAATTTTCTTTCCCCTCCATGCAAACATGGATAAGTCTATTGGGAGCATTCCATTTTCCTTGACTTTCTTTTTCTTGCACATACGTTTTTAATTATATGAGAAAAACATTTTTCTACAAACCCTCTGGAAGACTTCCCCTTCCATATCATTGATAAGAACATCTCTTCCTGATGGTTCTCCAAATATTAACTGGCACAGGTTTTAGAGTAACCATAATTGGTTTAGATCAAGAATTGGAAGACTATGGTCCAAATACAGACCTAATTCTAGCTAATGCCTTGTTTTGAATGATTCCGGAGCTATAAATAGCTTTCACATTTTTAAGTGGCTGAAAAAAAAAACCGGTCAAAAGGAGAAATTTCCATGAAGCACAAACATTCAGTGAAATTCAAATGTCAATGTCCATTAACAAAGTTTAATTAGGACCCAAATTCATTTATTTCTATAGCATCATCATTTCCTTTGTGTTGGAAGAACAAAATGAGTCCTTGTGACTGGAGTATCTGTCTTGAAGAGCCTCAAATATTTACTATCTGGCCAATTCCAGTAAGGACTCTCTTTTTATCCCATAGGGAAGAATCCACTTTGCTGGCCATCACATCGGCCAGGATTATGAAACAAAATCAGAGCTCTGTTAGCAGAGCCCTGGGAGGATAAAGACTATTAGAAGGAAGAACTAACTGTCAGCCTTTTGTGGAATATTACAATGGTTAACTTGCTTCTCTACTGCTGATCAGCTCCCACTCCTCCCAGTCCCAGTCATTTCCTGGTTATCTTGGAACACCCTTCATACCACACCACTTTTTAATACTTTTTTATTGTAAATTTATTGTACAGAGGGGTTACAGTTACATAAGCAAGGTAATGAGTACATTTCCTATCAAGCATTGTTGCCTCCTCCTTTGTTTTTCCCCTACCATCCCTTCCTTCCCACCTCCACAACTATACTCCCCTCCCCAGCCCCTTTCCCCCTGCTCCCCCACCTAAATTGTAAAGTTCGTTTTTCAGTTTGTTTGTTTTACCACAGCTTTTCATCATGCATATGAGGGCCACCTCCAAGCTGTTATTCGGGGCCTTCTGTTCCCTGTCTTCTTCTGTCTTCTTCGTGTTCCAACTCTTGAGGTTCACCAATAAATGAGACATATCAGGAATCTGGTTTTTCTTTTCTTTCTGTGAATGTGCTCTCTTTCACATCTGTTCAATTTTTTCCAGTGACATCAATTTATGAATTATCTCATTTTAATGGGAACCATCTTTCAACTTTTACCTTAACTTTACAGAAATTTTTCTTCACCTTTTGCATCCACATAACCTTTGTCATTTTCTGAAGTCGAAAAATGATTTTCTTCTTTCCCTTATCACACTGATGGATAGCATTTTGCCTTTTTATTGTCTGAGTCTTTTCTAGAAAATGTGTAGGCCATAGTTGCCCTAGAACTATCATTTTCAAACCAGTACTATAGTTTATACTTAGGAGAAAACACTGCATAAATAAGAACATGTTCAAATTTATACCATAATTATATGAAAAGTATCTTTAAAATTTTAGGACATACCTTAATAAAAGTAATTTTAAAAACCAGTTACTTGATGTACAAAACTTCTTCACACACACACACACACACACACATATTTAATTTAAGAGCTTTTATCAGCATATATTAGTTGTGCAAGGAAGGTTTTGTTGTGACATTTATAATTTTATTGATATTCAGACATATATTAAGTCATTTATGATTTTTACTCAAAGTAATTATAAAAAACCCTTTTTGTCTTAAAAAACTAAACCTTAATTAGCCCAATATATTTAGTAAATGATAAAGTTGTCAAAATTAGGAGCATTTAAAACTTGTAATGTCACTAGCCATGTATATAATTCTAGGGGAGGAGAATGAATAAAGCCTTAGTTACTAACAAAGAAATACACAATCACACATAAACTTAGAGCCAATCTCAGTGGGAGAGGATATAGACAATATTAAGTACAGAAGAAACATGCCTAGAAATCCTATTTTTTTGTGAGCATGTCATAAAGGTTATAGGAGACATGACATGGGTCAAGTGTATTATTATTATAGTCAATAAGAAGAATAATTTCCAAAGACATTATAAAATCCAAAACATCACCTAATTTGAGGCAAATTTGTAAAGTTTAGCTGGCATTATTTTTTTCTACATGCTAATGCAACAGTGTAAATCCCATTTCATATTCACTGCTAATGGTTTTGAAATGATGTAACAATTGAGGAGTATTTTCTTTTATGAGATTCACATTATCATAAAATTTGAGTGTGAAATGGTATCTTAATAGGTCTTCATACTATAGACTATTAGATATATACAATGGGATGAGCTGAACTGTAGGCATTTGAATTGTAGGCATTTGCCAGAAAGGACAGGGCAGGTAAAGACTCTAGAAGCCTTGTAACTTCAATAGATACAGCTATGAAAAAAATATTTCAATGAGCTATTAGAAAATGTAGTGTGGAATCTTTAAAGTACTTAGATGCCTAACTAGAGAGTACTGAAATTTAATTCATGATAATGGGAGAGCCATTTTTATGTTTATAAAAATTGTTCTTTTCATGTGGAAATCACATGAAAACCACTGGTTTCTTAGGTGTGGCTAAGTCTTAACTTCCTGAATGACCTTCACATCCTCAAACATAGCTTAGGAAGATTTAACAGCAACAGAAATTTGTATTAAAAAGCCTGGTACTTTGTAGGACAAACAGAAGGCAATAGATCAAGTTCTGCTCCTGAGTGGTATTTCTGTTGCTCAGTGTCTGTAATGCTTCACTGAAGGATATACAAAGCTGAAAGAAGGATACAGGTTGACCCATTGTAACAATGAGATGTACAAGACACTACATTGAAATGAACTGTACAAGTTGGGTGATGAGAGGAGTTGGGGAGGTGGGGAGGGAAGGGATGGTAGGGGAAAAACAAAGGAGGGGTAACAATGATCGATAGGAAATATACTCATTACCTTACTCATGTAACTGTAATCCTTCTGTATAGTATCTTTACAATAAAATAATAAAAAAACAGAAAAAGAAAAAGAAAAGAAAAACCCTCCATAGCTCAAGCCTGTAATCTTAGCTACTCAGGAGGCCGAGACTTAAGTAGCAAAAATCAAAGCCACCTTAGGCAGGAAAGTCCATGAAACTTTTATTTATTTTATTTACCATTAACCACCAATAAACTGAAAGTAGAGCTGTGCCTCACATGGTAGAGCTCCAGCCTTGAGCAGAAAAGCTAGGGGTCAGTGCCCAGGCCCTGAGTTCAAGCCTCCATATCAGCAAACACAGACACAGAAAGATAAAAAGAAAGAGAGAGAAAGAAAAGAAAGAAACATAGAGAAAGAAACAAATAGAAAGAAAGAAAGAAAAGAAAGGATGAAGAAAGGGGGTCCCATGTTAGAATATATGTCAGCACTTTTAGACCCTTGGTGCTTGTAAGTTGTGGTTTATTTTAATTATGGTAATTTTGGAAAAGTGGTCACTCATGGATTGGGTCTTAGAGTTTGAATCCATGCCTCTTATTAATCTTTTGGTTCTCAATAAATTATTCATAATCATTACTAGAAAGCAACAAGAAATGAGATTAGTCCATGAACAAAATGCTTACAAATTGTTTGGAGAAAATTGCTCAGGTTTGTTTTACATTATTAATAGTCATATGTAGTTAAATTTTATACACTACACAAAATCATGCCCCTTGAGAGAACGCAAGAGCAAGAAGGTTGATAATATTATTTACATGTTATTGATATCGGTGCTGAGAAGTGGAATTCATTAGTTTATTTAAATAACTGTGATGGTTGACTTTTGTAAGCTAACCATGAAAGCCCCATGGAAAGCACATGAGAATTTATCACTTGTTCTATATTAAGATTGTTTCTTTCAGTTCTTGGAATATCGACTGTGAAAAAAAAAAACTCATGATTTCCTCAGTTTTGATGGTGAACTTAGATTACTTGCAAAGTATATATCTAGGTAATACTTTTTTATAATCCCTTATTTTCCATTTGTAGTCTTCTGTCATAGATAATTGTTTGTACCATTCTTGAAATGTGAAAATCACTGGTAATATATGAGTTGAATAAAACCTATGTATTTTTTAAAAAAGAGCATTTGCTCAGTTTTCAAAGCGAGAGAACATTACAGGATGCTTGCTGAAGTGCCAAGGTCTACACGGTTTCAATGGAATTATGCAGAACAGTGAAACATCACCTGTGTGAAGGACTCTGCCCTGTGACACCACCTGCTGTGTGGTGAATGTTGAGTCCTAGACCTGTGGGATTTGTTTCTTCCTAGCAGTCTCTGCCTTGGAAACAGATGTCCGAGTTTAGAAAGGAAACCTCAGTTGTAGTACCTTGTCAGACCACACCCTGCCACGATGCTAGGACTTGCCTGTAGAAAAGGTGGAATAAGATGACATTTAAGATGTTCCATAGAAGGAACACATGAAATATTCTCTTATCTTGAGATGACAGACACTGCTATCACAGACCTCATTAGGAATATAGGGAAATGACTAAAGAAAATTTAAGCAATTTTCCTATCTATCCATCTATCTGTCTATCTATCTGTCTATCTATCTATCTATCTATCTATCTATCTATCTATCTATCTATCTATCTATCTGTCTGTCTGTCTGTCTGTCTGTCTGTCTGTCTGTCTGTCTGTCTGTCTATCTTCTATTTTTTATCATTTTCATTTGTAAACAATTGTGCATTCTATCTACAACAGGAATTAAGGATAAAACAAAATCCTCTCCTACTTGGAGATTAAAGAAATCAGTGTGAAAGCATCCTTTGAAGTTACCATCTGGATGAGTTGTAATATATAATTCATACTCTGTTCTTGTAAATACCTGTTAAGAGAAGGAAATTGTAGTGAGTGGTTTCTAAAACAGGCCTCCTTGTTAGCTATGTAGCTCACAGATAAATAAGCCTTGCAATAGTAGATTCCCAGAACAGTTTTAGAAGATTTTTATTTCTCTTCACGGCTTTCCTGTTCCTTTACTTCACCTTAAGTAGGTCTAGCAAAGTAACATAGACTGTCATAAATATATGGTATGGCTTGATAAATCTTCTTAAAAACCGCAGTCCTCATGTCCCTTTTTACAGAATAAGAGGAATAAGAAATCTTGAACAGGAAATGTCAACATGGGGAGCAAATCTAGTGGGAGTGTTAATAAAATCTCCCCTTTATGGAGCCCTTGCCTTATTTTATGTCATATTTATTACCACACAGTGCATAGGATTGTTATCATCCTTGTGTTAGGATGAAACTGACAACAAGTTGGAATAACTGCTTTGATTTGCAGAGCTTGAAATCGGCTGTACGAGGAGCCCAACCCCTGCAGGGTCACAGTGCAGTGAAAATTCCAGTACAGGAGAAACAGCCCATCTCTCTGCTCGTTGGTGCTATACATACTCGCTTACTCTAGGTTTTCATCTGTAGGGCCACACAAACATCTGAATGTCACCTCCTCATGATTTTGTGGAGCTGATTTATAGCCTCTTGTGTGCCCTGAGTGTCTTCTTCCTCCCTTACTGATGTCTACCTTTATATCCTGACAGTTCTTAGCCCAATTGCAGGACTTTCTCAGGTTCAAGAGTCTCTCATAGTCTTGAGAGGCTCATATGCTCTACCTAAAGAGGGTCTGCTGAGGTTTCATAATTGGAGCTCTCTGTATAGAAATGACATAAGGCTCTTTAGGGGTCTAAGTCTTGTTTTGTAACTAGGAAAGCATGCCCTTCCATCAGCATTTCTCTTCCCTCCGAGGGCTATGAAATCCTTAGATATTTTTCACTGACAAACTATTGCTTGCCATCCTAGACACAGAGCTGAGGCACCCAGTCTGCTTTCTCCTCCTTTGTTCTCATCTCTGGGGTTTGTATTTAGTTATAAACTATAATTCATTTGGCTCAATCTTTGTGAACCTGTGAGTGAACCTTTCTGTCTTCCTCTTTCTTTTGCACAGTACCCTAGAGAAAACTACATCAATTGATTTTTCCTTGTTGCCCTGAGCCAGAGACCAATGTAAGTTAAACAAGAGGTGCTCCTATTATCTTAAGAAGACCGTATGTATATTTAAAGACCTCCAAGGTAGCTAGTGTTATTTTCAATTCTCTGCTAATTTAAAAATCCTTTTGGTCATTTTTGTATAGGAAACAGTGATTTTTCCCCCTTTGGTTGCATCTCAGCTCTAGAACTATTCAGTTCCCAAATCCTGCTTGTGTGCTCACGTTTGACAGTACAGACTTGTATGAAAAAACAAGTCTCATTCCTCAAGCCCAAAGTGCCTTTATCACTTCCAATTGTTTTCTCTGTCCACATGGGTCTCATTTTATAGCCTCCAGGAAGAGAAACTGGACTATTGTCTCTTCATATATATTAGTCACATCCTTGTGAGACTTTTTTTTATTTTAGTGGAAACACTCTTTTATTTGACATACAGAGCACTGCCAAATGCTCTCTTAGTTTGAAAATAGCCACTGTTTCTATCACTTGACAAAGAAAGACAGTAAATACACTGACTAGAACACCACAATCTGACACATGTCTCTTGGCTGAAATATCTGAATACTCATTATTATTTTGTTTCCATTGTCATTGCCACTTTTTTTCTGGTCCTGGGGCTTGAACTCAGGGCCTGGACATTGTCCCTGAGCCTCTTTGTGTTCAAGGTTTGCACTCTACTACTTGAGTCACAAGCACAATGCCTGGCTTACTTTCTTTTCTTTTAACATTGAAATATTTCTGTTTCTTGTCAGTTCATTATGCATTTAGAAATATGTTACAAAATATTTTATCTCCCATATTAGTTGTTTTTCTTAAAGGTTTCTGTACATATACAGCTGGTGATAGAAGTCTGGTGCATTACTTGATTTTAAAAATATCTTAAAGAACTGTAGCAAACTATCAAGTTTTGTTAAACCCAAATAAAGTTCACATAGGTATTTGCTGTATTTTTCTATAATTTTTAATTCTAGTTTTAAAAAATGGATCCACTTGTACTGGATGTAAGAAAAACCATTTAACATATTTTAGGATTCTTGCCTTTCTTTTCCTTTTCAAATCACTACCATTTCCCTTCAGTAGTTTTCCCAGTGGCCCTTTTGAGAGTGACTCTGCTTGCTTGCATCTGGAGTCCAGTGGTGAGAAACCCCAGGGCCGTTAGCAAGCCTCAGGCTTTGTCCATAGGGATTGATGGTCATTAAATTGCTATACTTTATATCAATTTTGGTTACGTTGTAAATATTCTGTGTGTCCTTCA
This sequence comes from Dipodomys ordii, assembly GCF_000151885.1. Taxonomy (NCBI): domain Eukaryota; kingdom Metazoa; phylum Chordata; class Mammalia; order Rodentia; family Heteromyidae; genus Dipodomys; species Dipodomys ordii. The sequence continues at coordinate 3,879,757 of NW_012267250.1, forward strand.
CCCAGTTTTCTTGGGTTAGAAGGGGGGGTGTTTCCTCTAAAACTCCAACTTAAAGCATAGATACTAAGGATTAGGTAGGAGACTAAAGTAAGGTTACTACCTTTCCGGTCTCTCTATGGTGGATCTCAATGATGAATGCAGTGAGCTATCCTTTATCTGTTGTTTTTGCTTCCAAATGCAGGTTAAAGGAGTTGTGCTGTATGGGTCCTGCAATTTGTGTTATCAGGGTGTGCTGGGAAACAATGCCATCTGCTAAGTGACTCAATCTAAGAGAATGAGAACTCAGGATGGGCTTTTAGGGGCTGAACTTATAATACTGAACACCTCATGAAAAGAACTCTAGCTTCATGGGAATGCTATATGCTTAGAATTGTAACCAGACCAGAGTAATCACAATATCAAATTACACTTAAAACAGAGTTTCATTGATATTACTCTTCAAATATGTCTATTTCCATATATTTATCTATTGTGCTATTGGAAAAATGAGTGGGCTAGATATTATGTTTCTAACCCTATATACAGAACTAAAAGTGCTTTTCCTGTTGATTACTTTTGTAGTTATTGAATAGGGATCTTTATACATACAGCTCTGCATATATTTATTTTGTACCTAATTTTTCTGAAAGACTTTCATCAAATTCATAAAATTCAGATAGAAATATATGTACTTCAGACTCTAGTACAATTTGTGTTTTAAGTGATTCAGAAAATGGAAAGATTTCTTTTGCAGTGACACACCTGGGTTTTAAAAGACAAAAGTATCCTATAAGAACTGCAGAAGCATTACTGAATAATGATTATGGAAATAATAAAAGTAGGTTCAATGTGGCATCACCTTTGGAAGCATAAAAAAAGATGGTTCCAATTCTTATCATTCCAATAAAAAGATTTAAAATTTGGCTTTTTAATATACTAGGAACTCAGACGACTTTTGGATGTGTAATTTTTCATGTTAGTCTTATACTGCTATGGCCATAGAAATCTTTCACGCCAGTGACATTATTGTTTTCTAAGTCAAGTCCTCGATAAAGCTTCTCTACAGTTACAGGAGATGCAAACTGGCAGAGCACAGGATGGTGCAGGTGTGACTTAGGTTCAGCTGCATTGTTTGATGATGGGCTTTGGAACGCAGGTGGGGGTAAAAGCCATAAAAAGGGAAATAGGCTTTTATTTTTGGTGGACTGTCCGTAGATATGGGAGACAGCCACAAAGAGTGAGACAGCCATATGTCTCTCATTTCAGGGGATAATGAAAATTTTTCTATCAATTTAAGACATTTTATATCTACTACAAAGTGATAATCTTATTTATTGCACATTTATAGCTTTGCATTTTTTCCCCATTTGGGCTACTGGAGAGGAATCTAAATGTAGAAAATGTGAAATAAAGACTGACTTTGTATAGTCAGGCGATGTATTGAAAATTTGTGAAACATATCTTTTCTCCCCAGTACTATTTATTTCCTATGCCTTAACCACATTGTATTTAAAATAAACTTAAAAAAATTTAGGTTAGCCGGGCACTGGTGGCTCATGCCTGTAATCCTAGCTACTCAGGAGGCTGAGATCTGAGTATCATGGTTCAAAGCCATCCCAGGCAGGAAAGCCCTTGAGACTATATCTCCAATAAACCACTCAGAAAACCAGAAGTGGTGTTGTGGCTTAAGTGGTAGAGAGCTTGGCTTGAGCTGAAAAGCTGAGAGACAGTGACCAGGCCGAGTTCAAGCTCCACAACCGATAAAAAGTTGTTGTTGTTGTTGTTACTATTATTATTATTATTTGCTCACCCTGGAGGTTAAACTCAGGACCTAGGTGCTGTCCCGAGCTTCTTTTTATAAAAAATATTTTATTGTAAAGATGCTGTACAGAGGGTTTACAGTTACATGAGTAAGGAAATGAATACATTTCTTTTCTTTTCTTTTGTCGGTCATGGGGCTTAAACTCTGGGCTTGGGAATCATCCCTCAGCTCTTCAGCTCAAGGCGAGTGCTCTACCGCTTGAGCCACAGTGCCACTTCCGGTTCTCTAGTGGTTTATTGGAGATAAGAGTCTCATAAACTTTCCTGCCGGGCTGGCTTTGAACCATGATCCTCATATCTCAGCCTTCTGAGTAGCTAGGATTGCAGGCGTGAGCCACTGGCGCCCGGCTATGAATACATTTCTTGTCAAACATTTTTACCTCCTCCCTTGTTTTTCTCCTACTATCCCTTCCCTTCCCCACCTCCCCCACTCCTCTCTCCCACCCCAAAGTTGTAAAGTTCATTTCCAACAGGTCTTTCTTTGTTATTGTTTTCTCATGTACTATGTGATTTTTTTTGTTTCTTTTGTATGTTCTTCCTGCTTTGTATATCTTCTGTTGTCACTGTATTTGCTTATGGTACCCTGCATCTTGTATATAAACTTATCTAGTTTGGGGAGGGGAAGGAGAATAGCAAATTGTGATACATACCTTGATGCTAGAGTTCCCCTGGACAGTCCAAAATTGGATCTGCATGAGGGCAGCTTTTCAGGGATCTTTGAAGCCCTGGACTTCTCATAATTTGATAACTTTACACATATCTCTCCACTTCTGCCTCCTCATTTTATGCAGCAATGCCATAGATGTTTCCTTCTCTCTCTCTCTCTCTCTCTCACACACACTTAAAATACACATTTACAACCCCCCATATTTTAAAATACAAAGTGGAGTGGCTTAAATAAATTTATGAATCTTCAGAGTATCATGTTACATTTTTAATCCAACTAATAATCATTTGTATGTACTAGAAACCCCTTCATAGTAAAGAAATCAAAAGCCCTAGTAACATAATAGCTTAAGAAACATACTATTCATATGAAAAAATAAAACTAGGAAAATTGAGTAGAGTTGAAAGAGATGGTGGAGAAAATGGTGACACTTATCAACACGCCGTGTACTCAAAAACTGAAATGTTGAATTGAAATCTCTTTGTACAACTATTTAATGACAAAATAATAAAAGTAAAAGTCATGAGAAAGTGAAATTAGAGAATTTTAAAGCATGAAATTATCTTGTAACTGAAGGCTTACACCTTGCAACCAATATCTCTCATTCCCCCTCTCTGAAAAACTCCATTCTCCTCTCTGACCACAAGTTCAGCTTTCTTTTAGATTCCACATGGGAGTGAGATCATGCAGTTCTTTGTCTTTGTGATTCTGGTTTGTTGATTTCATTTAGCATATCTTTCAGAAAAAGTTTACTATTTAGTAAACACATATATTATTTTATACACACATATACAAACATACAATATTTGATTCTTCCAGTCATCTATCAACGAATACTTCAATGGTAAGTCATATGAGTACAAAAAGGAGATGAAAATCAAAATAACACAGATTCTACTTGACTCCAAGCAGATATCAACAAATACTGGCAGGATATAAGAAAGAAATAAACCTTCATACACTGTTGAAGGGAATGGTAGTTACCACAGCCACTGTAGAAATTAGTTTGAAGGTTCCTCACAAAACAAAAATAAAATGACCTTAGTAAAAGTGGGGGGAAATGTATCAGTTTTATAGATGATCTATGATCTAGCTTTCTAAAGTTTTTGTGATTCATCCATTTTCAGTTTGTGTTTCTTTTAGGCTAAACTTCATTGTGCTCAAACTCTGTTCTCATGTAGCTGAAATAGGAGGCAAGATCAAGAAAGTCCTGGCGGAGGGCAGGGGAGAAGAAAGTCACATGGAAAACAATTTGAATGAGAAATTCTGTAAGGATAGCAGTAGTAAAGAAGCTTAAAATCTTGTCCTATTTTTTTGTCCATTCCTTTTCTCTTCAGAAGCCCTGCCATCAACCACATATATACAACTATTTGCCAATTTTTCTTGCACATTCTCCATAGACCAAAGGCCAACCAGGTTCTCAGAACTTGGGCATGAGTTAGACAGAGATTCAGGCATGGAAGTCTGAGAGAGACACAAACAAGAAAGCTGACATTTGCTCTAATTAAGCAATGCCACTATGGGAACACACAGATGACACAGGAAAATTAGAAACCATTTCTCAACCTTCCCTATTCCTTCTCTCCAGTTTTCTCAGCCCATCCAGAATCCTTCAACCCCTTTAACAGCCCAGTGTACAAGGGAGTGCTCTGAGATGGGCCCCTGCAATGGTCTCTCAACCCCTTCATCTAGTTACTTTGTGGTTCTGAATTTCTATTAGACTCTTAATCATTTTTCTTTTCTGCAAAATAAAGATTATTATATATAATACATTATATTATGCAGGTTCGAGGACTAATTAAGAGGGCTAAATGAAAGAATGCATGGGCATAATATTTATTGTAACTCTTGGAACATAATAAGAAATGGATAAATACAAAAATTCTTATTATTAACCCCTAGTATTAATTTTATAAATATTTTAAGAAGACCTGGGCCTGGTATGAAATCCTTGAAAAGTGTCTATTCAGAAAACATACTCTTAATCCATTCATTCATTGAGGGGCATCTGGGCTGGTTCCATACTCGAATGGATCCAGAAAAGGTGGTACATATACACAGTGCGATTTTACTCATCTGTTAGAAACAATATTAGACCATTTGAAAGAAATGGAAAGACCTAGAAAAAATGATGTTAAGTGAAGTAAATCAGGCTCAAACAGACAAAGGATGAATATTTTCCCTTACACAGGAGACCTAGATTTGAGCTTATAAACTTACAAGTAATATATTGGGTGGTATGCAAGTACCTATATACAAAAGTGTTAACTGAAATGTGGTAGATTCAAGTGAGAACTCAAATAGTGTAATTCCTTAGAAAGGCAAAGTTCAACAAAATAAATACCAGGAAGAAGGTACTGCAAAAGAAAGCACACTCATCTCCTCATAGACCTCTTTTAGGATATCAGGGTCTATGCTAGCAGGGGAAATCTGTACATGTTTGTTTAACTATATTTTTAAATCAGGGCACAGTTCTACCATGAAAGAATCTAAGCAGGAGTAAATTTGCATTGTAAAGAACAACAATAAAGCTGGGTGCCAGTGGCTCAAGCCTGTAATCCTAGCTACTCTGGACACTGAGATCTGATTATCGCGGTTGGAAGGCAGCCCAGGCAGGAAAGTCCTTGAGACTCTTATCTCCAATAAACCACTAGAAAACCGGAAGTAGTGCTGTGACTCAAGTTGTAGAGCACTTGCCTTGAGCTGAAGAGCTGAGGGACAGCGCCCGGGCCTAGAGTTCAAGCCCCACGACTGAACAAAAAAAAAAAAAAAAATCAACAATAATCATGTCAAGCAAACGAGTTTAAATTTATTTTTTTAAAAAAAGATATTAATAACAGAGCTAAAGCCAAGGTATCAGCACTTCTTTTTTTCAGCCTCTTCTAGGACTGAATCCATCCATTTTCCAAGAACTCATCAGACAAAAGATCCCAGCTACTTGGGAATGTGTGAGGGTACAACAAACAAAGGGATCCTGTGTGATTCTGCACAGTTTATTTAGCTTTATTTAGAAGAGAATATCAAGAGATGTCACATTTGAAATCCGGCTTTAAAACAAGAATGTTTAGCAGTACAGAGGGACAGGGAAGCAGAGAGGGCACAATTTCCACATTGTAGTTAATTTCCTGCTATTTTGTTACTATATTATTCAGCCAGCAACATTTTTTATTTTGGGAATTAAAATATGGTTTAAGAAAATTTCACCCTCATGTTTAAATCCTCCCATACCCTTTTTTTTGGGGGGGGAGGGTCCAGTCATGGGACCTAAACTCTGGGCTTGGGCGCTGTCCCTCAGCTCTTCAGCTCAAGGCTAGTGCTCTACCGCTTGAGCCACAGTGGCACTCCCGGCTTTTTCTGCTTATGTGGTGCTGAGGAATCGAACCCAGGTCCTCAGGCATGCAAGGCAAGTGCTCTGCCACTGAGCCACCTTCCCAGCCTACTCCCATGCCTTCTTTTTAGTTAGGTATAGTGCTTAAACAAATTGGTACAGGCAAATTCCCTATTTTCTACCACCATTAACTTTCCTTTACATTCATAGATGGACATTTAAGAAATCTATAAATGCAAATGTGGGATTTGTGGTTTACATAATGTGGCAATGTGTGACTAGTAGGGATGATACTCATCTTTTAGAACAGTTTTAACACAGTTCTTTACAAATTACTTCTCACTTCTAGATAACTGAAGACCAGAATCTCAAGGAAGATTTGTCTTAACAGGACTGACTCTGAAAGATGATCCTCAGATCTCACTTTCCTGAGTAGTTAGAATTATAGAAATGAGCCATCAGTACCTATATAGAGTGTTAAAACTATGGTTTTGCCCAACTCTAAATAAAGTATGAAATGAATTATTTTGGGAGAAAACCAAAATACTATGCAGTGAACTTAGATAATATATACATAAATGACTACATCAATATCTTAATGAAACTTGCATTATCTACACTATTTTCTGGGCCAAAGAACACAGTTCAAGGTATGACTAAAAGCATATCATAATCAGGCACACTGAGAAAGTCTCATTCAGGAAATAAGTGATATTTTAACTTTCATTTTAATCTAAGGGGAAGGTTGAGACCCCACCTCTGCCACTGTTGTAAATTGTTAGTGTGAAGAATAATGTAAATTTTCTGGGCTTGGTGGTACATACCTGGAATTCTGGTCCTCAAAGACAAAGGCAGGAAGAACAGAGATTGAGGCTAGCATTGGCTACACAGTTAGAACCTGTCTTCATCCTTCATATAAATAAACAATAAAGAAATTAGAATAGCCTAAATTCCAGTGTTTTATGTTAAAACCTTTTCTCTCATTAATTAAAATGTGCATATAGAGTCATTAGTTTGGTCTGTGGGACATAGCAATATTCAAGTGTCCTCAAAACAAGCCAAATTTTGACTATAGTGTTGAAATGAGCCTTTCAGACTTTTAGGGATTTCCAGCCTCTGTCCTTCTATTTGAATTCTTTTGGGATTATTTAACATTCCATATTTGGATCAAGTGTGACAAATCTATTGTGTCTACGTGGGACAGTTCCTTAAAACCTATTGTACATAAAAAGTAGGAGCCAGAGCTTCATTTTAGAAACATGACCTCCTCCAGCAAAGTGTGACATGATTAGTTTGTGTTTATTAAGTGAAATTTCACAAAGCTTTTTCCTTTAAGTTTGTGCCACAAGAGAGACATCCAGGTCTTATTTTTAGAATTCATTTCCATCCTGCTTTTTTTTTTTTTCATTCTTTCATTCTGAGCACAGATAAGATGCCGTAATGAGCCCGGCAGTGCTTTGCCACAAAACAAAGAGGTGATTTTGTTTTTCTTCTCAGTATTTTCCTTCCTTCCTTCCTTCCTTCCTTCCTTCCTTCCTTCCTTCCTTCCTTCCTTCCTTCCTTCCTTCCTTCCTTCTTTCCTTCTCCCTTCTTCCTTCCAGGCCCTCTTCCCTTTGCTCCCCACACTTCTCTCTTTCCTTTCATGGTCCCACTCTCCCTCCCTCTTTCCCTCCCCCCTTATCTTCCTCTCTCATTTTCTTATGCTGTTCTATCCAGCACTTCAAAGTCATGACCATTGTCCCCATGTAACTTTGCTAGCATCACCAAGCTCATCTTTTTCAAGTGCTTCTTTGTGTCTCCTAGAAACAGTTCTCTTAAAAGAGAATGAGATTGGATTCCTTATTTGCTTGCTTCCAGTTGCAATTCCCAATCCTGTTTCTTCCTTACCAATGCTGAGGTGGCTGATGAGGAGCTTATACCTGTTGTCTCCATATTGAGCTGCCTCCATCTCTCCTCAGCTTTCTCCACGTTTTATTAAATTCTTCATTCTTGCTCAGTTCCAAGACATGGTGTGGTTGCCGCCCCTTTCCACATTTTCTGTATCACCTCTCACCTACTATACTTTTTTTTGTTCTGGAAATGACTTTGGTTATAGATTTCCTTGCAGTTTTAAAAGTAAATATGCATATCCCAAAGGGAAAAGCATGTTTGTTCATCTGAGGAACTAGAGGAAGGGGAATGACTGGAGAAGAAAGGGTAGTGGTTCACATGGGGATGATAAAGATGCAGAAGCAGCTTAGGTTCTCATTCTCAAGGGGCCTTTGAGAAGAGGATGGAAAATTTGTGCAGGAATGTCAGTGCTGGAGCCTAGGTTGAAGAGCATCTTTCTGCATGGTGGTGATGTGAACATTTGAGACTTGAGATAGCTGATAAGAATCACAAAGTGAAATCAATAGAAGATGACCTGCTTTAGTGGTGGCTTTCTAATGTGCATTGTGATGAGCAGTGGTTGGATCAGAGAAGTAGTTTAGAAGTGGTGCTGACAGCTCTTGCTACTGATGTACCAGGAAAAGAGGAATGGGGAACATAAGATTCAGGATCTGGGATAAATGCAGTACCATTTCTTGAGGAAGGGAAACATGTGTTTGAATACCAAATACCAAAGTGAGGGAAAACCATTGTGAAATGTGTATTAATAATTTAAGTAATGCTCCTCATTAGGAATTGAGTATGAGTGTAGAGGGCAGTGTTGGGGAGGAATGGGAAGGCTAGACATGTGGAGGTAATGGTACAATACCTGACTAAGAAAGACACCTGAGAGGCTGAGCAAAGGAATGTGACACAAATTGAGGAATCTTTACAAGATATTTATAATTGCCTATTCATTTAATTTCAAAAGAGTATCACTTCCCCATTTCATTTATATATTTGCATTTTTGTGTCCTTATGTATATATTATATAAATATATATACCTTTTATATATGCATGTTCTTATGTATATTTTATATATATATAAACATATATGTTCTATTTTTAGTGTTAGAATTAAGAAACCTAGGGAGCTATCTTTTGGCAACCCTCTAGAATATAATTGACTACACTATTTTTTTTCTGGGAAAAAAGTCTACTCACTTGTATTATTCTAGTATTACCACAGAATGATAGATGGGGTCCTGAGATTCCATACACGGAAGCCACTTTAAGGGTCTCACAATGAGAGTTTCACAAAGGGGAAGTTTAGCAAGAACTTATCTTAATATTACTAGATAATGAAGGGAGAAATTGAGAAGAAGAGAGAAACCTTTTCAGTATCCCTCAAAGGAGAATTTTGCATTAAAGACTGAAAATGGCAGATGTTATCTTCTTTCTTTATTATTTTGGAAGTGGGCAACCCCGGTAGCTCATGGCTAGCATCTATTAGAGTCCAAGGTGGATGTAGACTATGGAAATGTATCTGGTGCTACCAAAAATACAGGTACCCCAAACACAGGTACAACAGGTGAGTTTTAGAGTTTTCTTTTCCAGCTACACTTCTTGTTTTGTTGTCTCTACACATTTATGAAGTTGTCAGCTTTTGCCATTTCAAAGGAGAAGGGTACATTGAAATAGCTTTATGTGTCTCCTCCTAACTTAGCATCTAGAAGTAGGTGTGAGAAAGGAGCTTAATTCTATTTATTTCCTGGTTTTAATGACAGAGTCTGGTCCTTTTGATATTTGTTAAACATAAGATAATTCTTGGTTTCCTCATTGAGCTATCCTGCCTCAGTATAACCATTAATTGGCTTAATTCTACACTCTTTTTTGGTCATCCACAAACTGTCATTTCAGGTTCAATAGAGATGAACTGAGGTATAATCTAAAACCTACTACAATAGTACTTTCCAGGATAAAATCTTGAACTTTAGATATGTCATGAACTCATGAATATTACTAGAAAGTCAACACAACTGATCAACCTCAGCTCTTGTCTCAGGCAAGACAAGAATTAGGCAAGATGCAAACCTGGAGAAAGTGACAAGAAAGTGATCTAAGATAATTCACTTTCAATAGACTGAAAAGTCATCTCTGAGGCGCAAACAACAATGGTTGGCTTGGAGTGGGAAGTCCATTCTCAGGATGGGACTACCACGCAGGGTCACTGTTTTAAGGTTTACTAGATCACATTTGAACTCTAGGGCAGGGTTATTTATTATTATTACTATTATTATTATTATTTTATTTGTCTAGGTGACTAAATAAAGAGCTATTATTTTAGTAATTTCGCCTAGAATCACCTTGGATTGGAATGAAGGCTACCATTAATCCTTAGTTGGGAGGAGTCATGAATACACACAAGCAAACAAATAAAATAAGCACACAGTTGGTGAGTTACCTAGGCTGGTGAAAAGAATTACAGTGTTGTCCTTCAGAGACCTGCTGATCCCATCCTCCATTTAATGTTACCTGTATATTTCCCCATTGGTCATGGCTAGCTTCTACCTATCAAAGAAATTTGATGCTGGGACAGATTCTACTCTAAATCTTCATAAATGGGCAAAAATTGTGTTTATTTTTATCATGATATTTTTAATATTAAATAATTTGCTGTTAATATCTAGCTAAGCATGTTCATGGAGAGCATGACTATTTACAAGATGAACATATTTTACTTGATAAGTTTTTCTCTCATCCATCTCCCCTCCTTTCCTTCCTTCCTCCCTTCCTTCCTTCCTTCCTTCCTCCCTCCTTTCCTTCCTTCCTTCCTCCTTTCCTTCCTTCCTTCCTTCCTGCTTTCCATCTCTTTCTTTCTTCTCTCTCTCTCTATATATATATATTATTGAAAAGATACTGTACAGAGGGGTTACAATTACATGAGTAAGGTAATGACTACATTTCCTATCAAGCATTGTTACCCCATCCTTTGTTTTTCCCCTATGATCCCTTCCCTCTCTATCTCCCCACCTCCTCCCCGCGGTTGTAAAGTTCATTTTCAAAATAGTGTCTTGTACATCTCATTGTTACAATGGGTTAACCTGTATTCTTATTTCAGCATTCCCTTCCCCCTCCCAAATTAGAAAAATGTCTAAACAAGATGCAAGGCACTGGAATCAGATACAGTGAAAACAGGGGTTGTACCATGGGGGAAAACATTCAAAAGAAACAAAAACAATCACCCAGAACATTAAAAACAACAGCAAGAAAGATAAAAATCTCTTGTGTCCCTATCTTGGGGTTCATTTTGCTTCGCATCATCTTACATGGTCATATGTCCATAGTTTTTTACCTTTTCTGCTTGTTCTAGACATAATAGTGATTGCAAATAGGGGAAACCATGAGACCTATGTTTCTTTGGGTTTGGCTTACTTCACTTAATATAATTTTCTCAATATAATTTCTCCAAGTCTTTCCATTTCCTAACAAATATGGTGATGTTGTTTTTCTGATGGAGGCATAGAATTCTATTATATGTATATGTGTATCTCTCTCTCTCTCTCTCTCTCTCTCTCTCTATATATATATATATATATCACATTTTCTTGATCCATTCATCTACTGAGGGGCATCTGGGTTGGTTCCATATCTTAGCTGTGGTGAATAATGCTGTGATAAACATAGTTGTGCTAGCAGCATTAGTATGTTCTTGTTTGTGATCATTTGGAAAAATACCCAGAAGTGGGATCAAGATTCCTTGATTATAGCCATTCTAACTGGGGTGAAGTGGAATGTCAACCCAACAACAAATCCTCAAAGAGCCAACTGCTCCATTAATAATTGGTCTAAAGACTTAAAGAGAGACTTCTCTGAAGAGGAAATAAGAATGGCCAATAGACCCATGAAGAAATGCCCAACTTCTCTAGCCATAAAAAATGCAAATCTTTATTTCTCTTCTTTTTCTTTCTTTCTTTCTTTCTTTCTTTCTTTCTTTCTTTCTTTCTTTCTTTCTTTCTTTCTTTCTTTCTTTCTTTCTTTCTTTCTTTCTT
>NW_012267250.1:3892892-3917675 GCF_000151885.1 Dipodomys ordii
ATTTCTTTGTTGCTTTGTATGTCCCTCCTGCACAGTATAACCCCTGTTTTCACTGTATTTGATGTTGGTATAATTTGTGGAGGGGAAGGGAAAAAAACAAATTGTTTAAATAGGGATACAGGTGGACCCATTGCAACAATGAGATGTACAAGACGTTATGTCGAAAAATGAACTTTAAACTTTGGCCAAGGGAGGAGGGTATAGGGACCGTGTGGTGGGGAGAAGGGAAGGGATGGTAAGGAGAAACAAAGGAGGAGGCAACAATGCTTGATAAGAAATGTACTTATTACCTTGTTACCATGTAATTGTAACCCCTCTGTATGGTATTTTCACAACTAAAAAACAAAAAGTCTTAATATACTGTACTTACCAAGTGAAAAGCATTGTATTTTATTAGTGGATTACTTGACCTTTGCTTCTCAACTGCTTATTTTTTTTACCTTCTTTGAGAAGGATACATGAGTAAACTTTTTACTAGAGTTATTATTAAATTAAATGAAACCACACAATAAAAATTAGACTGCTTAGCTTGTAGCAAAAGATTAAAAATACTTTCTATTGTTATTTTTTCTTGGTGTTTCTCACATCTTTCTAATTCAATAGAATCTCCTTTAAAGATAGGGAATGGATGTTTTTCGTCTTTGGAACTTCATCACTGGTCAGACTCCAGAGTGTAGATAGAGAAGGCCAGTAATTCAGTGTAGCATCTGAGGCTTAAAGATTTTAAAGGTAGCCTTAAATGTAGGTTATTTTGGTTTTCCTTCTTTGGTCAGTTAAGCAAGCAGGTGGACGTTAATTGAAGAGGCCACATAGACTATGAGACAAGAGTCTAGAGTCATCAAGTTATCTGTCTTATGGACAGGTGTGGAGTAGCTTCTGAGATGATACCTTTTTTAAATGTTATTTTATTGTTAAGATGTGGTACAGGAGGTTACAGTTACACAAGTAAGGCAATGAGTACATTGCTTGTCCATCATTGTTACCCTTTCCCTTCCTTGTTGTTGTCCCACTATCCCTTCCCTCCCCCACCTCCCACACTCCTACCCTCCTTCCCTCCTTCCCGCCTGAAGTTGTAAAGTTCACTTCCAATATACTGTCCCATGGGTATCTTTTTTGCAATGGGTCATCCTGTGTCCTTGTATCAGTGTTTTGTTATTCCCCTTCCCCTCCCCAGATTAGGCATATGTATATACAAGATACCAGGTATCAAAATTGAGTGCAGTGACAACAGGGGATATACCATAAGAGAAAGAACATACAAAGGAAAAAACAACAAAAACGGAAAATAAAATCACATGGTACATTTAAAACAATAACAATAAAGACAGACCCCTTGTGTCCATATCTTGGGGTTCATTTCACTTAGCATCATCTTATATAGTTATTAGTACAGGGTTTTAGGGCTTTTCAGCTCATCTGATAAGATTATCCTATATGTATACTAATTATTGCAAATAAAGGAAACCATGGGACCTAAATTTCTTTGGGACTGGGTAACTTCATTTAATATGAATTTTTCCAAGTCTTTCCATTTCCTAACAAGGGCTCGGATGGTGTCGTTCTTTCTGACGGAAGCATAGAATTCCACATTTTCTTGATCCACTCATCTACTGAGGGTCATCTGGGTTGGTTCCATATCTTAGCTATGGTAAATAATGCTGTGATAAGCATAGTTGTGCTGATAGCTTTAGTATGGCCTTGCTGGGTGGTCATTTGGGTAAATTCCCAGAAGTGGAATTGCTGGGTCAGAGGGGAGCTCTATGTGTAATCTTTTGAGGAAGCTCTATAGTGCTTTCCAGAGTAGCTGAACAAGTTTACACTTCTGCCAACAATGCAGTAGGGTTCCCTTCTGTCCACATCCCCTCCAGCATCTGTCATTATTAGATTTTTTTATTCTAGCTATACTAACTGGGGTGAGGTGGAATCTCAATGTTGTTTTGATTTGCATTTCTTTTATGGCTAGAGAAGTTGAGCATTTCTTCATGTCTCTATTGGCCATTTTTATTTCCTCTTCAGAGAAATCTCTCTTTAAATCTTTAGCCCAGTTATTAATGGGGCAGTTGTTTCTTTGAGTATTTGTTTTTGGGTGGCTTAGTTTTTTGAATTCTAAGTATATTTTAGATATGAGGCCCTTGTCTGTTGTATAGCTGGCGAAGATCTTCTCCCAGTCTGTGGGCTTTCTATTGATATTGCTAGCTATGTCCTTTGCTATGCAGAAGCTCTGCAGTTTCATGCAATCCCATTTGTCCAACCTTTCTTTGATTTGTTGTATTTCTGGGTAGAGATAATACCTTTTGAACCAACAGGAAAGTACTTACTCTTAAAAAAAAAACTGAGATAGAGCTCCATGTGCTGATATAGAAAGTGATGAGAGTACACTCTTAAGTGTAACAGGTCCATTAGTGATCAATATGCATTATACATTTCATATGTGAAAATTTATGTAAGGATATGGATGTGTAGAGGGTGGGGTGGATAGGAAAATACCTAAAATAATTCAAAAGAAATCCTTTAATGGTAGCTATTTTTCTTTTGAGAGTGAAATCAGTGGTTTGTACACTTCAACTGGATGTTTCACATTATCTACAGTATTTGAATTATTTATCCAATTGAATTAGTTGTATGTGTGATAATGACAGTGATAGCAGAATGGAGAAATTCCTCAGGCAACTGAGATGTGTAGCCAGGTTGAAACATCCTAAAAGATAGCTTAAAGTATAAGTTTTACTCTGAATATGACAGGATTAGAGCTAAGATTAAGAGAAGGTGAGACAGATATATCTTTTTATTCTTGCCCATTGCCATGTCATTCCTTCTAATCATCTCTTCATTTATGATTCTTTATTAGACATAATAAAACATGGTATGACTTGCTGTATTATGGTATTGATTCATTATAACTTTATTACTCTATATTCATTCACAGCTTTGTAGATTTGCTGGCCTAACTTTTAATGAAAACTTGAATTGTTTAAAGTTGAACATTAATATTAGACAAATTAAATGTTAAATCCAATCGTAACATCATGATTGTATCTTACTATACAGGATGTTTTTGTGTCATTCAGTATTAGGAATTGAATTCAGAGCCTCACTCTCTTGCTTGACATTTTGCTCTCTGCTGTCACTCTCACACTTGAGCCATGTCTCCAGTTCAACCATATTTTATTTTTAATACACCGCTCAAGATAAGGACAACTTTTCTGTACAAACCCAGAAAATTGCATTCGTTTTCTACTCTACTCTGTCCAAATTGATAAGTATAAAATAATTTCCAGAAAGAAATAAGAAGGGAATTCCTTAACAACTTTGCACTAATGCCTCCATTTAACTTGCTACATTAGAAAGGTCTGTAAGGTGGGTGATTAAACTAGTCTAACATGAAGCAAAAATAAATAAATAATAGATAGGCCAAATTGGAATATTTTATCAATCTAAGACTGACACATCAGAAAATAGCCATAAAGTTTGTAAATATTTCCTTTCAAGGATTTTTGTTCTTGATATGTTTATGAGAAAATGTCCAGAATGCCCAGCTCAAGCGAGTTGCATTTTCATATTATAACACTTAAAGTTCTATATGCTTTTACTTTTCTGCTCTCAGACACACAGTTCTTGTCCCTACATTGTATTATATTCAAGCACTCACATGTTTTTAGAACAGAGTTCTGTAAGCCTGAAGCCTTTAATTTCCACCAAGATTTATTTATGTATATCTATTATGTACCACACACAAAGTTAAATCAGTCAGTTACCTTTTTGTCAATCTTTTTCCTTAGTCCTCTTTCTCTACATTTGTGCCACTGCTAGGATTTTTGTTATCTCCTTTCCAACCTCTTACCCTTAAGCATGGTTTCTGGGAGGAAAGAAAAAAGTTATATTTCACTGTTCTTTGTAACTTGCACCTAAGGTTTAATTTGGGCTGTTTGTACTCTCTTGATTGTGTTAAATAGATCCCAGGAGTGTTGTTGGGGAAGTTAGTTTATTTTTGCCGTAAGGTATGTTTGCTTCAGAAAATTGTCAGTGTGTGCTTAGAATTGATTTTGACATATTGAGCACTACAGATTATTTTCTAACAATTTCTAACTCATGTACTATCCAGAATTTGGGGATATTGGTGCAATATGTTTCTTGGTATGTAAGGATGTCTTAGAAATTATCAGTAAAGCTGGGCACTGGTGGCTCATACCTCCTGCTGCACAGGAAACTGACATCTGAGGATGGCAGTTCAAAGCCATAACAGACAGGAAAGTCCATGAAATTCTGCTCATCAATTAGTCATCGAAACAAATAAAAAATCCCCCAAACTGAAAGTACAACTGTGTTTGGCTCAAGTAGTAGAGTAGTATATCTATATAGATATAGATATATGTATGTATGTATGTATGTATATGTTTTATTGTAAAGATACTGTACAGAGGGGTTACAGTTAATGAGCACATTAAGGTAATGAACACATTAAGGTAATGAGCACATTTCCTTTGGAGCATTGTTACCCCTCCTTTGTTTTTTCCCTACCATCCCTTTCCTCCCCAACTCCTCCTCTCCCACCCCAAGTTGTAAAGTTCGTTTTCAACATAGTGTCTTATACATCTTATTGTTACAATGTGTCAACCTGTATCCTTATTTCAGCATTTTGTTCTTTTCCTTCCCCTTCTAAAATTAGAAAAAAAATGTATATACAAGATTCAGGTCACCAGAATCAAATACAGTGGAAACAGGGGTTATACCATGGGGGAAGAACATACAAAAGAAACAAAAAAATCACATAGTACACTAAAAACAAGAGCGACAAAGATGCAACATCTTGTGTCCATATCTTAAGGTTCATTGCACTTAGTATCATCTTATATGGTCATATGTACATAGCTTTTGACCTTTTCTGCTTATGTGTAAGATTATACTAGAGGTATACTAGTAATTGCAAATAAGGGAAGCCATACCTGTAGAGGAATAGTTTTGAGCACACTAAAAAAAGGACACTACCCAGGCCCTGATTTCATGCTCTAGGACTAGCAAAAAACAAAAAAGAATAAAAAGGAATTAGCAGTAGTGTTATCTAGCCTAAATATGGGACAAAATATTTCCCCAGACTTAAATAATCTGACTTGTCTTGAGGACAGTGAAATTCCAGGTTAAAAAACTAAAATTGAAACAAAGTTCCTGCTATGTGTAAGGCATTGATATGAAACCTCAAGTCCTCCAAATTCTGCCAATTGATTACTTTGGGAGCCTCTCAAAAAAGTCCTGTGCAGAGGCCTGTGATGGTATCTCTTGTTTTTCTACAGGATTACTAATGTGCAAGGTAGAAGTACTTATCCTCACTTATTTTGTCTCGATCTCCCCTGTAAAACTAAAGAAAAATGTGCATTAATATTTCAAAATGGAAAAACAAACAAACATTAAATTCTTTGTCTCTTCTTCGCAGCTAGGATTTGAATGTCTGCAAAAGAATTTCTTTCAATAGCCAATTTGGTCACTTACTGTATTTGGACTCAGAAATCTCCTTTACACCAAACTCATACTCAACCTAAAGATTGAGGGAAATGGAATAGCTTTTATTAAAATTCCTCGGAGAAGGTACCTCAGAGAAACACTAGGGCTATGCCTTTCATAGGGGTGTGTGTGTGTGTGTGTGTGTGTGTGAAATAAATTGGCAATGGGAAGTAAAATCCAAAAATTCACAGTCGATGCTTTTTACTGGAAAGAAAACTTTTTATTAGGTCAATGTATGTTTGAGACTGGTGCTGTTTACATGAGGTTCTTGGCCATGAATAACCATTGTAATAACTTGGAGAACTTTAGTGAGTACTAGGTCCTTGCTCTACAGGATCGAATTAAATCCACTTGAGAAAAAACCTGGACATTGGCCCCCTTAAACTTTCTTAATGGTATTAGTAAGCAATCAATTTCAGAAGCTGAACTGTGTGTCTCCCACCCATAGATGCTCTGAAGCAGCCTGACTGTCTACTTGCTATGTGGATTTTGCACATCCTCAGATAGCCCTGTTATAAACTGACTCCAATTTAAACCTGCGTTCCCCACTATGTATTTACCATTTACTGGAGAACATTTATTTTTGAGGGATTCATGAATTCATTAAAAAACAAAAAAGTACTTGAGAAGCTGCTATGTTCCACCCTTTACCTGATTTTTTCTTCCTTACCCCCTGTTCCTTCTACATTTAAAATCCATTGGTGATTCCTTCCACTAATGGATAGGTCAAAGGGAGCGTAGCATGTAAGAACGCTTATGTAACTCAACTCTCAGGTGATGTCCAAACTTCAGCTCCAGAAATACTAAGAATTCCATCACTCTCTGTGTATAATGTTCTCTGTCCCTCTCCCTTTCCCTGTCCCTCTTCCTCCCCCTTTCACTTCCTCTTTCCCTCCCCTCTGGTCCCCTCCCTTGTTCCTTTTCCCCTTCCCTTTCCCCCACTCCTCAATTCCCTCTCCTTTACCACCTCCCTGCACTGCCCTTTCCTCCTGGCATCTCCTCCCTTCTTATCTGTGAGCGCCTTGTTACCTATTCATTTGATTTGTTTATTGAAATGACCTTACTTAGAATTTGATGTATTAGAGCAGTGCTAAGGTGGAGGGATGTCAGAGCTAACAGTCTAGTTAGCAATAAAGAAAGAAACAAAGTACCTAAAAAGTGCTCCATAGTAGGAGAGGGCCATGAAAGACAGTGTGGCCTGCATACTTTAGTTGCTGTGCTGGACTGTGACACAAAATGGCTCAAAGTAGTAATTTCACACTGAAGGGATATTCAGCACCTTTGCTAGCCCTGTACCCTTTCTGACTGGGGAGTGTCCCTAAAATGACCAGTGTCAAATACGTTGTATATCACATTTGGTATTAGTTCCAGTAAATACCGGAAGACACATTAGAAAATACACTAGTAGCATCTTCTTTTACCTCTGAATTAATTTTTAATTTTGTGGAAACCTCCTTACTATGTGGTCTGGGCTGGCCTTGAACTAGAGTGCTAGAATTATAGGCATGTACCACTGTGCCTGGTTCTCTGTCATACAGAGGAATAAAATGGAAAGGGAGAATAAATGATTGTATAACCTCAGCTTGGAGAAGTCCTGTCTCAGAGCAGCCTATACAGAAACCAAATACTCTCACTGTGCAAATCCTGTAAAGCACCTTCACACCCCTCCCTCCACAACATGCAGTGCAAATCCTCTATGTTCTCTCCATTGTTCTCAGTGCCTGAAAAAGACCTTTACACTAAATATCACTATCTTAAAGGGGAAAAAAACAAAGTATTGGGTGAGTCATAATACTTTTGCTGGTTTCATTATTTCTATGATAGTGTTCATGAGAAACTGTGATTAATCTTTCTTCTTTTCTTTTTCTTTTTGTGTACTATATTTATTTTGGTAACTTCAAGGCATATTTATACTTCAGTTGGTGGCTCTAAAATACTAAATTGTATTGCTTCTCAGTGACATGTCTCATAATCTGTCAAGGCAAACAATTTCCAAGTACTGCCAAAGGTAATTGCCTTTATAGATCAAATTGTTAAATTTGAGTTATAGTTTAATTACACTGGATGAGAATGCATGCCTGTCTATGCTCCAAACAGTTTTAATCTGTTGTGAAATGAATTGGGCTAAAAGGAACTGTTCCTTTTGGAGAGTTTCTTTTCAGCATTTTGTGGGCCTGACTTGATATCTGTCTGAATCATTATGCTCTATGAAAATGTTCACAATTTCTGAATGCAAAACAGGAGCTTGCAAATCCTTTTGGAAAATATGTTGCTGAAGAGCTCAATTAACCATAATACAATATCCAAGCATTTGTGGAATTTCAGCTTAGATTTTCCTCCTCTTTTGTATGATATTCAGAGTAAGGATTCAGTTAGTTCAGATAACCACTGCGGGGCCAACAGCTGTCTCTGAGTCATAAATGCTGAAGGTGTTCAAAAGCCTTAAAGGATAATGATGTGATCTTGCCACCAAAGAGTACAAGAAAGTTTGGGATTTAGGAAAGCACAAAATGAGTGCACACTGTGAATGCATATCTACCATTTGGCATTTTAGATGTTAGTCAGAGACTCAGTATTTGGATTCACAAAAATATAAACACACATCACTTTGTTTTGTCAGAACTCAGGAGAGACAAGGTGGTGAGTAAAAAGGATTAAACCAGAGAGTCAGTTAAGAAAGAAAGAGTTAGCCAGGATGTGGTATCATTTGCTTAGGTGGAGATTGTATGCCCTTTAAGAGAAAGGTTAGTGTTTTCAACCTGGGCATGCCATTTCAAAAGTGAAGTTATTCAAAAATGAAAAGAAAAATAGTACAAATGTTTTCTAGTGGTAAAAAATGATTTGATATACAACTTAAGCTACTACACTATTCTGAAAGTGTAACTTTTGTGAAGAAAGAAAAGTACTATTCTGTTTCTTTTTAAAAATCAAAGTAGGGTTTGTACAGTAAGATATAATAGATTTAACAGTGGGGTCTAGTACCACATAAGTATTCACATAAAATTCTGATAGTTTATAACTGAAGTGATTCACTCAATGTTTCCTATTCCGCTAAAAAGTACAACACACTGTAGCCTGCTGAGAAGAGTTCATGGCATGTTTAATGAGCTGAAATGAAGAAGGGTCACAGTAACAGTTGGAGTTATAGTTTTCCTTTAATCCTGCAAGAATGCAAAACCGTCAATATGTCCTATTCATGGGGACAATCCCATTAGGAAGCTACACTTGGGCCAATGGCAGGTAATATTTATCCTTTTGTCAATCCATGCTGCCCAAGACACTACCATAAAACTCTTCTGCCTCTCATTCAGCTAACTGGTTTATTACCTCCAGATGCTAGTCATATATTTATTGTCTAAATTAAGGTACTTCTCTCCCTGGGGACTTTCACACTTACCGATTTCAGAAGCTTTGGAATTTGTAAGAATCAACTCCAGATCCTTATGGTGAAGTTGAACTTTGTGTCATCAGGATCTACCCACACGTAACTGGTCAGTTTGGGGCCCAGACTTGCCTGGTATTTTGTACTGTCCCAGGAATCCCAAAACAAAAAGGTCCTTCAGAAGAGACAAGGCCCTCAGAGCTGCATCAGGCAGATGAAAGTGTTGTGGTTCATGTAGTAAGGACAAACCTTTTTTGGTGCTCCAGTAAAGGGAACAAGATACCAAAGATCTTGAAGATGAGTGTTGTAACCAAAGGATCTGTTGAAACCAATATTCTAAGGAAGGGGCTGGCCTGGCAATACAAAGCTCCAAAAGAAAGACAAGGTTGGAAGGAAGGACAAGGGCTAGGATGGATACTTAAGTAAGGGATGGATCACACTACATGAAGTCATTTATGGTGTTAATGTGGCAATAAATCATTCAAATAGTTTAGCCCATCAAGTGATTCTAGTTTATTTCTTATTTGAAAAGTCATATTGGTTTCAGACAGAAAATGGGTGAGTCAGAGACAGGGACACCAAATAAGAGGACATTTCAAAAGTAGAGCATATGATTTTTGTCTTAGAATAGGGAAATAACAGTGGCAATGAGGGATTAAAATTGTGTCTTGCACATATATTAGATGTAGAAACCTTTTCAATGGGCTAACTACAGTCAATGCTAAAGATGTGGATTGATGAAGACTGTTTTATTCACGCGATTAATTGTTGAGCCTCTATTCTAGAGAATATATTTGGTAATAGGGATACAAGGAACAGAACCAGACAAATATGTTTGCTTCATAGGACTTAAAATCTGGTGGGGGAAATAATCGGAAGTAAATAGCTACAAGCAGAGAAAAAGGCAATGAATGAGAGCCAGTTAGTACTGTCAAATTATGTATCAGGAAGACTTCAGGTAGCCAGGTTACTTGGGAAAGTGTGAGGGGTGTGACAATGGGAGTGTGTATTGTAAATTTTCAGATTCTCCAATTCTGGCAGGCCAGAGAAAGATTTGAGGCATGATAGGAAAGGATGGTTATGCTTTTATTCACAAGCTCTCCTGTTTATAGACTTATAGTTAGTAGTAACAGCAGCATCGAGACCATATTGTTGACTGTCCCATCCCAGAATAAACTCACAGACTGCACAGAAATATTGGCTTCATTTTGTTCGCAGGTTTGCATTCTCTTTCCCAGCAGCAGCTGCACAACGCATAACTCCATAATTCCTCACCTGTCCCGTCCAGCAATGGTGCCTCTTTATACTACAATAGACAAAAGTATTATCTGGCCAGGGATGGCCATACCAGACTGCGCATGTGCTCATGTAGGGTTACCTAAGTGTGCATGACTGAAGATGATATGAATGTGTTGAACTAGCTGAATTCCAGTCCTTGGGTAGGCTGCCTTTTGCAAGGGCCTAAAGACTTCTGGTGGTTATATTTGTCCTTCAGAGTATGTATACCTGGTGGTGGTGTGGTTGAGACCTGGTGACCTGGGAGAGTGAGTTGGACAGGACAAAATGGAGAAAGTAAGAAGAGACTGGAAACTGTGGCGTACAACCTCGTATGCCATGGAGGAGAAGCTACTCATCATCCCAATAAATATTGGAGGCTTTTAAAAGAGACACCTAGTTTGCTAAGGTTTATTCTCTGAAGTTCTGTACACCTCTGTGATTTAATTTGAAATAAGAAAATGGTGGAGCTGCAAAAGTGATCTCCAAAAAAAAAAAGATGAAATTGCTGGTGTTTGATTAAAATAATTAGAGAAACTCCAAGAATCAGCATGCTCCCCCTCAGGTGCAACTGAACATTTCAGATTATCATAGTCATTATAGCCCTGGTGTTACAACTCTTACAGTCTTACCCTTTCCATTCTTAGCTTGCCTTTGGCCACTGTCCCACAGGCTCTTCTCTGGACACTTGGGTTTTATGAGCTTATGCAGGATGAAAACATGTTTCAGTGCATGCCTGGGTACATGAATTAAACTGATAGGAAGATTATGAATACTGAGTGAAGAAACTCATTCACATGGCAGTAAGGTTATTAGATAAATTCTCTGAATTAACTGAGCTCTGTATGGGTATTTCTGCCTAACTCAACTCTTTGAAATGGAGGGATTAGAAATATGAAATCATTACAAGACTTGCTCTTAACTGAGGGAAGACTTGCTCCCAGCTAGGTAATTAGCAATGTCTGGAGACACGCTGGGTATTCACAACTGGGATTTTGGGGTACTACTGGTACCAAGTGGGCAGAGTCCAAGGTTATTATTAAAGACTATGTCAGTACAGGATATAGAGTAAAACTCCCTACAGAAAGAATGATCACAATGCCAATACTTTTGGAGTTAGGAAACCCTCATGTTCATATCTTTTAATATACTACAAATGATCTTTTGCTTTTAAAAGAAAACAACTAACCCATAGACATGGAGATATTTCTGAAATGCAATAAATGAGGGAAATGATCTTGGAGGAGCTAAGAACTCTCTACATCCCAAGGTGTATATTTTCATTTTACAGAAGAAATTCTATATCCACTAATATAATGTGATATTATAAATTACATATGCCCCCACAATCTCTTTCTTATTTTTCAATGGGGGGCTCAAAGATCCTCCATAGGTAACTTGGAAAGAGTCAAGTGTTAAGACTGTGTTCTTCCACAATTACCTATATTATAGCACTATGTATTCTGGGATATTTTGAAGTTTTGGAGCAGTCTTGGATCAGGAGGAAAGTGAGAAATAAGATGAAGTAAAGAAGCTGGGTGCTGGTGGCTCAGGCCTGTAATCCTAGCTACTCAGGAGGCTGGGATCTGAGGATCACGGTTCAAAGCCAGCCCAGGCAGGAAAAGCTGTAAAACTCTTATCTCCAATAAACCACTCAGAAAACCAGAAGCGGTGCTGTGGCTCAAGTGGTAGACTGCTAGCCTTGAGCTGAAGAGCTGAAGGATAGTGCCCAGGCCCAGAGTTCAAGACCCATGACTTTGGGAAAAAAAGAAAAGAAAAAGAAGTCAAAACTAGTTGAAGCAAACACGTGAACATTATTACTAATTAAGTCTGAGTCAGAGGATGTGGCTTAGTATTAGAATAAAGTATATGTCCCAACTGGGTCATTTAATGGGACAGAATTACCCATCTTATCAGGCCTCACTAGCTGGGGAGAAGAGCATCCAGAAAAGCAGCAGACAATGAGCAGACAATGCAGTCCTTCCATGGGATTCCCTCCCATAGTGAAGAGATAAGAAGCCACGATGAGCAGATATAGCTAATTACTTTCTCATACATCAATTATTTAGTCATGCCATCTCCTCTGGTGCAAGTGAAGAAAGGGAAAGAGAGACATCTGAGTGTTGCATTTATGCAAGAAAAAACATCAACAAAGGGAAATAGGATTTTTACCCTTGGCCCAACTACTAAACTGTAACTCATTGCTGATCATGTCTAACTACTGATTGTATTGTCTGAATTCTGGAACTCTAAACCACCTGTGACTATGTAACTTACATTAATTAAAATTAAATATATTAAGAAATATCTTAAGTGCTCAGTAGCCCCAAGTAGCAAGCAACTACTACATGGGACAATGGAGATATAAAATATTTACACCATCAAAGGAAGAACATCAATTAATGTGCTATAAGGAGATTTTATATAATTCATTTTTGTATGATCTGTGCCTATAGGAAAGCTCTTACTTAGAGAACTTCAGAGTTTTTGGATGTGTGAAATGAATATATGAAAGTTGACTGTGACCATTTCATTTATCGAATCTACTTGTTGTAACAATGCTTCCATTTTAATTCATCAATATGTAAACATTGAACATGGATATGCTTGTTAGATGGAACAGACCAGTGGAATAATATAGAATCTATGATTCTACTTTTATTGAGAAATGAGTATTTGTATAGAAATACATAATTTGTAGGTATTTATAAATGTGTACTTAAAATGTAAATAGTATTGAATGGCACATATCAGATTGTGTATACCATCTTGGCATTGAGATTAGAAGGTTGAAGACTTTGTTAGTTCAAAAGCTATGTATATATGACCATTTAAGATGATGTTAAGCGAAATGAACCCAAGATAGGGACACAAGTGGTTTTTTTCTTTCTTGCTGTTGTTTTTAAAATATTTACAATGTACTATGTGATTTTTTTGTTTCTTTGGTATGTTCTTCACCCATGGTATAGCCACTGTCTAAACTGTATTTGATGTTGGTGCCCTGCATCTTGTATGTACATTTTTATAATTCGGGGAGGAGAAGATAAATAACAAAATGCT
Organism: Dipodomys ordii; assembly: GCF_000151885.1. Classification (NCBI taxonomy): domain Eukaryota; kingdom Metazoa; phylum Chordata; class Mammalia; order Rodentia; family Heteromyidae; genus Dipodomys; species Dipodomys ordii. Next base: position 3,906,106 of record NW_012267250.1, read on the forward strand.
GAAATAAGGATACAGGTTGACCCATTGTAACAATGAAATGTACAAGACACTGTGTTGAAAACAAACTTTACAACTTGGGTGGAGGAGAGGAGTTGGGGATGTGGGGAGGGAAGAGATGGTAGGGGAAAAACAAAGGAGGGGGTAACAATGCTCAATAGGAAATGGACTCATTACCTTACTCATGTAACTGTAACCCCTCTGTACAGTATTTTTACAATAAAAATATATAAAGAAAACTTGTTGCTAGGAAAATGAACTACTTTTGAGTGAAAAAAAAACAAGTGATACATTACATAATATGTTAGCATTCTAGAAACAAAAATAATAGCATTTTCTATATCAAGGATGAATAAACTGTCATTTTTAAGAGCCATAATCTAAAGTGTTAAGGCAGCAGCCATCAACCTAATGGATATTACATGTATACCATGAAACCTGTTTGCTCAGCATTGTTTTCTTTCCCAAGATATGATGACCCTGCTGAGCTATAGAGAGGGGAAGGTCCAGATGGCACTGGCTCATTTTTCTGTTGTACTTTCTGACTCAGCAATACACCTCTACTTATGGAAATTGCATTTGGAGTAATCTTCACCCTGGGATTGGTCTTAGTGATAATATCCAGGTCAGAATACTGTCTCAGTGTCATAATCCTCTTGCAGCTTTCCCTTGCTCTTCATTTTGTGGCTTTTGCTGGACAGATGCTGGACCAGAATTCAACTCGTAAAATTAAGACATTCTCAACGACTTGTCAGGTCATTAAGGCATAATGTGGTGCCTTTAAAAGTATCAGGGGCCATCTAACCCACACAGAAGGCCAACCTAGAGTTGAGGGTCTTTAGATGTTCCAATAATTTCTCAAAAAAAATCTACCATGATGAGGCTACTCAACCAGAAGAGAATGACAAAGAAAGTAATACAGAAATATCAGTTTAATTAGCTGCACTGCTATTTTGTTTCATGCTTGGTAGATAGGAGAAAGCAATTTTTCATCGAACAATTGAAATGGATGAATTTAAAGACATGAAGATAATCACTCTGGAAAATGGCATTCACAAAACTTACCAAATGAACAGTAGAGATGTGATATCTGTGTAATTACTATATTTATTGACTATTATTCATTCTTACATCATGATGGATTCTAAGCTTGAGTTAAATTCCATCATGATGCATGCCTCCCAGGGGGTTGATATTTGAAGTTCAGCTGTTTGGTTGATCACTCTTTTGCTAAAATATTTTCTATTTCTGTTCCTGTTTTTCAGACCCATTATGAAAATGGAGAGTATATCATCAGGCAAGGTGCAAGGGGGGACACCTTCTTCATCATCAGCAAAGGAACAGTAAGTTAGCACAGAAATACACATGCTCAATCTTTTGCTATATGACTTCTTCCATCCTCATATTTATGAATTTATCATATTCATATTTATGAATTTATCTTCCAAAATTGACATAGAAGTAAGGAAGAGTGAAACGTTGAAAACTAGGAAGCAGACTGATACTAATAATCATGGTACTAGATGATGCTCTAAGTGTGCATGCACAAAAATTCTCCATCATTACAGCTATTTGTTAAAAAATACTGGGGGTGCTTTAAAAATCAATTCTGTCTTTAATGGTAGTAATGTCACTCTAATGAGGCACCTGGGGTTAAAAATCATGTTCGCCAAATTTGAATTTGCTGTGAAACATTCGAGTCTCCTTTAGACAAACTTCTTAATATTCCAATATTAATATGTTCAGGTTGTATTAGGGCATTATAAAGAATATCAAGAGAATAATAAGAAGCTACTGAAAATGGCTGAGTATAAGAAGAGGGATTAAAATAGAGGAAACTGGTTTTTAATGAAAAGTGTTGTTTTCTCTTTTATATTATTTTAGTTTAAAAATGTGAGTCTGCTATATAAGAAAGTAAATTGGAAAAAATCATGTCTAGATCAATGCTCAAATGCAATAGTATTATAAATACTCCAAATTCTTTTACTTTTTCATTTGTTATTGTACTATTACTTTTATGTTTATCTTGTTATTTGTAGAAAGTATTTCTATCCTATGTATTATGTGTTGAAAAAGAGAAATGCAGGTAGAGGTAATTATATATTTCTCTTTTTTCTTTCTTTCTTTCTTTCTTTTTTTTTTTTTTGCTGGTTGTGGAGCTTGAACTCTGGGCCTGGGCACTGTCTCTCAGCTCTTCAACTCAAGGCTAGCACTCTACCACTTGAGCCAGTTCTGGCTTTTTCTGCTTTTATGGTGTTGAGGAATCGAACTCAGGTTCTCATGCATGCAAGGCAAGCACTCTACCACTGAGCCACCTTCCTAGTCCCTATTTCATTTTCTTAAGAAGAGTTGATGCATCTAGAAATTAAGTAAATTTATTTTGCAATCTAATTAAATAAGTGATTGTGGCAATTTATAGTTTATATAGAATGATGTACAGTGCCACAGTAAACAGGACAAGTAAAAGATCACAAGTATTATTGGACTTAATCTTAGATTATTTTGTGAACTAATTTCAAATTGAGAATATGCATGTCAATGCTTACATCAATGACATGTCATACTATAATGATGAAAAATGGTAGTTTTATCCTGCTTATTGAAATGACATGTTTGAACACAATTTGGGATAAAATTACATTCTGTATTTTGCAATGCTAGAAGCTAGGAAACTGTTTATATGTTGTGCTGTAGATCTAAGTTTTTATTGATTAACATTGACTAAAGAATCAGTGGAACTGAAAATCTTCATAGAGATACACTGATTGGTCAGAAGAAAAATTTAGATTTTGCTTTACAGCATTGCTGATTCTTTGCTATTTTGTAGTCGTGTGATTGCCCACTGAGAGGACTCTACAAAGGCTTTTGTGACCACTTTATTATTGCAAATTTCCAGCATAGTCTAATGGAATTAATAGTTACAAGAAACAGGTGCACCAGAGGTGCTTTTTGAGTTTTACAACATATATGTATAGAAAGAGCATGGAAATGACACAGGAACTAGCCAATTAATAATACTTTAGAGCAATATATTGGAGTTCTAGGAAAGAAATAATAGATATGTATTAGACTGTCTCTGAAAACACAGGATGTGTGTGTGTGTGTGTGTGTGTGTGTGTGTGTGTGTGTGTGTGTGTGGAGAGAGAGAGAGAGAGATAGCCTAGCATAGATTTTCCCCTAGTTTCTCAGATCTCACATATTCCTTGCTATGATTCCTAATTATATTAGTTCATATATTATTATGTGAATTCTAATACGAATGCATCAAATGACTACATAAACAGATGAGCATATTTCAACTCCAGTTGTATGGGATAGGAACGTTAAGCTTAAGTTAAAGATTAATTAGGTAAACTAAAGGTTAAGTTTTAAGCTAAGGTCAGCAGACAGCCAGTTGTGGAATTGGAATTTTCTAAAATTGCAGGTGTTAGATATACTAGTATAAACCTGTTTTATATATTTATTTATTAAATTTATAAGGTGAATGAAAATAGTCTGATGAAATGCTGCTGTAGGAGTCACAAAATACAGCATGCAAAGTTACATGTGGATTTCCTTTTTTCCAGATCCATTTACTTAAGTGTAAAATAATTAGTATTTTCCCATTAAGCACTTTCACACAGAGAAACATTATGATGTAAACATTGAAATACTTGTTTTCCCCCACTAAGCCTGCACAAAGTGAACTCTTACAACTTTAAGAAAGGATGCTGTGACAGTGATATGTATAGTATCTGTTGCTGTTGCTTTAAGTGGAAGCTGAGTTAGTTCTCTTGTGCCACTGAGCCTCACTCTCTGGCTCAGCTTTTTCAACATGTGGATTTGAGCCAGATCTCCACTTCCAGTTTTATTTGTTGATAAGGGTCTCTCAGTTTGTCTAGCCAGGCTGGTTTTAAACTATGACCCTCAGCTCTCAGACTGCTGAGTAGGTAGGATTACAGACATGAACCACTCATGCCCGTTTAGTTCTGTCTTATTTTGTGAGACCATTCCAGTTACCTGGAAACATGGCTTCCTCCTTCCACAATGAGGAGAAACACCAAAGAATTTTACAAGTATCCCTAAAGTGATATTGCATCAAAAAAACATTTGTCTTCCTAAATAAATTGAATCAAAAATTGAACAAGGTTATTAAAGAAAATCTCAGTAATCTGATAATCATTCTAATACAACTGACTTTTTCTTTGGTTCTATATGTCAGTATACTTTGCATGTTCACATTAGAAGGAACTGTGGTTAAATGTTTTTTTTGTCTGTTGCACACTATTTAAAATCACATGCCTTGCTCATTAGAATCAATAAGTTTTAAAATATGGTCATTAATTATATTGGCCTAACACAATGGAAGTGGTTTTGAATATGGCAAGTCTTCTGTTTTGGAAGTTTAGTTAGTATATGCCTACACATGCTAGGTAAAGATAACAATGAAATATGAGAAATATCTATTTTTAGGTAAAAATGATGTGTGCATATTATCACCATTGTGGTCATAGACATGCCAATTATTGTGATTCAACAAAAGGATATATTATAAAGAAATGAAAAGTAAATAAGATATTTTAGTAACTTTTGTTTTTAATATAAACAGATACGTTATTAAAATTTTTAAAAGTTTAGATAGATCACCATTGTCCAGTAATTTTTCCTTGCTAATAAAGTTGTTCTGTTATATATAGAAACTAATATAATGGTGATTAATCTCATTTGCTATATAAATTAAAATTACGCTGGGCGCCGGTGGCTCACACATATAATCCTAACTACACAGGATCAGATCTCAGCCTGAGCAGGAAAGTTCCTAAGACTCTCATCTCCAATAAACCACTAGAAAATCAGAAGTGGCGCTGCGATTCAAGTGGTAGAGTGCTAGTCTTGAACTAAAGAGCACAGGAACAGTGCCCAGACCTAGAGTTCAAGCCTCACAACTGACAAAAAAAATAGCTAATTTTAATTAAGACAAATATTAGATTTCTTATTGAAAGTAGTCAAATGAATGAAATTTTTACTATAATTTGATTACCATAAAATGTTTCTTTTGTATGTTCTTCCTCCTATGGTATATCCCTGTTGTCACTGTATTTGATTTTGGTACCTTACATCTTGTATATACACTTATCTAATTTGGGTAGGGGAAGGGGAATAACAAAATGCTGAAAAAAAGACACAGGGTGACCATTGCAACAATGAGACTCACAAGACACTATTTTGGAAATGAACTTTACAACTTCAGAGGGGGAGTGGGGCAGATGAGGGAGGGAAGGGAAAAAAACAAAGGAAGGGGTAACAGGGCTCCAAAGAAATGTACTCATTACTTTAGTCATGGAACTCTAAGCCCTCTGTACAGCATTTTTACAATAAAATATTTTTTTAGAAAAGAACAACAATGGAAAAATTTAAAGTTAAAAAAATTGAATCATTCAACATAATTTATATTAGCAGTCTTAAAAGAGAAAAATCACATTATCATGTCAATACAATGAAAGCATTTGATAAATGCAACATCCATGTATAATTGGCATTCTCAGATAGAATCTACAGTATACCTACAGTTAGGACATGCAGTGATGAACAAACTGCAAACAATAAATAAAAGCAATGGTGTTAGAGGCATGGCTCAGGTGGTAGGGTGTCTGCCAATGAGTAATAAGCATCAGATACCTAGTTCAAGTCCTAGTTTTGGACAAAAGAGAAACAAAAAAGAATAAACCTTTAGCCAGTCACTGGTGTCTCAGGCCTGTAATCGTAGCTACTCAGAAAGCTGAGATCTGAGAATCATAGCTTGAAACCAGCCAGGACGGGAAAATCCAGAAGACACTTACCACCAACTAAACACCAGAAAAAATGGAAGTGAGCTGTGCACTAGCCTTGAGTGAAAAAGTTCTGGGATAGCAACCAAGCCCTGAATTCAAGCCCCACAACGTATTTTTTAAATAAGCCAACAATGAAGGAAAGTCTTACCAATAAATAGTGTTAGAACAAATGTTAAGCTGTAGATAACTACCTAAACTTCCTATCTTCCATGAAAATGAAATAAAAACTAATAATATATTTAACAGTAAGACATAAAACTATAAAATGTTAAAAAAATCTTTATAATCTGAGGTTAAGTTAAATTCTCCTCCACATATCCTAAAACATATTCAAAAAAGCAAAAAATGGACATTAGACTTCACAAAATTCATAAAATTTTATCTGGGAAGATGGAGTGAATGAAATATAAACTAATAAGCAATATTTTATGGTATTTATTATAGAGCAATAAAAATATAATTCACATACAAGCTGCATCAATGTTTGTAGCATTTCTACTCATAATGCTAAAGGCTATAAATTTACCCTCATAAAGATAGTAAGAAGATAATCCATACTCTAAGGAATCAACAATAACAAAAATAAAGATAATCCAATAGAAAAACAAGGCAATAGGATGATCAGACACATCATCATAAGGAAACATAGTAGCTCAAAAATTAATATGGGAAAATGTTGCTCTACCATTAATATTCAAGGAATATCTTCTACTACCCATGTTCCTGGGGAAAAAAGATCAGAATTACATATAGATAACTATCTAACTAGATAGATAGAAGAAAGATAGATGAACATACATAGGTATCTATATCAAATGCAATAAGCATACAGGATAACACGAGCTTTCATTCATCAATGGTACAAATATACATTTGTGCCAAGAGACATCAGCATCCAGAAAACTGAAGATACTTATACTTAACAACCTCATCCTTTATTTACAAGTATTGACCCTTCTGATACCCAAACTTATAAGGAAACATGTACAAGGATATTCATAGGAATAATAATAATAAAAAAAAGCAACATAAGACTCCCAGCAAAATAAGACTCTCCCTTGAAGTTTCTACATCTATAAAAACCTCATCTACATGCAAATTAGTCTCTTCATAGAGACTATACCTTAGTGGTAACTAAGAATGTTACGAACTAAATTTCCATGGTTTGAGGTACTGTGTATGGGAGTAATCAAATGGATCAGTGGAGAATAATAATTGAATTCCTTGCACCTTGCATCTTCTCAATAATTTTAAGAATTCTGGTTGTTGACTTCCAATTTCTCAGGTTCAGAAACCTGAAACATAGTGTTTTAAATGTGTTTAAGTGTCTGGCATTGTCTCAAGAAATTAGTTTTTCTACTTCATTACATTTTCCAGATAGGTGAATTTTAATTATTTAAATAATTAAATGGATGATACACCAACAGCATTATGCATATTAGTAGAGCTTGAGGCAAAAGTGAATTAGCACAAAAGTACAACTTACTCTATTTGCTTTAATTCATGCAACAAGAATGCACCACCTCCTTCCTGTGGACAAGAACTCCTGTTACCACGTTTCAAACCCACCTGTACTAAGATATCTTGTAGTTATGAAGGTGTTTTTATTATAAACCATAGCGAATACTGAGGAAATACCGGAAATCCTGTTGAATCCTGCTGAACATAAGGATAAGATATATAGTTGGAGAGTCTGCTGAAAAGTCGAAATGTTCTAGAATATGAAATAGGCCTTTGAGTAAATAATTCATCTGAGAAAAGAGAACAATATCCTAGAGAAACTAGGTTGTGCATGTGGAGATATAGAAAAATATTTATGGCATGAGAAAAAAATGGACATAATATATATGTCAATTTATAAGGAAATGGATAAGTAAATACATTTATATAGTATAATACAGTGAGATTAGTATAAAATTAATGTACTAGATTTGTATCTAATCCAAATATATTAAAACAAAATGAGAAGAAAAACAAATTGAAAAGTAATAGGTACTACTTGTATTACTCATGTAGTTTTAAAACACATCTATATTAACACATAAAAGAGAAGAATGCTAGATTATAACTAAATTCATGGTAGAGATTGCCCCATAGCACGTAGTGAAAATAGGGGTGGAGTGAGGAATATGTAGCATTTAGATTTCATAACCATCCACTGTTTGTTTTTTCCTTTCTTTTCTTTTTTCTGTTTTTCTTTTCTTTTACAAAAAATACAACTTGGAAAAATAAAAAATACTTAGAGCAAGTTATTGTGATTTTATTGGAATGATTCTTTGATACTTCTAGTGGCAATTTACTAAACATGCTATAAAAAGTAATAAATGGAATTAGTTTTATTGCTTGGTGTTTTCTTGCTCATTCTGGCATATGGTGGTTTTAGGCTTTCATTGTTTCTTTTTGTAGGTTAATGTCACCCGAGAAGACTCCCCAAGCGAAGACCCCATCTTTCTTCGAACTTTAGGGAAAGGAGACTGGTTTGGAGAGAAAGCTTTGCAAGGGTAAGCAGTAGAACAGTAGAGCACAGGTCACAGAGTTGTTGTTTGTTTTTTGTTTGTTTGGGGTTGTTTTGTGTGATAAAGATGGGGAGGAGAGTGAAATAACATCTCTCAATTATTGGTAAATATAGATGAGACTTTACACATCTTAGTGCATATGCATATACTATGCCACTTTGAATATGAAATAGCTAATAGATATTCATTTTTCATCTGATTCGTATCGAAGAATATGTGCAACAGTAATATAATTTACTTCTAAAATGCTAGGACAACCAATTTGGATTCTATTTCAAATTGTGCCTTCATTGAAAAATTACTTTATAAGCATTTTGCTTAAAATTACTGAGAAGAGATAGTTTAGGGAGGTTTTATTTTTAAAACCATTATCAAATGGCAAGTTTTATTTATTTTATTCTTTTCATTTCATTTCTTCAGAAATGGAACCAAGATATCTGACTAAGTCATCTCACTCAGGCCACATTACCTTATGAAAATTCAAAACCAAATACAATCTACTTTTTATTTTACTGAGTTTATTTGATCCTTATCTGATGAACATATATTTGCCTTTGCACCTTTCTTAAGTGAAAATTGGAAGGAACACCATGTTTGGGGTTGGTCCATGAAAGAATGAAATATAAATTATCTTTCTAGTATAAACTATATTTTTATAGAATTATTTCTTCTGATTTTATTGGTCAAAGGATATGTGCCTCTGTAGAAAAGAAAATGATTTCAAATGTAGAACCAAAATAAAAAACAGCACATACTCATACATACACACACACACACACACACACACACACACACACACACACACACACACACACACAAAGCAAAACTTATAATTGAGATTATATGTAGAATGCTATGTCTTTCTTTTTTGGGTGTGAATACTGAGACATGAATTCATAGCTTTACATTTCTGCTTTGGCTGGCACAATATGAGTTGAGCTATACATCCAGCCTGGCTTTCTTTGTTGGTTATTGGAGACTTTGGACCATGATCCTCATATATCAGCCTCCAGAGTAGCTAAGGATTATAGGCCTAAGGCACTTAGAAAATAAGTCTTAATTGAAAATCAAAAGATTTTTCTTTTAAAGAGTTTGCTACTGAATTTTGGTGACAAGTAAAAAGATTTTCATGGCAAAAAAAGTCAAACCAACCAACCAACCAGTCCCAAACCCTAACTTCCTAAAAAATAGTTTGTCTTTGATATCAACTTGAAAAGGATGCCATTCTGTTCAGCTGTGTGATTATTCTTGTTAATTGCCAGGTGCCAAGAATTTCTATTGCATATTTTGCACAGGTTTTTTTAAATGGCCATCTTCTGTGGATTACCAAATAACCAACCCAACTCCCTCTCTTCATTTATCACTGCTATTTTCCTCCTCAGGGTTTCTCAGCTCACCCATCTCTTTCTTTTGCACTTGACTCCCATGTGTTCACTACTAAGTCCAGCATCACCCATCTATTTTAGTACCCTCTTAAATGTTTCCAAAGATCAGTTACTTACAGAATGATTTTTTTTATTTTTTCCAACTGACTTTATTTCCGAACCACAGATTTTTATACTGCTCACCCCCTTTCTTCTTTGAAGTACATATCTTTGGGGACTCTTTAAATTAATAACACCTTTTTGGTTTTGTGCTGGTACTGAGCCTTGAACTCAGGGCCCAAATGCTCTCATTTAGCTTTGTACTCAAGCCTATCCTTAAATTTGAACTACATCCTCATATCACAGCCTCCTGAGTAGGTGGGATTACAGTATGAGTAACCAGTGCTTGGCTAAACTAATAACACGGTTTACATTTTATTTCATTTCTAAAAATTCTCCAGTGCTTTGTTTACATTCCTTGCTGTGACATTCAACTTAATGAGGCCAGAAGGGAGTATGAGCTCTTTGAAAAAATATTCCACTATCATCTAATTTATCCCAGAATTTTGCAGTTTTCAGTTATTCAATTCAGCTTCTCCATCATTGGTTGATGGACACTTAGTTTGGTCCCCTGATCAAATAATGAACATTACTCCAATAAACATGGAAAATACTTACTTATCCACCTTAGCAATCCCTGGAAGATTTCAGATATTTCAGGTAAATATTCAGAAATGGATTGTTGGCTCATATGGTAATTCTATTGTTAGTGTTATAAGGAAACTCCATACTGATTTTCATAATGAATGTACTAATTTGCAATGGGCAAGGATTCCATTTTCTCCACATACTTGCCAACACTCACTTTTGTCTTTTTCATAATTGCAATTGTAACAATGTAAGGTGGCATTTATCTCCCTAATGATAACTGATTTCATGTTCTGAGAAATGTCTATTTATGTCCATCACTTTAACATATTCTCTGGTTTTGTTTTGTTTCTATTTTAATTTTTGCCCTATGTTTAAAGATTTACTCCATATTTAGTTGATGTTAGTATATGTTCTGAGGTAGGGTTGAATTTATTATTGTTGTTGTTGTTGTTTTACGTGTGAACTTACACTTTTCCCTAAATTGCTTATTTAAGTGAGCCTTTTTTTCCTTGTGTTTTCTTGAATCCTTTGTCAAGATGAAAATAAACAAATGTGTATGGTTTCCTTTATGGGGCTCTATTCTGTTCAGTTGGTATCTGTTTAATTGATGTATATATTTTGAATGCTGCATCATGAAGGTTTAATGTTATCACTTTGTAGTATAGCCAGAAATATTAAAGTGTGATACCTTCTATTTTATTCTTGATTGACTTGGATATATGTATGTTTTTTGGTTACGTATGTATTTTAGCATTTGTTTTTCTACTTTAGAAAAGGTGATATTGCAGTTTTGATAGGAGTTAAGTTGAATGTGTAGTTTATTTGAAAGAGTAGGCATTTAAAATATTCTTCCAATCTATGAAAACATACACGACATATTTTGATTCATTTGTCTTGTTTATTTCATCAATGTCTTCTAGTTTTCAGTGTACAAAATCTTTTGCATCATTGGTGAAATTTATTCCTCTTTATATTTTTATGTATAATAATCTGTATTTTATGTTCAGAAATTTCATTGTTAGCTGTAGAGAAATGTTAGTGGTTTTCCAAGGTTACCGAATTTGCTTATCAGTTTTAAGAATCTGGCAGAATTTTATTTTTTATTTTTTTTATTTATTTTTTTATTTTTGGTCGGTCCTGGGGCTTGAACTCTGGGCCTGGGTGCTGTCCCTCAGCTCTTCAGCTCAAGGCGAGCGCTCTACCACTTGAGCTACAGCGCCACTTCCGGTTTT
>NW_012267250.1:3917900-3932907 GCF_000151885.1 Dipodomys ordii
ACAGCGCCACTTCACTGGCAGAATTTTAAAAGTTGTTGTGTGTATTAGAAAAATTCAGTTACATTCAACAAGATTTATTAGAGAGCACTTCCCCTTTGAGGAAGGCTTTGGACCTGTTTCATTGGTTGATTTTAGAAACGGAATCAGATTTTTGTGTATGGCTAGACAAAGCTCAGAATGACATGGTATTTTTCTATAAAATGGTTTCTTTATTCCTGCTGCTTTAAATCTAGGGTCAGTTACAATGGAAATGGAGCTACTTGCAAAAACAAGTTAGTCGCTCATTGTTATCTCCGACATGTCATTCAGACAAATAATTCCCTTCCAGTGCCACAAAGATAAGAAATAAAATAATGTAAATTTAAGAGTCTCTTTAAAAACAGACACTAAAGTGTTTCATTTGAAGCTAATTTCCTTGTTAATGAACTCAGCTAGTGTTTTGTGTCTATCATTGTTATTCCTTCCAAGTCTCAATGATTGCTTTTTCATTTTTCTCCTTTAGATAGCATAACAGAAAAAATGACTGGTTATTATTCATACTTTAGGCAGGCAACACAGACATTAGTTGGTTAGATTAACTGTTATTACACTAATCACTTGTGATGCCTGTAAAACTATTTTAAGTATTTTAAAATGCCTCTGAATATTCTTGTCAATATTGTATTAATATGACATTTCTCATTTGTTCTGATTAAGACTGTGTCCATATGAGGCCAGCAGTGCCAGCTGAATTCAGTTTCAGGTGGTTCTCATTCTTCTCACATTGAAATGCAAGTGAGAAATGTTTCAGAAAAAAAATACACTATTTAGTAATTTTCTCACTTCATAAGTCAAGGATTTCAGAAAATTGCAAAATTCCTTTCAGGACATTTCAAGTAGTATGTAAGAGGCTCGGGTGTACCAACTTCTCCTAGAGCCATTTTCAAAATGTTAATAGGGGCATTATTCAATCTTTAGGAATTTAGGATTCAATCAGGGAAAAACAACTAGAAATGAAAATAAAAGAATACATTTACAATAGCAGCAAAACAATGAACTACTAGAAGTAAATTTGACAAAAGATGATGAAAATCTTGCTTAATGCAAATTGCAAGATATAAGTTGGAGATGTAATACGTTTGCACAGTATGCGATTTGGAATCATTCTCTTAGATTGATCTATATGTTCAGTGCAATATCAATTTAAATCTCAGCAAACTATGTTATAGAAATTGAAATAGTAATTCATATGGAAATGTAAAGGACCTAGAATAACAAAAACAATTTACCAAAGATATATGAACTTGGAAGACTAACAAACTGAATACTAATTTAAAACTACAATAAGCAAGGCAGCATGACTTTGATGTCAAGACAGATAGATTAACAGTTGGATGATAGATAGATAGATAGATAGATAGATAGATAGATAGATAGATAGAGTGAAGAATCCAGGAACTGATTAATGATATTAAGTGTTTTTCTCATACTTTTCGACCATTTGTATATCTTTTTGAGAGGAACAATTAGGTATTTAGCTAACTGTATATTGGTTTATTTGCTATGAAAGCATTAGTTTTTTAGGCCATCACATGTTCTCAATATTAGTCCCTTGTTAAATGTATAGTTTTTTCAAAGTTTCTCCAATTCTGTAGGTTATCCCTTAAATTTGTTAGTTTCTCTTACTGTCTAGAGCTTCCCTCAATCCTATTTGTCTAATTTTGTGCTCTTAGTGTTTTGTGTTTTTATTGCTTCTTAGTGTGATATAATCCCATGTGTGTGTGTTTGTGTGTGTGTGTGTGTGTGTGTGTGTGTGTGTGTTCAGAACCATTTATTGAAGACTAATCTTGCTCTTTTTTTTTCTGGTCATGGGACTTAAACTCGGGGCCTGGGCGCTGTCCCTCAGCTCTTCAGCTCAAGGCTAGTGCTCTACCACTTGAGCCACAGCGCCACTTCTGGTTTTCTAGTGGTTTATTGGAGATAAGCGTCTCATAGATTTTCCTGCCAGAGCTGGCTTTAAACCACAATCCACCTGTATCCTTAAACGACTTGTTTTTCTTTCTGATGGAGGCATAGAATTCCATTGTGTATATATACCACATTTTCTTGATCCATTCATATACTGAGGGGCATCTGGGTTGGTTCCATATCTTAGCTATGATAAATACTGCTACAATAAACATAGTCGTGCTGGGAGCTTTAGTGTGGTCTTGTTTGTAAACATTTGGGTAAATGCCCAAAAGTGGGATTGCTGGGTCATAGGGGAGCTCTATGTGAAGTCTTTTCAGGAACCTCCATACTGCTTCCCAAAGTGGTTGAACAAGTTTACAGCCCATGTAATTGTAACCCCTCTGTACAGTATGTTCACCAAAAAATTAAATTAAATAAAAAAATGTTTTAAAAGCAAAAAAAACCCCATAGTGACCAGTACAGAGTAAGTCTAACAAATGTTACATATTAGTATTACTATAGCAATACAAGAGACAATATCTATTATGTAGCATCAAGTGGATGTAATGTATACGGTTTCAGCATATAGTAGTTACACAGACTATGTTACAATATGTATAGTATATTATTAAATGTATAGCTATCCCTCTGTATGCTTGAAGGAATGGCTCTCCTCTAGAACAACCAAAATATGCAACTACTTGAGCCCTTCATATAAAAGGGTCTGCTATTTGCATATAAACTATGCTAATAAAATATGCATATAAACTATGCTAATAAAATGTAAATAGTATACAAAAAAACCCACAATCCTCGATCTCAGCCTCCTGAGTAACTAGATTTACAGGTGTGAACCACCATGCCTGGCTGAAAACTACTTTCTTTCTTCCTTTTTTCTTTCTTTCTTTTAAAAAAATTATTTTTAAGTAGTTGTACAAAGAAGTTCTCATTCTACAAAACAGTATATGAGTACAAGGTGTCTGACAAGATTGTCACCCATCACTCCTAACCCATCTCTTCTCATTTTTTTAAAAAAAATTGAGATCAGGTGATTACATAAAATTTACATATTTCATAGTATTATGGAACAGTGATACTTAGTTAAAGTCACAAACACATTTTAACCTTCACAAGGCAAATTTTCATTTTCATGGAAGACTGCTCTTTCTTGAGTGATATTCCCTGTGTCTCAATATATTTGTACTAATCTCCTGAATTGGTCTATGTGCATATTTCAGTACAATGCTGTTTTGGTTACTGTAATTATATTGTGCATTCTGAAGTTAGTGTTGTGATCCCTTTAGGTTTTTATTTTGTTGTCTCCCCTTCCACCACCCCATTTTTTCCCTCTTAAGATCATTTTGGGTCTTTTGTGGTTCTATATGAATTTTAGGATTTAAAAAGATTAAGGAACGATGTCATTGGTATGCTGATGGGGATTGCACTAATTCTATGCATTACTTTGGGTGTAATGGTTGTTGTTATTACAATGATGATGATGATGATGATGATGAGTAATGGGACTTTAACTCAGGGCCTGAATACTGCCTCTAAGCTTTTTTGCCCAAGGTTAGTATTCTACTAGTTGGAGGTACAGTGCCTCTTCCAGCTTTCTGGTGGTTAGTTGGAGATAAGAATCTCACAGACTTTCCTGCCTGGGATGGTTTTGATATCTGATCCTCAGATCTCAGCCTCCTGAGTAGCTAGGATTGCAGGCATGAGCCAGCGGTACCTAGCTTGATGCTTATTTTTTTTAATAATATTAAGTCTTCTAATCCATTAATATTGAATACTGTTCTGTTTTTTATATTGTCTGATTTCTTTCATCAACATTGAAACTTTTTAATTACAGATATACTACACAAAATTTATTTCTAAAATACTTCATAACTATTGTGAGCTGTCTTGCTTTCTTTTTTTCAGCAAGCTCATTATAGGTATGCAAAAATGCTACTGTTTTTGTTTTGTTGATATTTTGTCCTACAACTTCACACATTTTTCAGTTCTAGCAGCTGCTTGATGGAGGATTTAGTCTTGGATAAACTCATGTCTGATAATTTGAATTTCTCCTTCTCAACTTGGATGCTATTTATTTATTTATTTCTAATGAACTCAATAAGCAAAATGTATGTGTGGTTTCAACTAGGCCCTAGTTTTCGGTTGCTTACTTTGTGTGACTTTACAAGAAATTAATGTAATATCTCCATATTTTTCTTTAAGTGGTTATAAAATTATTTCTAAAATAGTCTCTCAGTATAGATTGGTGCTTGTTAACACCTTATCCAAGGAAATGTCATGGCTACCCTTCAATTTTCTAGAATATTCTTGTACGTCTGGGCTTCATGTGGTACCTTCAGCAACAGTTGATGACAGTTGCCTGCTACTCAGATGGTTGACTGTCTCTCTCACTGTCTAACCAACAACATCTTTGCTATAAACCTGTTCCCCATATGGGGAAACATGTTGGTCTGAAAGGAACATTTTTCACAAACATTCCATAAGAAGAATACAGGCTTTCTACCACCCACATCCATATGTACTTATTTTCCTTACAATCATGGCTTTGCTCTCCTGGGGAATATGATTTTTTTATAATTAAAAAAATGTTTTGGCGTTAAATCTTTTGACTTGTATTACCAAACCAAAAAAATAACACAAGATTACCATGTGTGCAACTGAAGTTAATCTTTAAATCTGTTAATTTTAGATTTCAAGCTATTAAAATAACTGTAATTTAAAAGTATATGAGGATGAGATAAAAAGGCATCTTTCTGTGTTTCCAGATCTATCTAAACCAGGATAATAAAGATTTAACATAAATGGAGTATAAGTTTGAGAAAACTTCTTGTAATAAACTACTGGTATTTTCTAATTATCCAACATACTACATATATACTTCTTCCTTCCTTCCTTCCTTCCTTCCTTCCTTCCTTCCTTCCTTCCTTCCTTCCTTTCTTTCTCTCTTTCTTTCTTTCTTTCTTTCTTTCTTTCTTTCTTTCTTTCTTTCTTTCTTTCTTTCTCTCTTTCTCTCTCTCTCTCTCTCTCTCTCTCTCCTTCCTTCCTTCCTTCCTTCCTTTCTTTCTTTTGGTTGATCTTGGGGCCTGAACTCTGGGCCTGGGCACTGTCCCTCAGCTCTTCAGCTCAAGGCTAGCGCTCTACCACTTGAGCCACAGTGCCACTTCTGGCTTTTTTTCTGCTTAAGTGGTGCTGAGGAATTGAACCCAGGGCCTCATGCATGCAAGGCAAGCACTGTACCACTGAGCCACCTTCCCAGCCCAGCACCCTACATATATACTTCTGTATGCTACTACAATATTAACAGTCACCAGGAAACTATTGGTACCTGACAAATATTGAGAGTACTAAGCTAGCTCTCACATACCTGAGACGATCATGCACCACACTTACTTTATATTATGTTCCATCTGAACTGGTATTTCTAGCCAAAAGATTGACTAGATTACTCTATAACTAGCCAAGACAATTTCATTTATTTTTCTACTTGCCAAAGTAGAGTGAGTCATTAAGAATTGAGATATGAATCTTAAAAAATTTCTCTTTCTAGTAATGTCTAAACATCCAATGCTGCTCTGCCAAAATGATTTTATTTAAAGGAGCAAGACTATATGTGAGACTGGGAAATAATTTTAAGTGATTGATGAAACAGTTTGTACTTTTTAGCTTTGGTTATCCCTTTCAAGGTTCAGAGAGTGAACTATGGATTTCCAAAACAGTTGGATACAACTACAGAATGTACCATGGGAAAGCAGCCTCTTAGGAGAATTATATTTCTTTCTCAAATGTATGCTCTTAAACATAAACTCCTGTGTTAAGAGAATTCATTTCCCTAATCACCAAGGCTTGTTTATTGAGTAAAACCTCCATAGCATTCTTTCTTGGTATATATCTGTCTTTTCTGTATTAAATACCTAATATTATTGACTATTCTTCCAAAGTATGTCCCAGGGACTCCTTTCTTAATTCAATGCTATTTTGAATTTTTAGTACAGTTCTTTTCTTGGCATGCAGCTCATATTGTGATATTTGTTTTCTTCTTCAGAATATTCCAATATATTTAACCACACAACACTGGGCCCATGTAAGTAGCCTGGGCCTAAGCTTTTGCCTTAGGTCCTGGAATCCTTCTATGGTTCCTCTTCCAAGGAAAGGGAATCTTTGGGCCAGATGTGTGATTTCAGTTGGAGTCAATTCATCCATTATTTTTTTAAGCCATTCTTTGAAAAGCTTGAAGAACCATAATCTCCAGTTAATCACATCAATTGTGTGCACTCTGGAGGCAAAGTTATTCTTCAGATATGTGGGTCATTTGTGGCTTGACAGAATGTAGAAACAACTTGGTAGACAGATACTAGAGCCACTTATTACTCTATGATTATAAGGATGGGCTTGAAAATATGAAAATACAATGTAATTTTTATTTATCTTTTAGATGTCAATGAAGATAATTAATATCTCTCATTATTAGAAATGATGTATACTAAGTTCCATTTGGAATCATGCCCCAGGTTTTATTAAGCTCACAAATATTAGGGCAGTCTCTTCCCTAATATGCACATGTACAGAAAGCTCTTTCTCTGAAAATATGTGGCTGCGTTCCAATGCTCACTAACTAAACACCAAGTTTATTATCATTTTGAACTTCAAAACAGATTACATGCCTTCAGTTTTGCTTATTTTGGGATTTAGTTTGTACTGTTCTAACATAAAGCTCAAGAAATGTCAACTTTATTATTAACCATCCCCCAAGACTTCCACTCTTTTACTTGGTCACTGCCTATTTGAATATGACATTTGTGTTACTTCTGTACAATTCATACTTTATCCAACATTTGTTCATTAAGTTCTGTTCTACCTTTCTCATATAGTTTAAATAAGTTTGCCATAAAAACTGTTCATTTACCCAGTTAAAAAGAGATCCTTGTCTATTAAGAGCTGGACCAGTGTTCCATGTTTTAGTCCAATAAAACAACAGAAAATATGTTAGTATTTTCCTAAAAGTCTTCAAGTAAACATTATTTTATTTTTAAAATAAGTTTTTTATTGTGAAAATACTGTACAGAGGGGTTACAATTATATGGGCAAGGTAATGAGTACATTTCTTATCAAGCATTGTTGCCTTCTCCTTTGTTTTCCCCCTACCATCCCTTCCCTCCCGTCTCTGCAACTACACTCCCCCCTCCACCCTCTTCCTAAATTGTAAAATTCACAACTACACTCCTCCTGACCCCCCTCTCGTCCCCCTGCCTAAATTGTAAAGTTCGTTTTTCGACATAACATCTTGTACATCTCATTGTTGCAATGGGTTCACCTGTATCCCTATTTAAACAATTTGTTTTTTCCCCTTCCGCTCCCCCAAATTATACCAACATCAAATACAGTGAAAACAGGGGTTATACCGTGGGGGAGGGACATACAAAGCAACAAAAAATCACATGGTATCTTATAAATACTTGAGAAACAATAGCAAGAAAGAAAAATACCACTTGTGTCCTTATCTTGGGATCATTTCGCTTAACTTCATCTTATCTGACCTTTTCTGCTTGTCTCAGATATTTTGTTCAAGGCAAAAATTATGTAAGAATGGTCACATTTAAAAAATTATTTTTCTTATCAAAATATGATCATTTGAATCTAAGCATTGTAGTGCACACCTGCTAGCCAGTATTCAAGAAGATGAGTTAGCCAGATTAAAAGTCTGTGGAGTCCGGGCACAGGTGGCTCATGCCTGTAATCTTAGTTACTCAGGAGGCTGAGATCTGAGGGTCTGGTTTAAAGCCAGCCCATGAAGTAAAGTCTAATTAACCACCAGATAACCGGAAGTGGCATTGTAGCTCAAGTGGTAGGGCACTCTCCTTGAGCTGAAGAGCTGAGGGACAGCGCCCAGGCAGAGTTCAAGCCCCATGACCGACAAAAAAAAAAAAAAAATTCGGTGGTCTACTTGGGCTTTAAAATGAATTTCCAGGCAGGATCCTGTCTCAAAAGTACACCCCCCCCAAAAAAAATATAGTTTTAAATCTATGGCAAGGAAGCAAACATCTGAAACTTAGTACTTAAACTAGCTTGGAAATAAGTCTAATTTGAGAAAAATTTAAATGTAACATTTATAGAATCTCAATATTTCATCTGAGTTGATTTGCATTTAGTTTTTATTATAATTGACTACTTGGTAATTATTTTCCTTATTATGCATAAATGATATTTTTAAACATTTTCTCTACTTCTGTTTTTCATTATTCAATGTTAAGGTATTTAAATAAATTGAAGTTACTTATTCTTTAGAATATTTTCAACAGCCCTATGCTAATAGGGTGATGTAGATGCTGTGTCTCTTAGATCATACTTTACAATCAACTTATTTACCCAGGTATTCAGTGTTCAGTGCTGTGAGTTACAGCAGAGTCCCTCTGCAGACTTTGGTTTTGGGAACAGCACAGGGTCACAGTAAGGTCCCTTTACAGACTTCATTTAACGAATCTATGATAGGCTATTTCACTGAAGACTCCAGGTTATACTCCTACATATGGTGCTAAAGTACCAAGTCTTGGTGCACAGGCTGCCATTAGGATGACTGCAGGTGCATATAGCTTCTCAGTGGACACAACAGGTCTCTCTTGCCACTATATCTTAGCTTAGTATCTTCCTTCCTATTTTCAGTCCTGCCTTCATTCCAACAGATATTTTCTTAAGCCTTCTTGCCTATGTGCAACTGCACATAAAATCCAGAGTCTGAGATGCTGCGCTTCTCCAGAATCCCAGCCTACAATGTACAATGGTAAACTTGAAATTAAATTCATTATAAAATGTGCATTGCATCGCAACTTGGGAGGTAATGTAGTGTAATGGAAAGTGCTGAATAATAGACCCAGACATTTCTAAATTTAAATTTATGATCTATGATTGATTTTTTTTCTATTACCATGAGCTGGCACCTGGGTCCTCTGACTCTCAATTTCATTATTGTTGAAGTAATATAGTAACTTATTATGCAGGTTGATGTGAATATCCAGTGAAGTAATAAAGCACCTACCACATTACCTAGCATTTTGGAAGCCAATACTATTCAATGTTAGGCTCTGCCCATCTTTTATCCTATACTGCTTAAAGAGTCACATTTATAGCTGGTTGTTGTGATGCATATCTGTAATCTCAACTTCTTGGGAGGTAGAAGCAGGAAGACAGAGTCTAAGGCCAAACTAAGCCATGATTGTAAGAATTTGTCTCAGAAATGAAATACAAACAGGACTCAGGCTTAACCTCAACTCAAGTGGTGGAGGGTTTGCCTAGCGTGCAAAGTCATGTATATGGCCTGAGATAAATTGGGAATAGTATATTATATATTCAGTTGATTCATTGATTCATTCATACACTTACCCAAATTTTTCTTGATAAAGTATAAATATATCCATTCTAATCTCAGATTGAGATTATTTGCCATAAATTCAATATTTGAACAATGAATCAAATATTTTAACAATAATTTGTAATAGGTAAGGACTATTTTTTTAGGGTAGCTCAAATTGTAAAATACCCTCTAAATGAAATGCCCAGTTCAAAAACCAGTACTACCCCAAACAAACAAAGAGAAAATAAAAGAAAATCTCACTAAGTATGTGATAGAATTTGGTAGTTGACATGAAATATTAGTTTTTGGTAATCACTAATAAAAATACTTTTCTGATTAATATAATTTAATGCTCAGAAAATATATTGAATACCTAAACAAGAAATAAAAATGAAGAAAAAAATCCCAAAGACTTATGGGATCTGGAAAACTGGGGATAGGCACACATGATAATATTAAATATATTAGTTTAAACATTTAAGTTTAAATTTAAATAAATAAATATAAGTTTAAAATATATTTTAGCTTAGCTTCCTTAAGCTAAAGAAATTTTATTTAATATTTTTAGATTCAACTCCTTATACTTAAAAATGATACTTTAAAATTGTGTGAAACCACGACTTTGCATTATTTTAAGAAGTGGTTTTCTGACAGTATGTGATTTAGGAGGGGACAGCCCAAAACAAAATCTGTTTTTCCAGTAGCTGCTCATACCTCATTAATGTTTTGCCTAACGAGTCTGGAGTGGGTGGGTGTGAAATTGACTAGGAAATCAGTTGTAGATTTATTTGACGTTAAACCTGATTGAAAGGATATGTTCTAGTCAAGTCATACTAGTAAATATTGCTGCAGAATAGAGAAGCAACTTGTGTTTACAAGAGGTATAAGATGAACAGGTCCAAAAAAGAGACACTTTGTCTATGCTTGCCTGGATGAATTTTAAATGACCATATTATATTTCAAATCAAAGTTTATACAAATTAGTAAGAACGAAATCTCAGTTGATATTGATGCACTATAAAATTTTTTGCTGAAAGATTATAGATAGTTTTTAATGAACTTCCAAAAGGAAATGACTAGTATTAAATACTAGAACATAAAACAGCCTGACATCAAAAGAACTTCGTTAGAAAATGATTAGTAGTACATTTAAGGTACTAAATGGGCTAGTTATTTTTTTATAAGAAGCACTAAGATTGTCTACCACTTTAATATGTGATAAAAGGAATTTCATTTGTACTGAAATGAAACTGATACCTGCTCAACTAGGATGCTTTCCAGAGAGTAAAAGTCTATAGCTGTCAATTTTATTGGCTATATTCATTCCTCCATTCTCCTCTTCCTCCTCCCCCTCTCCCTCCCTCTTCCTCCTCCTCCTCCTCTTCCTCTACTTCTTCTTCTTCTTCTTCTTCCTCCTCCTCCTCCTCCTCCTCTACTTCCTCCTCCTCCTCCTCCTCCTCCTCCTCCTTCTTCTCTTTCTCTTCTGTTGTGGGAGGTTTAAACTTGGCCTGGGCACTGTCCCTGATCCTCTTTGTGCTCAAAGCTAGTGCTCTACCACTTGAGCCACAGCACCACTTCTGGCTTTCTGAGTAGTTAATTGAAGAAAAGAGTCTCCTGGGGACTTTTATGCCCTGGTTGGCTTCAAACCACAATCCTCGGAACTTAGCTTCCTGAGTAGCTAGGATTATAGGCATGAGCCACTGGCACCTGGCCTATGCATTCATTTTTAACATTAGTCCTGATTCTACTCAAACTCAGATTGAAGTTTGATATTTTTTCTGCCTTTGGATATACATTCATACATACATATATGTATACATAAAATTTAAAAGATATTTCGCCGGGCGCTGGTGGCTCACGCCTGTAATCCTAGCTACTCAGGAGGCTGAGATCTGAGGATCGCGGTTCAAAGCCAGCCCGGGCAGGAGAGACCCTGAGACTCTTATCTCCAATAAACCACCAGAAAACCAGAAGTGGCGCTGTAGCTCAAGTGGTAGAGTGCTCGCCTTGAGCTGAAGAGCTGAGGGACAGCGCCCAGGCCCAGAGTTCAAGTCCCACGACCGACAAAAAAAAAAAAAATTTTAAAAGATATTTCCAGTTTAAGTTTTATGCTTAATACAGAAAACTTTCATTTACATTTACCTAATTTCTTCAGTTTTGACATTTTGCTATATTGTTTTAAAAATACTATGTCCTTTAATAGATTGAGAATAAATGTGTATTTATATAATACACATATATAATTTTTCATTAAGATTTAAAGTAATTTAACTATGCCATATCTATTTAACCAAATGTATATTTCTTAATGATATTTTCATATGAAATTACTATATGGTTAGCAAATTCATGAAATTTGGCATTGATGCAATATTTTATTTAATATGCAATCTTTATTCAATTTTTCAGCTGTTCCTGTAATATTCTTCAGTTTGGAATCCACGCTAGAATCATATATTGCATTCAGCTGTGATCTATCTTAAGTCTTCTTGAAGTTAAAAGTATTTCTCAACTGTTACTTATTTGTCTTAAAATTGGACTGTGGTTTTTTTGTGCCAGTTCTGGGACTTGAACTCAGGGCCTAAGTGTAGTCCTGACCTAAGGAGCTCATGTTCTGCCACTTAAGCCACAGCTCTACTTCCAGTTTCTCTCCCTCCCTCCCCCTCCTCCCCCCTCTCTCTCTTTGGCTAATTGTAGATGAGATTCTCACAAAATTTACTCCCTGGGCTGGCTTTGAACCATGATCCCTGGAGCAGAGCCTCCTGAGTAAGTAGGATTACAGGCCTGAGCCACCAAAACTTGGCTAGATATTTTTTTCTGAGGAATTATTGTATTAGTGTCCCTCAATTTAGGATTTTCTTATATCCTCTCATAATTCAGATTAGCTCTCCAGTTGGGATGCTTTATGAGGAATATTGATCTCAGGCTATCTAACACATCAGGAAGTATTCACATGGCCCTCATGACTTATATCATTCAGAAATATGTTTCCTCTCCCATGTAATGAACTATGTACAGAGAGATGCCTTATCATTGTGAATGTATCTTGTTCTGATCATTTTGGAAAATGTATAGGTGAAAGAACAGAAAAAGCATAGTTGAATGCAAATCTCAAAAGCCACATTTCAATCACTCTGATTTGCTTCAGAAGAAAAGATATTTTACCTTTAAAGTTGTTACAATGGAGATGTTGTTATGGAGGACTGAGTAATACCTGTTTCAAAGTAAAACAAGTTAATTCTTACATTGTTCAGAAAGCTCTGGTGAGTAATTCTTTCCTGTTTGAATTATGCAAATAATTAGTTCTACTTATTACTTCCATCTGTTACTGTAGGTTTTGCCATTGTCTAGATCTCAACAAAAATAGGGCCCTTGGAGACATCTTAAGAAACTCAACTGTTAGAGATTATTTGTGAAGATTTTCTAAGGCATTGGAATTTAAGCTTTCATCATTTTAAATTAAAAATGATAGCGTCTTTTCCATGAAAAATAATTCTTACTAACAGAAATTCACACACAAAATGGAATGACTTATAAAAACTCCAAAATCTCCTGGTGAAACCCAGGTTAACAGTCCCTATGGCTACAGAAATCAACCCACTGATATTTTTTAGCCAAATTGGAGAGATGTTATCTACTTTGCACCCTGAGACATATATTAAAAATTTAATAAAGAAAATCACAGAAACTGGGGAAAATGTTTGCCTGGAGGACGATTTTAAAATATAAAATGAAAGAAAGGATATTGAAGGTATTGTAGTTTTATTACTATTGACTGGCAAAATGATACCTTAAATGCAATGAAAGTATGACTATCGTTACTATCTAAGGTAGTAGTCATAACAAAATACCAACAGACAAAGAGACTTAGCAACAGAAGTTGATGTTCTCACACACAGTCCAGGAGGCTGGAAGCCTGAGATTCATGTTCAAGCATAACCAGTCATGGTGAAGACTGGCTTCTTGGATTGTGGACTTGCTGGAAAGTGCAAGTAGGGGCACATCTTTACAAAGGCACTAATTCCATGGTGAGAGTCTACTCCCATGAAATCATTGAAACCTAAAGAGGTGACAAAGGCCCCATCTCAAAAATATTATTACACTGGGAATTCAGTCATGAACAGCTAAATTTGGAATGTTTGTTGTTGTTGTTTGTTCATTTGTTTGGGGTTTATTGCCAGTCCTGGGGCTTGAACTCAGGATGTGGGCACTGTCTCTAAGCTTGTTTTGCTCAAGGCTAGCACTCTGCTATTGAACCACAGCTCTTTTTCTAGCCCTTTGGTACTTTATTTGAGATAAGAGTTTCACAGACTTTCCCAACTGGGCTGGCTTCGAACCACCATCCTCAGATCCTCCTGAGTAGCGAGGATTACAAGTGTAAGCCACTGGTGCCTGGAATTAGAATATGTTTTTGTAGGGTTCAAACTCTTTGCCACCACCCTCTTTTTTGTTTATCTTCTCTTAATATTGAAGACTAC
Source organism: Dipodomys ordii (assembly GCF_000151885.1). Classification (NCBI taxonomy): domain Eukaryota; kingdom Metazoa; phylum Chordata; class Mammalia; order Rodentia; family Heteromyidae; genus Dipodomys; species Dipodomys ordii. The sequence continues at coordinate 3,931,671 of NW_012267250.1, forward strand.
TGATATTTGGAGGTTATGAGGACTCCCTTTCAGTCAGTCTCCAAGCTCCCTGCCAGGCATTATCTGTGTCTCCTCAGATTTTTGTCTGTCTTCTCTCTCAGACCTCTTTGGTGTTTTGCTTGTTTGTTTGTTTTGACACCAGGACTTGGGTTCTGCTATTTTCAATGTCTGGAATATTCTTGTTTCATATAGCTTCTTGACTAAAGTTCCTATTTTCTTTAAGATGGTTCAAATATTGCTCTCTCAACAAGACTTACCTGAAACTGTATTTTACTTCTTTTATATAACAAATCTCCTTATGTATGTATGTATGTATGTATATATATATATATGTATATATATATATATATATATATATATATACCATAGTTCTTATCCCATTTGGTTAGATTATAAAATTTAATCATTTATTTTAGCAGTCCAGGTTTAACTTTCAACTCCAAATGGATGAGGACTGGAATAGAAATCATATAAGGGCCAAAGGCAGGAAGAGACATTTGTCTCCTTGTCTATTATTAGATCCCAAATTTCTATTACCATACCTAACCATAGCCACTTGATAGCTAGTCTTTAAACATACTGATTAAATACCAATTTAGAATTTAGCATTAAGAAAAAATAGCTCTATCATCCTAAGGAGTTTGAGTCCTTGAAGGAAAATCAAGCAAACAACTGACATCTAGTGATGGCAGGCCATCTGTAATTACACTGGAGCTGTTTGTTATGTTGAGCAAAACTGAAGAGGGGCATAGCCCTTGTGATTTTCTCCCAGTTCAATGAATGGTCAGGTTTACTGCACATCTAAAATTCCCTTCTGGCTAGTGATATATTGACATGGGTGTAGGGTTTTATAGGACCATAGCTGGGACTAATTGAGGTGATCAGGGATGGATTCCTTAGACAGGCAACCTTGTTACAGGAAAAGTCTGTGTGGTAAGTCAGTAACTGAGCAAGGAGTCTGAGAAGATCATTCCAGACACAGGAAAGAGCATCTGCTCTTAGAGGCCAGAAGTTCTGTGTTTAAATTCCGATGTATTGCTTTGCTTTATGTTCCTTTTTCTTGATGCCTTCTGTACTGTCTCACACTTATCTATCAAACAGAGACTCCAGACTTGAGCAGTCAGATGTGTTTTCACAGCCTAGCTAGCTTTTCTTTCTCTCTCTCTCTCTTCCTTCCTTCCTTCCTTCCTTCCTTCCTTCCTTCCTTCCTTCCTTCCTTCCTTCCTTCCTTCCTTCC
>NW_012267250.1:3932957-3941935 GCF_000151885.1 Dipodomys ordii
CTTTCTTTCTTTCTTTCTTTCTTTCTTTCTTTCTTTCTTTCTTTCTTTCTTTTTCTTTCTGTTCATTCTAAAGGTAATATACAGAGGGGTTAAAGTTACATAACTCTGGTAAAGAGTACATTTCTTTCTGAACAATGTCACCCCTCCCTCATTTTCTTCCAGATTTTCCCTCCCAGCCATTTACACCCAAGTTGTGTCATTCAATTTCAGCATAGTGTTTAGTGAATATCACTGCTGAATTAGTTCGCCTTTTGTCCCATTGGCTCTGTGCTTCCTTTTCCCCTCCCCAAATCAGATAAACTTACATACAAGAAAAAAGGATACAGAAATAAAAAACAGTGACAAAAGGAAAAAAAAGAAGAAAAAAAACAAAAAGAACTACAAACAATACAATAAAAAAATCTCTTGTTTCCATTCCTTGGAGTTCATTTCAATAAACACCATTTTATATGATCTTAAGCCCATAGCTATTGAGCTCTTGTGATCCAGATGCTCAACATCTCTGGTCATAAAAGAAATGCAAATCAAGACAACATTGAGAGATTCTACCTCACCATGATTAGAATGGCCATGAACTAGAAAGCTAACAGTATTAGATCCTGGAAGGGATGTGGCCATAAAAGAACTCTACTACACTGTTGGTGAGAACATAAATTTGCTCACCCACTCTGGAAAGCAGTATGGAAGTTCCTCAAAAGACTAAACATAATGCTTCCCTATGACCCAGCAATCCCACTCCTGGGCATTTATCCATTAGACCACAAACAAGGCCACCAGAACACTAAAACCACCAGAACAAACATGTTCCTTGAAGTATTGCATACCATAGCCAATAAATGGAATCAATCCAGATGTCCCTCAGTGGATGAATGTATCAAGAAAATATACATCCCACACTATATATATATATATACATATATATATATTCACACTATATATGTATATATATTATATATACATATATGTGTATATATTCCATTGTGTATATATACATATATATGCACATATTTGTATATATGTATATAAGTATATATATACAATGGAATTCTATTCTTCCATCAGAAACAATGACATTGTCCCATTCATAAATTAAGTGAAGTAAGCATACCCGAAGAAACATAGGTTATATATTTCCCCTCATTTGTAATAATAATAATGTGCCTATAACTATACAAGTAAATCCAATGGATAGTAAAAGACAAAAAACTACCCTTGAACATGAACAGGACTCTAAACATTCACTGTGAGATCTACTTAGTTTTTAAAAGCATTACGACCAAAATTTAAAAATCAAGATACTTTTACAGAGACAGGTGCAACAATTCTTCAAACTTTTCATGAATGAAACAACCCTGACTGTTTTCCATGGCCAAAGTCTTCAAAGGAAGAACATGTTTTCCTCTTTCTCCTAGTCTCCATCTTTCCCAGCCCATTCAGGAGTCTGTGTTTCTAATCCTTGAGAACCAAATTGCTCTTTGTAGTAAGTGATTCCTATGATTTGCTCAGATTTTGACTTGCTCAAAGTTACTTCCATACATTCCCCCATGAAAATGCAAAAAATAACAAAGGTACTTGCTGCAGTACTTACTTCTTCCTTTTAGTAGATAGCAGTTATTGTAGCTGTTCTTCACCTGAAAATGTACTAATTTTTTGAATCCAGATCTCAGTAGGGATAACCTATGTATGCATTGGAAAATATATATGTTTATGTTTGCATGCTTTCTTGTTTGTTTTTCATATTTTTATTACCACTAATTAGTTGTACATGGGGGGGGGTTCATTTTTGCATGGCCATATATGCATACAATGTACCATGGTTAGACCCACCCCTGCAAGTGTTTATGTGAAATTAAAATTTTAGTTGCTTTATAAAAAATTAAAATGTACCCCTTTCAGCTGTTTAATGCCTAGGGATAAAAATTGAAATTTATTTTGTAGTCTTCTGCAATATAGTATATGATTTATGTTGTTATTGTTTACTTATTTTAAAGAAGGATTTCTCAGTATTGGATAGCGTTAAAGACTTGATATGCATTATCTTACTTAATTATTAAAGCTCTAGGGGAGACGATAGTGCAGTCTGTAGTTTATAAAGTTATGAGTTATAATGATAGAGAATTGAAATTTGAACCTGTATATGATGATAAAGATCTGTGTATCATTTTCACCCTAGATATTTAAGTCCATTTCTTAATGCCTCTTTAGCTATGAGTTAACAACCTAATTTATCTTTAAAAATCACCACTGGTGTATATTATTTAATCTGTTGTGTAGGGGAAAAGAGATTAAATATACTTTCTAATGAGAATCTTTATTTGCTAGTTTAGTTTATATGGCAGTTGTTGAATATTTGATTAGAAGGCATTTACTAAAAGACCTGAGTGTTCCTGTGCATTTCTTATTACCATATATATTAAGAAGAAATACTGTGACAGTATCTATCTGTTTTAAAGGTTTAGTGAATCTATAGTGTTCTTTATTGATAACTTAATGTTGTGATATCTTAATTCATCTTGGTTCATTATTTGTTTTGAATTTTTCCTTTGCTATTTTGATCTTATACTTTACTCATAGTATTTAATTAGAGTAGGCTCAACTCGTTAACATCTTCTATAAACAAATTGATTTTCCAACAAGGGCTTTGTTTACATTTCTTTGATGTTTATAAAGATCCTTGTCATTGCTTGGTGAAACTAAATATTGTGTGAATTTAGTAGTAGTTTTTTATATTTGTAATATTTGAATGTATCAATAAAGTTTCTTAAGTAAAGATGTACATAGTAGGGCATAATTGCATAATTTCTAGTGACATAGGAAATAAAACAGGTAATATATTATAAAACTCTCTGAAAGGTAAACTAGTTTTGTTATTTGTGTAGACATAAAAAACATGACTGTAGAGAACATATATCAGAGAGTATTAAGGACTTATCAAGGATGTGCAAATAACCATATGAATTTTAGCGTAATCTGGACATTTTTACCCTAGAAAAATTATATGTAATTGAAGTTTAAGAAAAAGAAATACTTGTATTTATTTATTTTACTGAAGGTTAATTCAGTTTTATTGAAATACTTGTTGAATAACTCAGACCACAATCATTTTTACTTCAAGAAAACACCAAATGTATGGAATTATGATAATTTGCATTTCATAAAAATAATACATTTTGATAACTCTTTGTTCCTTATCAAGTCAGTTTCTACAATTCCCTTAATTACATTAATGTTTCATGAATGATGAGTGAATATTCCTAATGTTTGTTTACTATGCAAACATCCCTGAAGTGCTGATGGAGGCTTCCTAAAGGGGTAATAAATAATATGTGTCTCTTATTTATTTATGTACTTATTTATTTATTTACTTATTGAGAAATAGAGTTTCTTTTACATTTACTAACAATTATTCATCAGGATAGCTGGGAATGTGACTCCATTGTAAACCCTTGACCAGCACAAGCAGGGTCTTGGGTTTAATCCCCAGTACTGCTAAATAAATAAAGAATGGGAAAGATGGATGTGCAAATGTAATATAGAGTATAAGAAGCTTTGATAATATCATAGTATTATGAGAATATAGGAGAGTTCTTAATTCAGGTAGGGTTAGGAAAAAAAATGAAAAGGAAATGTTAGAAAATGAATGTTAGAAAAATGACTAACACTTTATCTATCCCCAAACCCATAGAGTGATTAAGTTTTAATTGATAGTTGAGAAAGATGCAAAACATTCTCAGTATCTAAATAATAAATCTCTGAGGGGATATAGTTAGCCAGTGCTGTGAATGATTTTTTGATAAAGGTAATAAACAAAATAAAAGGACATACTAATAGAAGATATAGGATGTGACTCACTCCAACAGGGAGATACTCGAATTAACTTAATCTTTCTTAATTCTAATTATTAAACAGTGTCAGCAAGTAACAATAAGGTAAGAAAAAATAACTTAGATGTTATGAAGTTGTATCCTACATTATTTTTGAATTCTGCTTTGATATAGACTACTTTCTTTTTTCCATATGTATTTTTATTGTAAAAATATTGTACAGAGGGGTTACAGTTACATGAGTAGCATAATGAGAACATTTTTTATAAAGCATTGTTACCTCCTCCTTTGTTTCTCCCCTACCATCCCTTCCCTCCCAACCTCCCCAACTCCTCCCTCCCCCTCTGAAATTGTAAAGCTCATTTTCAACATAGTGTCTTGTATGTCACTGTTACAATGGGACAACCTGTATCCTTATTTCAGCATTTTGTCATATCCCTTCCCCTCCCCAAATTATAAAAAAATGTATATACAAGATGCAGTACACTGGAATCAGATAGTGAAAACAGGGGTTATACCATGGAAGAACATACAAAAGAAACAAAATTACATAGTGCATTATAAGTACATTAAAAACAATAGCAAGCAAGAAAAAAAAAACCATTTGTGTTCCTGTCTGTGGCTTATTTCACTTAACATCATCTTATATGGTCATATGTACATAGCATTTGAGCTTTTTTGCTTGTCCTAGACATGAACTAGTTATTGCAAATAAGGGAAACCATGGGACCTATGTTTCTTTGGGCCTGGCTTATTTGTTAGGAAATGGAAAGACTTAGAAAAATTATACTAAGTGATATAGGATACTTTCAAAAATCATCTATTTAGGGGCTGGGAAGATGGCTCAGTGGTAGAGCGCTTGCCTTGCATGCCTGACGCCCTGGGTTCGATTCCTCAGCACCACATAAGCAAAAAGAAAAAAGCCAGAATGGCGCTGTGGCTCAAGTGGTAGAGCGCTAGCCTTGAGCTGAAGAGCTGAGGGACAGCGCCCAGGCCCAGAGTTCAGGCCCCATGACCGGACCCCCCAAAAAAAATCATCTATTTATATAATGAAGTATAATCTCATAGCTCTTGTAGTTGGCTTTCACTTGTGGCTACCTGTAGTAGAGGAGGCTCTCCCATTTGTATGAAGTGGCAAGCAGGGCTATTTTAACAGTAAGGCAGGATCATATGTTAGGCCTGTTGATCCAAACGCTGCTCTCCTAATACCTCAGTCACTGGGAAAGGTACCAATTTAAAAGTGATTTGACATACATTTTTACTTTGACCATGGAACAACTGGCATAGATTGTGCTTATTCTTTGATTTCTCTCTGCTCTTTCTCTTCTCTTCCCTATATTGGGTACACTTAATGAGATGATAGATGAATCCCCTTCAGTGTGATGCCAAAGAATGACTTGCTATTATCCTTTACTGGATGGATTTGTTTCAAATGTATCTATTGTCTCCCCAAGTAAATGTTAACTGGAATCCAGAATCAGTCTAGGTGGGGTTCACATTCTTTTGCCAGGGCACCAATAGACTTCGAGAGAGCAATGTGTATGGCTGATTCTGTAGTGATGAAAGAAAATTGTCATGTAAGAGAGTAGATTTAATGCACACTGTGCACAATGACTCTGTAGAGCAACATTAGCTGACCTGTGGTACTATACCAAAGGGTTAGACACATGTATGACTTTTTATTGGTTCAAATCCAGCAAAGAAGGTTCTGAGTAGATTCTTATCTATGAGATTCCAAAAAATCCCTGGCAATTTGTGTAAGAAGTCTTCTTTTAATCTTCTGAGAAGAAATAGAAATCTGTTGCCAAGAAGATACTCACTTTACATGCAATTATGGCCAAAATGAGAACCTTTCCCAGGACAATAACATACAATTGCTTTGTTGGTTTTATATCATCCAGGTTATTGACATTTGTGGATCCTTCTGCTTCATTTACATTTTTCCAATGTCTTATTTATAGCTGCTTTAATACTGAGAATTTATTAAAACAAGTGAAATTTTAAACTTCAACAAAGAAATATAGTTTGAAGGATGAGGCAATTTTTTAACGTTGCTTTTTAATGTTTTTTTTTCTATGTTGCTTTCAATTATTTTTTGTTTGGGTTTCCGCATTGTGGTTCAGAGCAAATTCACTAGAGGTTATCTAAAGAACTTCTATTGTTATTTCTGTGTACAAGGAAATTTGATGGATATATGTGAATAACCCTACAAGATTTGGATAGTCATGCATATCATTTAAGCTAATGAATGTGTCTCCTTAACATAGTTTTAATTTTCAGGATCTATTTCAACATACATATATATATATATACATTAAAATTATTGTTATTATAAAGATGATTTACAGAGGAGTTACAGTTACATAAGTCATGTAAAGAGCACATTTCTTTTTTTTGAGTTCTAAATATATTTTATTTTTTGGTTATTTTTTTATTGTGAAAATACTGTACAGAGGGGTTACAACTACATGGGCAAGATAATGAGTACATTTCTTATCAAGCATTGTAGCCTCCTCCTTTGTTTCCCCTTCCCATCCCCCACCCTGTCCCCCACTCAATCCTCCCTGCTCCCCCACCCACCCATCAAAGTTGTAAAGTTCATTTTTGACATAATGACTTGTACATCTCATTGTTGCAATGGGTTTACCTGTATCCCTATTTAAATGATTTGTTTTTCCCCTTCCCCTCCACAAATTATAACAACATCAAATACAGTGAAAGCAGGGGTTATACTGTGGGGGAGGGACATACAAAGCAACAAAGAAATAATCTTATAAATGCGTTAGCAACAAATGCATGAAAGAAAAAAATTTAAATACATGTCTTAGGGTTCATTTTCCTAACATCAACTTATCTGACCTTTTCTGCTTGACTCAGACATATACTAGATATTGCAAATAAGGGAAACCATGGGACCTATGTTTCTTTGGGTCTGGCTTACTTCACTTAATATAATTTTTTCCAAGTCTTTCCATTTCCTAACAAATGGGGCAATGTCATTCTTTCTGATGGGGGCATAGAATTGCATTGTGTATATATACCACATTTTCTTGATCTGGGTTTGTTCCATATCTTAGCTATAGTAAATAATGCTGCAATAAACATAGTTGTGCTGGTAGCTTTAGTGTGCTCTTGTTTGTAAACATTTGGGTAAATGCCCAAAAGTGGAATTACTGGGTCATAGGGGAGCTCTATGTGGAGTCTTTTGAGGAACCTCCATACTACTTTCCAACGTGGTTGAACAAGTTTACACTCCCACCAACAATGCAGTAGGGTTCCCTTCTGTCCACATCCCCTCCAGCATCTGTTGTTATTACAGTTCTTGATTATAGCCATTCTAACTGGGGTGAGGTGGTATCTCAATGTTGTTTTGATTTGCATTTAAAGAGCACATTTCTTTTTGGACAATTCACCCTTTCCCTTGCTCTCTCTGTTTTCTCTTCCCATCTGCACCCACGAGTTGTATAGTGCATTTTCAACATAGTATCTAGTGAGTACCACTGCTGCATTTGTTCACCTTTTGTCTCACCCTTTCTGTGCCCTCCTCCTTACCCTCCCAAAGACAGATAAACAAATAAGACAAAATAAAAAGAAAACAAAAATAGCAACTGAGCAAAACAACAACTTTGTTTCCATCTCCTGGATATCTCTGCATTTTTAGAATGCTATCAACAAGGAGGATAAAATATAAAAGTATATTTGTTTTGATGTTGCATTCCTGCCTTAATTTGACAACAGAATACAGTTTTCCAAGGATATTGATAGAAAGCTAACACTGTCAATACTAGAGACATATATACAGCTTATTTTGTGTTAGCTCCATATTTTCTGGACTGGAAGATATCTAAGGAACATGTATATGACTGTAACTACATTAAATATTTCATGGGTGCTATTTATTTAATCCATTTAACATATATGGTCCTCTGCTTAGACAGAGCATCATAATGACATTTTCCTAAATGTGTATGCTATGGACACTTTCTTTAAATCTTTCTCATGCTATTTCAACTTACATAAATGCAGGGAAAAAGTCCAGTCTTCTAGGAATATAGTGCACTTAAGATCAACAGTAATATAGCAATCAATATTTAATGAGTTCTTACTGGGCCAAGTACTTCTGTAAATAATTTGTATGTGTTGGCTCATTTCATCTTCAGAACCCTATCAGGCAAACAGTTATTTTATCAAGAAGACAGCTGAGGCCCAGAGAGGTTAAAATATCATGTGTAAGGTCACCTAAGCCACTAACATCCAGAGCCTGAATTTAAATGGACATGATTTTGTTAGCTTTCTATTGATGCTGTGATGAATACAAAATTAAATAGCTAGAAGAAACACATATGTTTCTAAAACCTTATGGTAGCAAATGAGTCTCACTAGTCTAAACTCAAGTCATGGGCAGAGCTAGGTTCCTTTCTGGGGTACATAGGTGAGAATCTATTTCCTGGACTTTTCTACCTTATAAAGGCTGACCACTTTCCTTGACTTATGTCCTCCTTCCAATTTCAAAGCCATATCTTAGCTATAGTAAATAATGCTGCGATAAACGTGGTTGTGCTGGTAGCTTTGATATGATCTTGTTTGTGATCATTTGGGTAAATGCCCAAAAGTGGGATTGCTGGGTCATAGGGGAGCTCTATGTAGAGTCTTTTGAGGAACCTCCATACTGTTCCCATAGTGGTTGAACTAGTTTACACTCCCACCAACAATGCAGTAAGGTTCCCTTCTGTCCACATCCTCTCCAGCATCTGTTGTTATTAGAGTTCTAGATTATAGCCATTCTAACTTGGGTGAGGTGGTATCTCAATGCTGTCTTTATTTACATTTCTTTAATGGCTAGAGAAGTTGAGCATTTCTTCAGGTGTCTATTGGCTATTCTTATTTCCTCCTCAGAGAACTCTCTCTTTAAGTATTTAGCACATTTATTAATGGGGCAGTTGTCTCTCTAAAGATTTGCTTTTGGACGTTATGCTAATAAGTTTGAGAACTTGACAGAAATGGACCTTTTCCTAGCAAATATTGACATGCCAAAACTAACCAAGATGAGTTAAACCAGCTTAACAGGCCCATATCAAGCATTGAAATAGAAACAGCAATAAGAGACCTCCCAGCTAAGAAAAGTCCAGGACCAGATGGTTTTACAGCGGAATT
>NW_012267250.1:3948665-3996202 GCF_000151885.1 Dipodomys ordii
GGATGTGAAGGGTAAACAAAAGGAGGAGGCTGCAATGCTTGGTAAGAAATGTATGCATTATCCTGCCCATGTAATTGTAACCCCTCTGTACAGTATCTTCACAAATAAAATAAAATAAAATAAAAAGATTTGTTTTTGGGGGATTTAGTTTTTTGAGTTCTAAATATATTTTAGATATGAGACCCTTGTCCATTGTATGACTAGTGAAGATTGTCTTTGAGTCCCTGAACTTTCTGTTGATCGTACTAGCTATGTCCTCAACCCAGATTCCCTTCAGTAGATGAATGGATCAAGAAAATGTGGTGTGTGTGTGGAAATGGAAAGGAAATGGAAAATGGAAAAGAAATGGAAAGACTTGTAAAACATTGTATTAAGTAAAGTAAGCCAGGCCCAAAGAAACATAGGTCCCATGGTTCCCCTTATTTGCAATGACTAGTACATGTCTAGGAGAAGCAGAGAAGGTCAAAGGCTATGTGCATGTGACCACATGAGATAATGTTAAGCAACATGTAACCAAGACAGGGATACAAATGGTTTTTTCTTTCTTGCTAATGTTTTTTAATGTACTTACAATGCACTTTGTGATTCTTTTGTTTCTTTTGTATGTTCTTCCCCCACAGTATAACCCCTGTTCTCACTGGATTTGATGCGGGTGTTTTGCACCTTGTATGTACATTTTTGTAATTTGGGGAGGGGAAGAGATATTGGGGAACGCTTAAATGGAGATGCAGGCTGACCCATTGTGACGGCTAGATGTAGAGTACACTATGTTGAAAACGAACTTTACAATGTTGGAGTGGGAGGGGCGGGAGAAGTTGGGGAGATGGGGAGGGAAGTGATGGTAAGGGGAAAACAAAGGAGGAGGTAACAATACTCTCTATGAAATGTACTCATTACCCTACAAATAAAACAAACAAAACAATCAAAGCCAAGTGTTTCTGCCATCATATTTTTCTGTGATCCTATTCCACTATTCTTTTGTTTTTGATTTTGTGGATCCTGGGGCTTGAACTTGGGGCTTGGGTATTGTCCCTAACCTTCTTTTGCTCAAGGCTAGCACTGTACAACTTGAGCCACAGTGACACTTCTTGCTTTTTCTGAGTAATTTATTTATTTAGTTAGTTTTTGTTTTGGGTCCGGTCGTGGGGCCTGAACTCTGGGCCTGGGCGCTTTCCCTCAGCTCTTTAGCTCAAGGCTAGCACTCTACCACTTGAGCCACAGTGCCACTTCCGGCTTTTTTCTTTTTGCTTATGTGGTGCTGAGGAATCGAACCCAGGGCTTCAGGCATGCAAGGCAAGTGCTCTACCACTGAGCCATCTTCCCAGCCCCTTCTGAGTAATTTATTAAATATAAGAATCTCACTTCTGCCCAGGCTAGCTTTGAAACTCTGGGCCTGGTCGCTGTCCCTCAGCTCTTCAGCTCAAGATACTCTACCACTTGAGCCACAGCACCATTTCCGGTTTTCTGGTGGTTTTATTGGAGATAAGAGTCTCACGGACTTTTCTTGCCTCGGCTGACTTCGAACCTCGATCCTCAGATCTTAGCTTCCTGAGTAGCTAGGATTACAGGCATGAGCCCCCGGCGCCTGGCTCTTTCACTTTTTTATTTTATTTAAAAATATTTTATTTTAAAGATGATGTACAGAAGGGTTACTGATACCTGGGTCTGGTAAGAAGTACATTTCTTTTTTTTTGTTTTTTTTTGTCCCTCGTGGGGCTTGAACTCTGGGTCTGGGCGCTGTCCCTCAGCTCTTCAGCTCAAGGCGAGCGCTCTACCACTTGAGCTACAGTGCCACTTCCGGTTCTCACGGTCTCTCCTGCCCCGGATGGCTTTGAACCGCGATCCTCAGATCTCAGCCTCCTGAGTAGCTAGGATTACAGGTGTGAGCCACCAGCGCCCGGCAAAACTATTTTTTTTTTTTGGTCGGTCGTGGGGCTTGAACTCTGGGCCTGGGCGCTGTCCCTCAGCTCTTCAGCTCAAGGCGAGCACTCTACCACTTGAGCTACAGAGCCACTTCCAAGAAGTACATTTCTTTTTGAACAGTGTAACCTCTTTCTTCTTTGTCTCTGTTTTTTCCCTCCTCACCCTCTTCCCTTACATGTTGTATAGTAGATTTTCTTTCTTTTCTTTTTTTTTTTAGTGTCTATCGAGTAGTACTGCTGCATTAATTCACCCATTGTCCCACCATTCCTATGCTCCCTTACCCTCCCCAAACAGATAAACGTACACACAAGACAGAAAGTACAAAAGTGAAAAATGGAAAAAGCCGGGTAGGGAGAAACTCACAAAAAGGAAAATAACAAAAGAAGCTCTTATTTCCATTTCTTGGAGTTCATTTCAGTAAACATCATTTTATGTGGTCATATGCACGCAGCTATTGAGCCTTTGTGATCCTCTCCTAAGAATATCCTCCGTTGGTCTCACTGTGTGAATGTTTAGAGTACAGTTTAATTTACTATGTCCTTTTAATTTGCTATGTCTCTGTGCAATTTTTTTGTCTTTTACCATCCATTGTGTTTATTTGTAGATTTTTAGGCACATTCTAATTACAAACAGGTGAGGGAACCCATGCAACCTATTTTTCTTTGGGTCTGGCTTACTTCCATTTCCCTCTTCCATTTATGATTCCATTGGTTCACCTGGATAGTTCAGAATAATCTCTTTAATTCACAGTCAACAAGTTCAAAACCATATTTCTATCTAGAGTCTTGGAAGTTTATCTTGTCTTGTAACATAGCCTCTTTACATGTCCTGGAATTAAGTAGTGGGCATCTTGGAGAGATCATTATTCTATCTATCGCAAGTCCTTTATTATCACAGACCTGTTTAACTTAGAATTGTGATGAAAACACATAAGCTATTTGCAACATCCTTAAAATATTGTGGCTCTATGGTACACGGCTTTATTTTAGGCTAGGAAGCAAAACCTGAGATCAAGATGTCCATAAAGGTCACTTGTCTATGAAGTCTTTTCATGAGAAATATATAGAGGACTAAAGAAGTAACTGAGGGGTAAGATGCAATAAGGCATATCAAGCAAAATTGTAGAAAGTATAATTTTATTTAGTCTTTTGCAAAAGGAAAGTTCTAGAAACCATGTAGAGCATATTTAGGATCTGCAATGGTTTGATTAAGGTTACAGGGACTGGGGTATTCCTACCTCTGGCTCCAGTTAGTGGTTGAGCACTCACTTTCCATATGAACCTCCAGATGTTTCTTGCATCTTTTACAGGCAAAGAGACCCCAGTTGACTTAGAACAAACCCCACAAGAACACCAAATTTTGGGTTTGGGGAAGTAAAAAGTATGTCATGAGGCCTGGGGTACATTGTCATAAGCATCAGATGGTCAGAGGGACTCATGGTAAAAAGGACAGAGCACTGAAAGTGTTTGCTGGAGTATTCAACTGTTCCTCCCCCTTTATGTAACTTCTTATGTCATATTGTACATTATGAAAAGAGACGAGTACTGAGCAATGGCACATCCTCCTTATTTGCTGCTGGAAATGAGAGGTTACAAAAAGAAAACAAAAACGCAGAACCCAATAAGCCTATTAGATAATCATTCATTTCTAGTGGAATCATGTTGAACTATTGTTCTTCCTTCTAATCCCAGCACTTGGAAGGTTAAGTCAGGAGGATCATAACTTTAAAGCTAGCCTGGTGACATAGTGAAACCTTATCTCAAAGAAAAATAAAAGAAAGAGAGAAAATAATATCTCCTGTCTTCAAGATATCATATAAAAGCTTATACAAATGACAATACTTAGTCTTAGTTGCAAAACTTCAGTATTAGACAAAATGATTAAGTCAATAATTCCTAGAAATTCTCAAAGAACAGAACAGCACTGGATAGTGGGAATATACAATGACATCATCACCCATAACTTTGACTCTGTCAAAGATGCTTATTTGTGGCTTTCTTAGAAATAAATCCCAAGGTCACCACCCAAGATCACATTTTGCTTTGTCATGTGGAATATGGCCAATTGTTTCTCTTTCAGTATACTACTAAATGCTACTAGGCCCTGGTGATTCACACATGTTATCCTATCTATTCAGGAGTTTTATATCCAAGAGAATGCAGTTCAAAATTTGCCTAGTCAGAAAAGTACCTAGGCTCCATCTCTAAAATAACAACAAAAAGCCTAGCCAGATGCATTCTCAAGCGTTGGAGAACCAAGCAAGCAAGCAGAAGACCCTGATTTCAAACTCCAGTGCTACCAAAACAATAACAATGAAAAAACAGCAGAATAGTTTATTTCTCTTATGATACTCCACTAAATGTGTGAAGGTTATAACTCAGTTTTTCTCTATATTACTGTTGATAGTTTATTATTATAAAAGCTAGATTTTGAAAATGTGCTGTAGATAATCCATTTCTGTGACATTCTTCCTAGTTAGGTAACTATTATGATACTGGAGGTGTATAAAGTATGAAGTTTTTGTATTTGTTTAGGTGACCATGAATGATCTCAGTGAAAATGTGACACAGTGCCATATTCATAAATTCATGATAGGTCCCAGAAAGACTAACTAGGTATATAATTAAGAACTTCAACTAGTATCTAGGAGCCGCGGGCTTATGACTGTTTTCCTACTTCCATTATGATTTGAAGCCAGCTGAGGCAGAAAAGTCTGTGAGACTTCATATTCAGTTAACCAACAAAATACTAGACTGATGGAGTGGCTCAAGTGGTAGAGAGCCTGCCATACCAAAAAATAAAATAAAAGCCAAGTAAAAGCATGAAGCCCTGATATAAGTCCTCAATACCAGCTCACAACAAATGAACTTCTACTTGTTATGTAGTGAAATGTATAAGGCAGGTCCTGGGAACTACATTATTTCCTAGAACATAAAACTTGCATGCCCTTATCTTCTGTCCACTATTTTCCTAAAAGGATAACTTCAATTTCTAGAAATGGTTCTACTAGGCCAAGGAAAAGAGTGCTACCATTTTATTTTTTCGACCTTATTTTCTTGGCTAGGTAATTACATTCTTTGCTTGGTGGAGGAAGGAAAATCAATGAGTACACACTTTTTTATTTTGAAATATCTTTGACTCATAAAAAGGCTTCATGTATCATTACCAACAGCAGAAACAATACATATCACCCACATAGATCAATATGTAACAATGCCCACAAGCTTCACTTTACTTTTGCTGATAGCTTCTTGTCTTCCATGGCCCATGTTCTACCTCTTCAACCCATTCTCAATGACTTAACATCTTGCCATTCTATAGTAATTGTAGTAGTGAATAGGTCAGAGTCATGATATACTTTGGGTTTATCAGGATGTTAGCAATGAATACCTTTTGAGGAGTCTAGGCTGGGAATGCCTATACAGCAGAGCTCTCTATTTGTAATCTGCTAAGCATCTGACCATGTCACACAGGTTTGATGAAGGGAGGGAGAAAGAAAGATCAATAACTTAGAAAAAAATATCCAGGGAAATCAAGGCAAAGAGATTCTGAGGTGAAAGTGGGGTGCAAGTAACGTGAATAAAATCAGCACAAGGATTCGTTCAAAGTGGTCTAGTGTAATTTTTAGAACTGAGCCACTGTTTGGAGCTCTGTTTCCTAGCAGACAGTGCATAGAGAAAGGCTTATTTGCCACATAATCCCCATAAAACACAAACTGATTGTTCAATAGTAGCCTGATTAGCCACATGGTTGGCATTCCCTCACCTACCCACAAAGTCATCAGTTTACCATCATTGAGATGTTGCTGTTGCATGTGACTAATTATGTACAGAACTGCCTGTTCCTGGAACAGGTAGAATTGCCTTCCTCTTATGAAAGCTGACTTACCTAACTAGAATAGTTGCACAAATGTAAGTACATCTCATGGGACTGAGAAAGTACCTAACTGAGCATGGCCAAGAAATGTTCATGAGTGCCAGCAAGTGCTGAAATCATCCTAGAGGTCTTTGTTTTGAATATCATATTGAATCTTTATCTCTGTGTTCTATACACATTATAGTCCTCTTTGTTATAGATAAATAAACTCAGGCTCAGTGGGGCCAAGTAACTGATCCCTCTTAAAGTACTAGATGGGTATAGAACTGAATGTATTTCAATCCCTTATCTACATTCTTTTCATTCCACAATTTGTATAGGAAATTGCAGATGGAAGGTTAAAAAGTGGCATAGATCATACTTTCGAGAAAAAATTTCAGAGATGTAGTCTTTAATCAAACGATATAGTAGGGGGCACACAGTAAATGTTCATAACTATTAGCTGTTATACTAACCCTTTTTGAAAACAGTTTTATCCCTTGGCAATGTCTAGACGGCATTTATTGGCATTCTTCCTCTGCAACAGAATTAGCATTAAACAAAAAACGAACATTGCAATGTATCTCTCTGGTTAAAATTCCTTAGCCAATAGGGTATTGACTTGTGTTTTTGTCATTCTATTGCTTTGACACTAACAGAAAAAAATAAATAAATATCTTTAGGAGCTGACAAATGATCATGATTTTGTATGTCCATGGCAATGTTTTAATCCTGCCTAATTTTAGGCTTTCTCTGGTTATAAATAGCTTGTTCTTGTGGGTCAAGGTGAAATGCCTCTGCACTGAAAAGTTTCCTGGAGACACTTTATGCAGTGTTATTTGAGAGTTCACTGCTAAGTATCTTGTGTTAAGTCGTTTGGACCTCTGTTTGGGCCCTTCTGTGAGCTGGCTTCTGTTTCTTCTCCAGCCTGCTATTTCATTACACTGAATCATACTTGCATCAAAAACACAGAAGTGTTTTCAGTTTCTCCACTACTCTTGACTCATTTATTTTTTTTTTACTTGCAGATAGCTTTCTGCCTAAAATGCTTACTGTATTGTTCTCAGCAAATTCCACTCCTTACCTCACATGACTAAGTCTTGACTTGTGCTGACCCTCAGCCTCTTCAGCTCAAGGCTAGTGCTCCACCACTTCAGCCACAGTGCCACTTGCAGTTTTTTTCTGAGTAGTTTATTTTAGTTAAGAGTCCCACAGACTTTCCTGCCTGGGTGGGCTTTAAACTCCTATCCTCAGATCTCAGTCTCCTGGCTAGTTAGAAATATAGGTGTGAGACACTGACACCTAGCTAAGTCTCAACTTTTTTTGTCGGTCATGGGGCTTCAACTCTGGGCCTGGGCACTGTCCCTCAGCTCTTCAGCTCAAGGCTAGCGCTCCACCACTTGAGCCACAGTGCCATTTCCGGTTTTCTAGTGGTTTATTGGAGATAAGAGTCTCACAGACTTTCCTGCCTGGGCTGGCTTTGAACCATGACCCTCAGATCTCAGCCTCCTGAGTAGCTAGGATTACAGGCGTGTGCCACTGGTGCCCGGCTCAACTTTTTGTTATTCCAGAAAGGCTGTTGTTAGTATGCCCCCGAAGAAAAGCACATCATTTACTTTTGTGTATTCTAGGCATACCACTGAACATTTCATGAATTTACATTCTATTATATTCTAGGTCTTGTGTATTTGTCTTTTCACCTACCCTCAGCTTTGTTCATAAAAGACATCAGTCCATAATTTGAATACAGATTAAAGAAAATAATTCAGCTTGTACTGGATAAAGTGAAATGATTCTTCTTCTACAAAGTACCAGACTGCTATGATTGTCAAGTGGTGATGTGATATTTCTCAAGCATCTGACTAAGAGGGGAGATGGCAACTGTTAGTTTCAGACCTAATATTGTATCTTCACATAATTAACATTATCACATACTTTAATTAAGATTATTAAAAGTTTCACCAAGGCATTATTTAATTAGCAGGTTATTTGTAATACAATCTTTAAATATCTATCAAACAGTATGACACTTCATTGAATTACAATGGTATTTATTAAATACCTTCCTTTGAACCATTGAAGATGTAGTCTGCAAAAGTAGTTGTTAACTCATGATGCAAGCTGTGGTGTAGTTTCCATTTTTGTTCCTGGTGAGAAAACTTTAGCTAAGTACTTTAGCTAAGGCCTGATTAGATCATCTGCTCCTTGTGGATACAGAAGCATAAAATCATAAAAACGGAGAGGAGTGGTCAGAAAGTATTATTTTGCACAGCAGTCTTGTAATGATTAGGTAAATGTGGTTAATAGATCTATACTGTTAACCAGTATGTGTGGGCAAGTCAAATGTGCCCATGGAGGAACACGCTTTGGACATAGTAGCAGAACTGGAAGAGAAAGATTGCATAAAAGGCAACACAACATGATTAGTGTAAGGTTATGAACACTGAGCATAAATGATCAGGAGTTAAAATCCAGAAATGCCTCTTTTTAGATAAATGACTGTAAATAAACCCTTGAAATTTTCAGAGCTCCAGTCTCTTCATTTGTTTTGGGATAGCCAAACTCTTTAAAGAGATACTAATAAATATCCTGGACATGACATACCAGATATGGTCTTTGTTACATTAGTTTATGTGAAATGTAGTCTTCATTGTGTGTTTTAGAATAATTTTACAAATATATCCCCTCTGTCGATTAGAGTTACATGACCTGAAACCTGGTGGGAGGAGGGGATCTTGAGACCATGGAATGGTAGAAATTTCTTTGTACTTACAGTGTTGTCACCATTCGCTTTAAGCCATTTTCTTCTCACAGTTATCTAGGAGGATTAAATGGCTTTCTCTACCAATTCACTTTAGTCTCTTAACAACACGAAGGAAAGCAAAATAATAAATCCAGAAGGCTAGAGAACATGTTGGCCTCACTAGTCCTATTTTTTTGTTCTCCCTTCCAGAGATTTGACATGGGCTTAACAGTGTGCTACAATAATCTGTGGAGGGTTTAGACACTGGTATGATCAGCACAGAGACATTGCTAATTTCTGCTGCTTCATATAGTCTCATTGCCCTATCAAAAGAGACAGACCTACTTGCTGTCAGTATGCCAACCATTATGAATCACTTGCTATTGGTTACAGACATCATGACACTCTGTTCTGTTGACAGAGCCACTTCATTTTCTCTGTTGAGTAGTTTTTATAAGCACACCAGCCCTTAACTGATCTCATCTGTTAATATTTTCCCAGATCCCCTCCATTGCTGACCTTTCCATCCCATCCACCACATTCTCTCTTTTGGGGATTGGCACAGTGCCAGGTGGTTTAATTTTGCTGTTTCCACCCCCTCTAACATCCAGATCACACTGTCAACAATTAGCCTTCCCTCCTAGACTGAAAACTCTCTGAGGGTATTGACTTTATCCTTTTCTACTCTGTAGGACTAGTAGCTCAGGGTTTATGCTCAGGAATTATGCTCAAGTAAAATATAGGTTATCATGAATTTCAGAAAAACAATGAATGACTTTTTACTACGTTGTTGCTTGGTACATACTTACACTAAAAACACTTTTTATTTGCCTGAAATTCAAATGAAGATAGGTGCCTTTTATTTAACTGGTTATACCTGGTAATGACTTGATTGCATGGATGAATACATGAGCAAATGTCAGCTACTTCTGTAGTACAGCAAAAACCATTTCCATTCATTTCTGTTGGTTTCAGATGATAGGTTATGACAGATTTTCCACGATTTGATCTAACTTCCTTGATTATACTTAGAATATTTTTGTGTAACCATTGGAAGAATTTATTTAGAGATACCCATTGATCCTTGAGGACATTTCCAGATAAATCAAAGAGACATAACAAGTTGCTTTATCAGTGAGGAAACAAGCATGAATGGAATCTATTACAGTTAGACATGCTAGCATAATAAAAAAGAATGAAATATGTTGTATAATGTTTGCACAGTAAACTGTGCTGCAGTATGTCAGACACTGATATAGTCTCTTCTGTGTATATTTAGTTGATTATTCTTCACATAATTGCCATGCTAAATACTATTACTTATCTCATTTTGAATAAAAAATTGATAAGTAGAGGGCTTAAAGACCTAGCTTCAGATCACATAGCTAATTAGTGGTATTTCTGGTATATAAACCTAGGCAGATAATTCTCAGATCTGTGTTTTCAACTTGTAGGTTTTCCTCTCAATGGAAAAAAATTAATATTACTTTATATCTGTGGTTAATGTGTCATGTGTGATTAAATTTTGAAAAATAGTTATGAAGAAGAAAATCTATCTCTTCATTTCTAATAGAAATGATAAAAAAGAAAATCTCAGAGCAACATTAAATTTAGGAGTTAATCATTATGTGTATATACATATTGCAACTCTGTAAAATGTTTCTATACCTCAGCACACCATTGACAACTAGCCTTCTAAGGTATCCAAAATGCCACTCACACTGTTCTTAGTACAAGAAGTAGATGTCCTTGCTGAAAAAATACCTTCCCTAGTGTGTCATCTAGTTCCAGTGACTACTGCCAATGAAACAGGGGCAAAGGGCAATGTTGTAAGTGACACTGGAGGATATTGTGTCAGACTTTAGTACTTGCTCTACCTGCTAAGCTGTATGTCCTTAATGTAATCAGGCTACCCCAGGATAAATTAGCTTAACCCTGATAGCTGGGAATGATTTTTCTTCAAAGGTTTAGGAACAGACAGAAACTGATAACCATGCAGTCAACACAAAAGTCCTCCAGGGACTATAGAATACCTTACCAGCCTATCTGCACAGAAATCACCCCATGAGTCATTGATATCATTTCATGGATTTTTTTAAAGAAAATACTTATTTTGTAAACATAATTCAAAAGAAATATGGAAAATTCAAAAGGTACAAAATCACTTTTTCTTAGTCAAACTCACCTTCACTTCACTAAATTACTTTTTAATAGCATCCGGAATACACAAATACTTTTATATTTTCAAATGCTCTAAATCTGTGTGTGCATATGTGTGTATGTTACACAAATGATAGTGTATATATATTTGTGTGTATATATAGATACACACACATACACACACTGTATTATAGTCCTCTCACATAAGATACCCTGGAAATTACATGTATGTACAGTTTGCGTGTTTAGAACCATTTCTGTTTTTATTGCACAAAAATGTATTAAATCAATCATACATGGATGGTTATTTAGGTTATTTTCAATGTTATTGTTAAATATAATGCAGTGCAGTCTTCAATGTTATCTTTTTTGGGTAACTTATTCCAACAAAATTTGAATAAATAGCAATGAATTATCTCTATAATGTACTACATGGTATTTCAGCTAGTAGTGTATTCACAGGCTCTACATATATGTCATTATGCTTAAGATATCTTACAGTTTTCTTAGGTTCAAAGACCATGTTCTGGAACCAGGTAAGGAGAATATGGGTGGGGTTGGGATAGATAAGCAGGGAATGATGGAAGGGGTGACATTGATCAAGATGCATTGTACTCATGAGCTAACATATTAAACTGAACCCCCCGCTTGTACGTCTACTTATAGAAAACAGTATAAATTAATACCATTTTCCTTTCCCGGTCTGTGGACTAATTATCTGTTCATATATTTTGCTCCTTTTTAAACTGAGGTATTCTTTGCATTTTGTGTGCTTGTAGAAACTCTTGACATATTGAATGAATTGGTTGTAAGATAGTTAAGTTTACAGATATTTAGGGATGATCTCAGTGCACTGCACAATATTGACATTAAATACTTTAATATTTAATATTTTAATACTTTATATTTGTATCTATGTGACATGTTGTGGGCAGGCAGGGAAACTCTACTATGTAAAAACTCTTGGATTGAGTCTATTGATTGATGAGCTTATAATTTAAATGCTGTAGCTCATTAGTAACTCATGGGAAGTTTGATTGTATTCACTGATTTGGCAGTTGTAACTTTTGTTCAAATTAGATATGTCTTTCCACCTTCACCAACTTAATTGTTTCTTTTATTTATCTTTGATCAAAGTTCATGTTTAGTTTTGATGAAATTATATTATGCACATTAGATTTTAAGATTACATAAAAATCCACAACATTCTTTATTGAATCAAATCAAAATAGTAAACTTCTGAGGAGCAAGTACCCAGAACATCTTTTTCAGTTCAATACTGCCTTCAAATTTCAAATCTTTCTCTCCTCCAAAAATCTGACTTACAATCTTTTTGTTTAAAATCATGAAAATATGATTTTCAAAATAGTTATTGCATTGTTCTTGAATTGTGACTGTAAGAATCTATTCAGACTCATATCTTAGCCATTTATATAAAATGTTACTGTAAAACCCTATAAATTGCATAGTTGACATTTTATACCACCTAATATTCATATAGTAGCTCATAATGATAGGTTTATGATGTTTTTATCAAAATATTCTTAGATTCAGAATGAGTCATCTTAGGAACATGTGGAACTCTGATAATTTAGAATTATTAAAAATGTGCACATCTGTCAGACACTAATTCTAGTGATTTCAATCACCACTTCATGTATAGAAAATTGAAGTAGAGAATGAAATATTTTCTTAGGGTCACACACCTCAGGTTGGCAATAAGATAAGATATAGGAGATAGTCCCTTTAGATGCTGCAAAGACTTCTTCACAAAAACATATTCCTGACTTTTTTGAAATATGTCTCCATTTAATGTAATGTTCATCTCAAATGTACATTAGTTGAGATGAATACCGTTCAACTGTCAATGAAGGGAAACAAAGGAAAAAGACTAAAAGACCAAATACTATTTTATTCTTTAATATATGCATGACCTATGGGTTACCCATTTAAAGTGACCTATTTTGATCTCTAAAAATTAAAACTTTTCTTTTGCTTATCACATTACAAAATTACATCTATTACTAAGTGAAGATTTATCTTAGTCCAAATTATTTTTATGAACTCCAATTTAAAGAAGCAATAAGAGAAATGCAAATGATGCATATAATTATATATTATGAACAACTTATTTTTGCAAATTTTATAAAAACATTTTACAATATTCCTTTTTCTCCTTAAAATATATCTACAGTATTCATAAATAGACCAAATGACCCCCTAAGTAAGCATTAACAATGAAATACCTAATTAAATACTCCTAAATAATTAATAAAACAATAAAAATAACATGTCACCCCTTTCCTCTCTAAATCCTTTCTGGGCAGTAGTCTAAATTTGTAAGTCTTTCCCAAATAAATTTAATATTTAAAACTAAAAAAAAAAGAGCAGATACCATTCATTCCTTATCAAGAAAGAAAATCAGTGTCAGAATTTCTTCAGTATAATATTACATCAGCTACATGAGAATGTAAGAATAATAATTATGTAATAATTAAAGAGAAGGAGAAAATGGTATCAGTCATGTCTTAACATTCATGAGAATGAACTGATTCAATAAGGAAGATGGAAGAAATCAAGAATAGTGCTGAATCTCAGTTTGGGAAATGTTCCAAAGGAACCATAGCAGTAAATACATACAAACATACATATATACACACGTACATACATGCATGCATGCATACATACATACATACATACATAAGCAACAAATAATCATGTATATGTATAGTTGTATATAACAATATGTATTCATTTGTTTTTTTCTTTCCCATTCACTTTTACTATTTTTATGCATTAGAATGAATCACCTGAAATTGTTAGTATTCAGGCATTTTTAGCCTGCACAAAACAATTTTATATTGTCCAACCTAGTAAATGTCCATATTCATTGTCACTGAAGCATACTATAAAACAGGAAGTTCCTGTGTCAGGTAAAAAATTCATTATGCTATAAACTCAGCAAGTTATATGCAACAGTGAATGTGAAAACTGAATTCTTCCAATATCATCACTTTTTTTGTCAATCATTGTGCCCTTCCATGGATAGAAAGCCAAGATGATATGCTTTTACTTAGTCAGTGATTATTGCAATTAACAAGTGTAGTTAATGGTATTATCCACCTATATAACCAGGGAGAATACACTTAGGAGTTTCTTTATGGATATAACATACATGTTTTATAAAGAGAACCATTTTTCTTTTGGAAAAAATGCTATTTTATTGTATTATCAAATGATAATTGCACATATTTCTGGGTAATAATGAGATATTGTCATGTATGTGTATATTGTATAAGAATCAAATCATAAAGTGAAGTAAGCCAGTCTCAAAGAAACATAGGTCCCATGGTTTCCCATATTTGCAATAACTAGTACATATGTAGGACAATCAGAAAAGGCCAAAAGCTATGTACATATGACCAGATAAGATGATGTTAAGCGAAATGAAACCCAAGATAGGGACACAAATATCTTTTCTTTCTTGCTATTGTTTCTAATGTATTTATAATGTGCTTTGTATGTTCCTCCCCCATGGTATAACCCTTATTTTCACCATATTTGATTTCTGTGTTTTGCATCTTGTATATACACTTTACTAATTCGGGGAGGGGAAGGGAAAAATAAAACAAAAATGCTCAAATAAGAATGCAGGTTGACCCATTGTACCAATAAGATGTACAAAACATTATGTTGAAAACAAACTTTACAACTTTGGCAGGGGTGGGGGTATTTGGGGAGGTGGGAGGGAAAAGATGGTAGGGGAAAACAAAGGAGGAGGCAACAATGCTCAATAGGAAACATACTCATTACCTTGCTCATGTAACTGTAGCCCCTCTGTACAGCATTTTTACAATAAAAAAACATACAAAAAAGAATCAAATCAGAGTAATTAGCAGTTTCATCTCACTTCACATTTTAAGGAAATTCAAAGTCTTCTAGCTATTTGAAATATCTCATGCACTATTGTTATCCATAATCATTCTACTGTTCAAGAGTACCAACCTTGATTCTTCCTATGTAAATATAGCCCTGTATTTGTTGACTAATTTCTCCCCATCATTCTCTCCTTCCCCCTCCAGATTCTTCCCAGGCTTTGATAACCATTATTCCCTTCTGTGGGATCAATATTTTTAGATTCCACACACTGGCTTTCTTTACTTACCACAATGCCCTTCTAGCTAGCCATGATGTTATTTATAACAGAATTTTCACCTCTTGAATATGGAGTAACATTCCATTGCTTATATACATTGTATGTTCTTGTATCTATTCATCAACTAATGGATACTTTGGTTCTTTTCATATCTTAGCTACTGGTTACTGTGAATAGTGCTATAATGAACATGCAAGTGCAAATGTATTTTTAACACACTGAATTTATTTTCTTTGGGTAAATTTGCAATAGTAGATTGCTGGATCATGTACTACTTCTAACTTGGTGAGGAATTTTCATGCTTTTTTCCTCCAATGGCTATACTAATTTACATCCCCACAAACAATTTCTAACAATTCTCTCCTTTCCATATCCTGGCTAAGAATTACTGTTTGTCATTCTGATAATGGGTATTTGAACTGGAATGAAGTTTTAGCTGGGTGGTTTTGATTTGTATTTCCACGCTAAAATATTGATTATATTTTTATGTACCTGTTAGCCATTTGTGTGTTTCATCTAGAAAATATTCATACAGATCTTTTGCTCATTAAAAAAACAGATTATTTTGGAGTTTGGGCTACTGAATGAGTGTCTTCTAAATTATTTATATTAACCCCTTATTTGATTTACAACTTGCAAAATATTTTCTCTATTTTTACATTACCTCTTTACACTATCGACTGCATCCTTTATCATTCAGAAGCTGTACACTCTGATGTAATCTTATTATTTATTTATGTATTTATTTATATTCTTCATGCTTTCAGGACCAAGACTAATCCCCCCTTTACTAGCTGATGTCATATAGTAGTTTTGCAATATTTTCTTCTAGGAGTCTCACAGTTTCTTTTCTTACATTGAAAGTTTTAATCATCTTAGATTTTGATATATGATTATGGGTAGGGGCCATGGAGTTCTAGTTTTACATAGAAAAACAAAGTTTTCCCTGCAGCATTTACTGAGACTTTTCTTTCCCCACTATTGGTTGCTGGCATCTTTGTAAAAATTAGTTGGTGATAAAAGCATGATTTTTTTTCCGAGTTTTCTATTTTGTTCCCTTAATCTATGAGTTCTGTTTTATGACAGAACCATGCTATCTAGTTGCTATAGTTTTGTGGTGTATTTTGAAGTTAGATGTTGGGATGCCTACAGTTTTGGCCTTTTTACACTCAAAAAAAGATTTCTGTTTGATATCATGCCGAGATTATCTTTTTATTTATGAAGAATTATTTATTGTTTTGAGTATATTTCAGAAAGTGTATCTGCTTTTTTCAAAAGTCAACTCTAGGTTGGTCATCAGCTAACATATACTCTCAACACGTTGATATGTAGTTGTGCCAAGAAGTTGCCATTTAACAGAATAGTTCATGCATATAATGTATCTTGATTATGTCTCTATTTCTTTCATTAGTCTTATATTCTATGTTATAAAAGTCTAAATACGAGAGATCATAATTGAATAATTCCTTAATATATAAATGGATAGTTAGTAATATTTACTCTAATATGTGGAAGACCTTTAGTATTCTAAAATTATTCCTCTAAGTTTATTTCTTTGGAATTTTATCTTATTATGACATACAAACTTATTTTTCTAGTTGAGCTTAAAATTTCTCATTTTTTCTTAAACTTTTATTCAGCAGAGTAGAGAAAAAGAGGTTTTCTTAGTCAAGCTCTTTAAGAAAAATATCCTTAGGACAATTTACTGACTGATGTTGCTATGTCTTTCATCAACCCCTGAACTTTACACTTCGAGTAACAGTCTTTTCTTTGCTACTCCAAAGCCATTGTGTGTGCATGCCTCTTGGGATGCACCTGACTCTTCTCCTTGATTCTTCATCCTGCCAACTCTGTTTTTTGTTTTTGTTTTGTTTGTTTGTTTTCAGGGGTTGGATACTGGTGCGTGAACTTGGCCTCATATTCTCACTGAAATATTTTGCTCAAGTCTAATCTTCTACTCTTTCAGCACCACCACTATTTCTATTTCTTGGTTTGTTTGGTTTTTGATGGTTAATTAGAGATAAGAGTTAAATGGACTTTTCTTCCTAGGCTAGCTGTAAACCCAGATCTTTAGATATCGGCATTCTGAGTATCCAGGATTACATGAGTTAATAGGCACTTGGCATCCCATTCAGTCTTTTGGTTTTAGTTTTAACGTCCACATACAAGTTGTCTTTTCTCCTAATTTTTAAATGAGATCTCCCCTGTTAGCTTTTCTTATTGCATGGTGTTTGATCACCATTTATGTACTTATATATAGTTTAACATTGCTTCTGACTAGGCTACAAGGCTAGGAATTTAAAAGATGATTGCCTCCATTAAATATTTCTTAGAATAATTGTCAATTTATTACAATTGCATTCATGAGACATATAAAGGCTGAAAGATTATAAAGGCCTTGGAAGGTTATTCACTAATGTGTTGACCTTAGTTATTCCTTGGTAAACAGTGTTATAGTACATATTTTGTTTCCCTGTCGTTAATATTATAGACATACTTTACAGAGACAAAGTGTTCTTTTCTATCCTTTAAAATTCTACAAAAGGATCGCAAAGATGTTCAGGTATGAACATGTACACTGGAATAGGAGGCTCTTGGAGGAACATATATGCAGCCATGGCATGATGAGTGGCTAGCATGTTTTAAGACAGTACTGTTGTCTGTCAAAAGTGCTGCAGAGATTAGTCTGTACAGAGGTAGCATGGTAGGTCAGAGTAAAGGGCATTTGACATGAAAGTGTTGAACTTTTTATTTTCCAACTCCTTAGAAAATTATTGAGTGCACAATTGTCATAACTAAGTTTGCATGAGAAAACATATGTTAATGTGTGATATGGATTAGAAGGAAGGTGTGGAAGCAGAGGAATCTGGGAGACGTCAAAACAGTGGACCACGGATAGTGATCTGAGATCAACTTATGGGAATGGAAAGGATGGAGAGATCAGAGCAACAGATGAATGTCCAAATATATGCATCTAGCCGGCATCAGTAGCTCATGGGAAGGAAAGTCTATACACTAAAAAGCTGTAAGTGGAGCTTTGGCTCAAGTTGTAGAACACTGGCTTTGAGTTCAAGCCCCAGAACTGGCACACACGCACACACACGCACACACACACACACACTCGCACAAAGGCAACAAAGGGTATGAGTAAGAATGTAAGAATGCTGATGTCATTTTCTGGTGGAGGAAACCTAAAGACAATGGTGGTTTTGAGGTTAGAAGAAAATATGTTCCAAATGAGAACAAGGGATAAAAGTTAGAAATGAAAGCATGAATGATACGAACGTAAAACTAGTACTTGATCTCATGAGATTATGTGAATTTTCTCCAATGAGAGAATTCTGAGCTAGGAAACAAGCGTCAAAACTAGAATTTCAAAGAAAAAAACTGTGCTTCTATAGACTAGAGAAGGTGATATTGGGGAAGACTTGATAGGGTGACTTATTAAAGAAACTTGGGGTAAGAAGATTTCAAGAAAAGTCTGATTCATAGATCATATGTTTCCTCGGTTCAGAGGATCCTAAAGTTGTCACAGGAGAAGCTGAACTTTATTGTTTATTTTGTGCCAAGTTTGCATAGAAGTTATGTAATTACTCCATGTAGTAATTGAGTTTTAGTATACAAGTTCTGTTATAGTGTTGGAATAGATTTGTAAGTAAATCACCAGTGATTGACATGATAAGGTTTTTCCTTTTCTCCTCTCTCCCCAAAGAACACTTACCTGCTGTAAGATCCAGTTTCCAAATAGAACAGTCTGATTTGCCACGAACGCTCTTAATTCCCAGGCAAATTAATACAATACTATTATTTAATTTTATATGGTTCTTTAATGTTTATAATATCATATAGATTTTGATTATACCACATGTTATGCTAAGATTTTCTTTGATTTTTGTTATACATAAATGATTTTTTATGTCCTGTGGAAACCAGATTTAACTGGGACATTACACTGTTATACATGACGAAGATTGCAGGGCTCAACCTTGGTAGATTGCTGTCATCTTACAAGCAATTCCAGGAGTGTCAGTTTCCATGAAGGCTGGCACACTCTGCTGACAACAGTCACATTGCTCCAGAGCTGTAAAGAGAGAGCTCCCACTCTGATAGCTAATTTGTAGGAACTATGTTCTACTTTAGCCTCACATACTCTGCATGTGTTCCCTGGAGATGTACATGTACCATGAAGCTCTGTAGTAGCCAAGGGATACAAGAGAGTTGCTTCAGAACAAGAGCAGTCATTGTAAACCCTTGCTATGGATTACTCAGATTCTGACAGTGATTCTACTTTGGGATACAGCGATGATGAAGATTCCAATGATGAAGTTCAAAGAATATCAGAGTCAGTGCACAGAAATCTATATTTGGAACAATGTGGGGATGTTTTATTATCTAAAATTTTACTGAAATGAATTTCTAACTCCTTCCAAAATGCTTCAGAAAAGACCATTACTAAACTGCATTGCTTTGCCTGTAATTAATCATTAATCAATAACTTATGAAAATGCTTGTGAAGATATTTGATAATCTGACAGAAAATACATAGTTTTGCTACATACATTTCATCATGCTGAAATCAACTAAATCACAAGAACAGACCTTTATGAACAGAGAATTTACTTTTAAAGACAATTATCTTTGTTAATTTATCTCGTATTTATTTGAAAGAAGCAAGCCTAATGTCCTGAGCATTCAGAGATACTGTGAGTTGTGCGTAAATTTTAAATTAAGTGTTGTTGCTATTGCCTCCATATTCTAGATATAAAATTCTGTCATGGTAATTTTTTTATAAATCTATGTCCCCTACTAGAAAATTTTCAATATGACAACTAGCCAAAAAGTAACTTTTTAAAAATGAAATCTCAAGTTTGAAAAAGAATGCTATCTCTGTCTTTTATTTTTCTGTGTTTAAACAGGATTGATTATCTGAAATCCCTCATAATCTGTAGTAAAGTATGTTCTGTGCAGAAGCTAGAATCATAATAGTAATGAAAGGGTAGAAACATTTAGTATCATCATAGGAATCCTGTATTATGTGAGTGTATAATAGTTTATATCTAAATACAAATGGTATTTGGTCTTAACATGGTGCTTGGAAACTCACAAGGAAAATAAATATACATAAGAATCACAGATTTTTGAAGGTGTTGTAATATGATTTCACTAGAAGCTTCTTGAAATCTCTTTTCAAATGATAAATTAATACAATTTAATATTAACATATAGCATCTTGCATCTCATAAAAAGGATAATCTCAGAACACACATAGATGATGTTTCTGCATATTTGTATAGAGGTGGATAAAGACATTAAGAACCTCAATAGTGGAGTTACAGTGGCATTTTAGCAGTAGTATGATTTAGCCTTTAGTGAGCCTGGCATTGAATAAATTCCTCTTGTTATGTAACCATTATTGTGAAATTACATGACAGCTAGATTTAGGTACATATAGAAAGTCTAATAATTTGAGACCATACATATATTCATGAGTGGTTTTATTACAATTTAATATAATTTTCATAATGGATATTATGAATATAAACATTCTTTTGAATTTTAATTCATTTGTAATTGTGAAATTAAACTCTGATGGGAGAATTAAACTTTTTATTGGTATACAAAAAAAAGAATATATAAGATTGCATATAGTGGGACTGGGAAGGTGGCTCAGTGGTAGAGCGCTTGCCTTGCATGACTGAGGCCATGGGTTCGATTCCTCATCACCACATAAGAAAAAAGAAAAAGCCGGAAGTGGCACTGTGGCTCAAGTGGTAGAGTGCTAGCCTTGAGCTAAAGAGCTGAGGGACAGCGCCCAGGCCCAGAGTTCAGGCCCCACTACCAGACCAAAAAAAAAAAAAAAAGGATTGTATATAGCAGCAAAGAGCATGACTTTGGAGACAGATGAATGTGTATTCAGAATCCAAGGCTACAAATCACAACTCACCAGCTATGTGTGATTATCCTCAAGTATAAATATGATCCATAGGAACTGAATTTTGTTATATGAAATGCATAGAATTTGCATGAACTGTCTAATATAGTTCATTTATTAGTGCTGGTATTCAAGAATGGCAAATATAAAGTTACTGCTTTCTTGTAGAATATGTAGTTTTCTCCCAATGCTATTTTTGTTTTTCTTTAATATATTTTATTTTATTATTAGCTAAGTCTGATTCTACCCCATAAGTCCAAATTTTCTATTTCACACTAAAATATTTCCATTTTATTATTATGATATTCCAGGGATATTTCATATTTTCCCCTTCTGTATTTATAAATATCCATGTGGTTTTCTTTTATTGTTATTGTGTGTTTTGTTTTGTTTTGTAAGATAATTATATTCAGTTTTAAAAGTATATTCAATTTAGGCTATATAACATAATACAATCTTAAAATATTAGACATTTGTGATGAATGCATCTATAATAATTTGTATGCCCATATATATATATATGAAAATACTTATAAGTAAGCTATTGATTTCTCATTCATTAGCTTTTATTAGAGTTACGTATACCAGACTGTCTTTGAACTCATGATCCTCTAACTTTAGCCTCCCAAATTCTGGTATTAGAGGTGTGCACAACACCGATAAATAGGTAAATGTTAAATACTCAGCATGGACATCAATTTAGAGATATCATATGATGTTTTCTATAAAACTATGATAATATTTTCGTTTTTTTGGTTGTTTTAAGGCTAGCAGCAATGTGTAGTAACTTATCCTATCATAAACATATTCTAATAACTGTAGAGATGCGTTTTTTTTAAGACACTGGATAATGGATGCAGTAAGATAAACAAGAGAGATGATGTTGGAGAAGAGAAAAATTAGAAAAAATAAATAGATATACATGGAACTAGGCTAAGTTTATCTTTGATAATATTACTTAATTCTGCACAGTGAATGTATATGAGTTTTCATTTCCACTTTATTGATGCTTACATAGCTTGTGAGTAATGGAACAGGGTTTAGCACTAACCTAGTGTAGTGTTAGATCCAGAATTTTACTATAGTACCCCAGGACTAAAGAATGTTAGCATATTTCTTGTAACACTAATTAAGTACCTGTTATATATCAGGCTTTGGGATGAAATGGAGAGGGAAATTAGCCATAATCTCTACTTTCATATGGCTTAAGGGAAGGGAGGTTGACACTCTAACCAAAGACCACATAGACAGGTGTATAGATTACAAATGGTGAGAGATTTTGCACAAAGATGTATAGGGTAATAAAAGATTATAAAAGGGAAACTGACCTGTTCAGTTCAAGATGGAATCCTTGAGTAAACAGAATTTGGCCTGGGGAGTACAGGAGGAACAAGATTAAGCTAGGCAGACAATGGCAAGAAATATGTAGGGCTAATGGAAGTATCTTATGCAGAACTCATGATAAGATAAATAGGACATGTTTGTTGTTGAAACAAAGTCAGTTTGCCCAAAAGGTACAGAATGCAAAGAAGTCACTAGAGAAGTCAGATGAGAATTTAGTACAGGGGGCAATTAAACATATGTGTGTGTGTGTGTGAATATATATGTATACATCTATATACTAATATACACATATGTAATGTATATATAATATACATGTATATAATGATAGAGTATGCCTTTTTTCTTTAATAGCACAACTGGGGAGAAACAAATGGAAACAATGGGAAGGGATATCAGTCATAAAAAAGAAACCTGATTTGAAATACCTAAGAATATTTTTCATTACATATCATGGCCCAAATTAATAAAAATATAAAATCTTAGTTAAAGACATAAAACTAGATCTGAACAAGTGGAAAGAGTCGTGCTATGTTTTTCCACATAAAAATTAACATTATCAAAAATTGCTCATTCTGAAATCAATGTGTGAATGTAATACAACTCTATTAGAATCTCAATGCGTGTTGGAAGCAGAAAAATGATCTTAGAGTCTGCAGGAAATGATGAATGTCATCAGAATAATTCTGAAAAGGAGAAATTGTGAGAGAACTTGTTTTTATCAAATACCAAGTATTCATTATTTTTTTAAAGGAACTATAACCTAAGATCAGTGCTAAACAACAAGAAAAGACTAATGAGAAATCATAGAGTTCAAAAGTATATATCAGGATTTAGTATGGTTTGGAAATATAAAAATTCACTGGGAGCAACTTCATTTTCAAGACTGTGATATTTTTATAATTTTTTTGTGAAAATACTGTACAGAAGGGTTACAATTACATGGGCAAGATAATGAGTACATTTCTTATCAAGCATTGTTGCCTCCTCCTTTGTTTCCCCTTCCCATCCCTTCCCATACTCCCCTTGCCTCCCCCCTCCCAATACTTCCCCCACCAAACTTGTAAAGTTCGTTTTCCACATAACGACTTGTACGTCTCATTGTTGCAATGGGTCCACCTGTATCCCTATTTAAACGACTTGTTTTTTCCCTTCCCCTCCACAAATTATACCCACATCAAATACAGTGAAAGCAGGGGTTATACCGTGGGTGAGGGACATGGACATGCAAAGCAACAAAAAAATAATCTTATGTGTTAGAAACAGTCGCATGAAAGAAAAAAAACACATTTGAATACATATCTTAGGGTTCATTTTCCTAACAACTTATCTGACCTTTTCTGCTTGACTCAGACATATACTAGTTATTGCAAATAAGGGAAACCATGGGACCTATGTTTCTTTGCGCCTGGCTTACTTCACTTTTTGTTTACTGTACGTGCTATCTTATGTCCTATACATTTATCTCTATAGTGTATAACCTGGGGAAGTCTATTATTATTTTTAAAAAGTACATTTTCAGGTAGATCTTAATATTATGACAATGGCACTGTTACAATTTTATTTAAGTTCTTTTCTTTTTATTATTATCTTTAAGTACTAGTTGAAAGGAGTTGCCATTAACAATCAGTTTAATATACCTTGATCAACGTTACCATGCCTCTACTACCTATGCCTCCTTCACTCTTCTTTAAAAAAAATTATAGTGAAAATACCATACAGAGGGGTTACAATTACATGGGCAAGGTAATGAGTACATTTCTTATCAAGCATTGTTGAGTCCTCCATGGTTTTCCTTTCCCATCCCTTCCCTTCTCTTCCCCCCTCCCCCCCCCACCCGGCCAAAGTTGAAAAGTTCGTTTTCAACATAACGACTTGTACATCTCATTGTTGCAATGGATCCACCTGTATCCCTATTTAAACGGTTTGTTTTTGTCCTTCCCCTTCACAAATTATACCAACACCAAATACAGTGAAAGCAGGGGTTATACCGTGGGGGAGGGACATACAAAGCAACAACGAAATCATCTTATAAATGTGTTAGAAACAATTTCAAGAAAGAAAAAAAAACATTTGAATACTAAGATATACATTGGATTCTTCACTGCATTCTACCCCTCTTCTCCCCTCCGTTCATCTACCTCTTTCCCTTTGACCTATCCCACCCTTTCAAGTACCTACTTCCTAGTTGGCTGAACTTTGATTTTTCCTTTCTAAGGAATTACAGTATTTGATATTACCCGTGAGTATACCATATTTCAGTTAATATATTTATATACACTTGCATACCACCCAAGGTATGTACTTGTAAGTTTACAAGCTAAATCTAGCTTCCACTTATAAATGAGTACATGTATCCTTTGTCTCTCTGAATCTCACTTACATAATATTTCCAGGTCTTTGTATTTCTTTTCTAATGGATGAGTACAAATAGATGTGGATGAGTACAAATCCATTTTATAATATATAATGCTATATATACACATATATATCACAATTTCTTGATCCATTTGTCCATTGAGGGCATCTGGGCTGATTCCATACTTTGGCTATGGTAACTAGTGCTGCAGTTAACATGTTTCAATATTAATTTACCAAACCTATCTTTGATAACAGGAGAAAATAAGAGACATTGGCTGGCCAAGATCTTGAAGGGTCTAAGAGATTGGTGTGGACTACTACAGTGGAAGTGATGTGCTTCTAAAGACATAATCTTCACATATATCAGTGTGACTAATATTTTTCAAATACTTTTGGAGCATAAGTTTTTCAGAGAAAAGTAACAGCAGACAGTTAGCTACAAGAAAGCAGTGTCTATAAACAGGGAAACAATAAAAGAGATCCATTATTCTCAAGGGTATAATGACAAATTCACATACAAGTGGAATCATTGCTCAATTTCCTGAGATATAGCTTTCGAGCCTCTAAAAACTTCCATCTATTCATATCTATTATTCTCTGTACTATCACCCAATTAAATCATAACTTCCCTAAAGAGCAAAAAGATATAAAATTCTGTTCCACTTGTGTAAGTAAAACCTTAGATTTGAAAATTAGAGCAACAAGCTGAGAACCACAGGATTTTAATGATTATCAGCAAGGGTACTGCAGTCGCTCAAGACAATGAAATCTGCAACATGACCAGAATTGATATTATTTATTTTCTGAATTTATCACAATAGATACTTGTCTTTGACACTAAATAGGGTTTTGTCCTAACACCTCTATGTTTTTTTACACAGGGAAGATGTAAGAACAGCTAATGTAATTGCTGCAGAAGCTGTCACCTGCCTTGTGATTGACAGAGAGTAAGTACATTGCTCTGCTATGCATATAGCATCTCATATCAGCAACATACATTTCTGAAATTAGACATAATTTATGGGGCAATTAATACTTGTTTTCTATCTTTTCGTTTTAAAATTAGTTCTATATTTGATTCTCATTATGCATTATTCTTGGAAGTGCCTGGCTTTTGCCATTTCAGCTTTATGATTTTAATAAGGTTCTTAACTATGGTGATTTGCAGCTCAGTAGGCTCATTTGAAAATTGAGCATCATGAAATGCCATAGGTTTATTTTTCCAGATTCATGGGAACATGTCAAAGCTTTTGTAAAGTATCTAGTTACTCAGGAGATGCTCAAGTAACATTGGTTATTTGGGTAACTTTAGAATCATTGTTATTGTTGTTGCTATGAGTATATTTTACTTGTTTTTGCTATTCCTCCACCTGAGACTCCTATAATTGAAGGATTTGGGAAAGACAGTTTGGAGAAAGAAGAACCTGTGTGTGTGTGTGTGTGTGTGTGTGTGCGTGGAGACATAAAAAGATTATTCCACGATTTTTATCCTTGTCTTGTTTATTTTCTATATTCTGACCCCACTATTTTTATATCCTGAGTGATTTTTAGGTTAAATTACACTTATAAGTTTATTGATAATCAGAAAACATGATTAACATGCATATATACCATCTAGAACAAGTTGAGCTGACTTTTCTTCATTACAGTGTATGTCAATAATTTTTTATCATAAATGTTAAGAGCTTGACCCTAAGGGAATCATCAAATAGCCACGTGAGTAGGTCTACACCTACTATATTTCTAATAGATGGTGAACATCAGTGTGCATAAAACTGAGGAATACACAGAACAAGCAAAGGATGAAAGGGTTCTCATTTAATTTACAAATCTTACATCTGAGGCCCCTCAGAACCTGGACAATGACACTGCTGCAACATGACAGCAACATCCATGAGTAAGTCTGAAATAGTTATTCTTTGTCTGATTATCAGAAGCAACAATTGTCCATTCATATCTCCTATTTAGTTTGTATTGAAGTGAATCTCCACCATATACAAGGCATAACATTTGGCCAAGAATCAAAGCAGAAGTCTCTCTGCATGTTTGGGGGTGAGCTGCTTTGACCAGAGATGTGACAAGCACACAAAGGGCCACGAGGCAGAAATCATAAGAGTCCAGAATATAATTTCAAAGGAACCCAGAAAAATGAAGGTGCTGTTTCTGAAAACAATTGGGAAGATTTCATTTAAAAATAAGATATTGCATGAATTTAAGGTTTAAAAAGTCAATATGCATATTGCTATTAGTATACACAGTATTTATAGGAAACTAAGAGCCATTAGAGTGACATTGTATAAAGGCAGTAAAAAGAGGTATAGTAACACATATGTATACCAACATGATGGGCCTGGTTCACTAAGAACATAAAATACTGGTACAGGGTAGCTTCAATAATTTTATACAGGAAAATAATGTCATTATAGCAACATGTCCAGTAGATTCATTTGAGAATGCTGTATAAGATGGTTGACAGACATGTCCAAAACGAACTTTACAACGTCGGTGGGGGGGGGGAGGGGGGGGGGGGGAAGGATTGGGATGGGGGGGGGGGGGAGGCTGGGAAGTGATGTGAAGGGTAAACAAAGGAGGAGGCTGCAATGCTTGGTAAGAAATGTACGTATTATCCTGCCCATGCAATTGTAACCCCTCTGTACAGTATTTTCACAAATAAAATAAAAAAAAAAGATGGTTGACAGACAGAATTTCTGATTAGGTGTATACATCCAGTAGGTAAGCATGAAACCATTTATAGGACAAATGTATAATAATGGACAAGTAAAATGGGAAGGTTTAACATCTAACTGAATGTAAAGGGCAAGGGAAAATTAGAGATACGGCTGAGATGGGGAAAATGATAAAGAATATAGGATAATCCCTTTGAGAGGAACAATGATATTCCAATAATATAATGAAGCAGAAGATAGGAAATGTGGGCCAGGAACTCTTGCTTGGAGTTGGCTTAAAATGGACTGGATACGGTAATACCTTCCTAAAATTCTAGCTACCCTGGAGGCAGAAGTAGGAGGATCAATCCCAGACTAGACTCAGGTAAAAAGCAAGACTCAACCTTAAAAAATACAAAAAAAAGAAGCAGTCTATACTGAAAATACAAGCATGAGGTTGTGAATTCAAAACCCCCTACTACAACCAAAATCATATATATCTTAGAAATTGTATATGAAACATTGGTAGGCAAAGTCATATGATAGGTTTAAATCCCTTGGGATAATAGAAGAAACAAATGAAAAAAGATTAGAATTTGGTAAAATTCACTTAGGAGACAAAAAAGCAAAGAAAAGAGCCATGAAATATTTGAGACCTTATTAAACAGTGAAAGCATTGGAATTCAGAAACCAAGAGAACAGTAAAAGAGAAAAGAGGCTTACATGTCTAAGTAAAACAAATGGGAAACATGTGAAATAAAAATTCACAACCAGATACTATGTTGAAAAACAAACTTTGCAATTAGGTCGGGGGGGGGAATGGTAAGGGAAAAACAAAGGAGGAAGCAACAATGCTTGATAAGAAATATACTCATTACCTTGTTCATGTAAATGTAACCCCCCTGTATAGCATTTTCACAATAAAAAATTAAAACAATTCACAACCAAGTTTTTTTTTTAGAAAACTGGGTCATCAGAACAAGGTCATATCACACTGGGAGAACAAACTGGCTGCTTAGAAAAATCAGATTTTAAGTTACAGTTAGCAATAAAAAGTATTGGTGTACAACTGCAAAGCAAGGTTATGGGCAATGAGGCTGTCAGTGGTAAAGAGGCTCAGTTAGCATTGCACATATATTTTTACCTTCATCCTAATTTTCTCTTTTTTCAAACCCCAGCAAACACTGTGTACAATGGAAAGTGAAATAGGTTGTTACACAAGGCTGAAGAGATGAACCTTGATTATACAATTTTAGGGACATATGAGAGTACTTTAATGCTAAGTGTCAATTTCCCTTCTTGTAAAATGGGATAATGTTACCTGAATTATACAACTTGTTGAAAAACCATTCACTTTAGCATAGATGATAGTGCATGTTCATCATGAGATATGTAGTAAGCATTCATGTGCCCTTACTGTCATATACAGGTGGTCTATAAATTCCCCATAATTCCAATACATCAAAGATTTACATTATTAAGGTTGCCTACTACTGTATCGTCTTTACTTTTTTTTTGTGGGGGGGGGTCAGGGGTCCGGTCTTGGGGCCTGAACTCTAGGCCTGGGCGCTGTCTCTCAGCTCTTCAGCTCAAGGCTAGTGCTCTACCACTTGAGCCACAGTGCCACTTCTGTTTTTTTTTTCTTTTTGCTTATGTGGTGCTGAGGAATTGAACCAGGGCCTCAGGCACGCAAGGCAAGCTTTCTACCACTGAGCCACCTTCCCATCCCTCGTCTTTACTTTTGAGGAATCCCTAATAAATGTATCTTTCAGAAAAAAGTGCCCTTCTTCTTAAAAGATAGCACGGGGAAGCTCCTGATTTAACAACTAAGAAGATACCAAGGGATAGCTCTAACGTTAAGCATACACAGAACAACAGAGTGAGTCTAAGAACTCAAGAAGTACATAGGCATACTCTTAAGAGAAAAGTTAGGATTCCAACCAATGTTGAATACACAGTTGTAAAGGTAAAAAAAGAGAGAAGAAGATGAGAAGAAGCTGTGGCTGAAGCTTAGCTTTCAAAATCTAGCTCCTGATGAGTAATTGATGTCCAATTAGAAGAGCGCTGGGGCCTCATCCTGGGCAAACAGATGGTAGACATTAGATCTGTCAACAAAAGGAGCTTCCTCCACAAATTTACAAGCTAGGTAGCATGCTTCAGAAGCCAATGATTAAGCTTCATCATTCCAGAGGGAAAGCAAAGGGCTGTCATTGTTACTAATGATGCAAGTCAGAATTTTTTAAGAAATGCTTACTGGTAAACCAGAAAATGATAACCAGATACTTGGTTTTCTCTTAAGACATACTCTGAGGATCGACATCTTGCAGGATACTTATGATGCCAGCAATAAGCAAAAATTTTGAAATTTATCTAAAAGGTGAAATAATCTATTTCTTCTGATAAATACCTTAAATATATACAAAATACACTAACTTGGAAACTTTGGTGGCACCTAGTTCGGAATCCAGGAAAACTAATAAATATCAAAGGAAGTTCCTGGTGTTCTGTCGTCTGTTACACGGTGTTTACTTCTATCAGGTCATGGGAGGCTGTTGATGAAGCCAGAACTCCTGGTATCATAACTGACTGTTCTTTGACACATTGAAGGTCATTCTGATTGTTTTCAAGGGTATTACTTCTTGACTACTAGTAAGTAGGAATAACGATTTGTTTATGAAATTTATCACCAGGAAAAATACAACAACTAAGGAATTTTTTAATAAAATTTTTACCAGGAAGAACTAAGTTATAATATTAACTTCATCCCTCAATATAGAGAAACCTCTGCAACAGGGCCATTTTGGATAAAAAAAAACTGAAATGTTCTCATAATGGCTGGTAAATAGTAGAAATCTGAGTTCTTCATATGTCTACCTCTCTTTCCTTGGCAATACTCATCATCTTATCCTCCTGACCATACACATACACACACACACACACACTCCTAGGACATTCTAGATCTTTATTACTCCAGCAAATAAAGAAGTGGCAGCTAACACTAGGATCAGTGTCCATCCGGACTGGTCAATTCTTGTGTGATATTGGTCACTAATCATGTTAACTATTGTTTCTGATAATGCCAAAATAAAATAATGTCTTATTTTGTGTGCTATTAAGACCATTGCTTACATAAAATAATTTAGGATGAAAATAAACATTCCCGGAGTCCTGAGATCTCCCCCAAACTTAAGTCATGTCAGGTGATTCCTGAATCCATATATGGGACCTCACCAAGACTAATTCACACCGCTGATATGGCTGATGCAAAAACTTTTCCTTTGGTGACACTGTGTAGTATTTTGTTATATCTTGCTCCATTGTATTAATGAGACAACAGCTAGTAAATGGAGATCAGAAACTAACTTGAAAGAAATGCATTGTGTTGACACATAATAATGGTGAAATTTGGAGGAAAGGCTAAATATAAGGCTGTAGAGCAAACATAGGGCATATCCATGCAAGGTATTCAAAAGTACCGAGATGGTTACACTAAGCTAATGAATAGAGAGCAACTCACAAGACCAATGCTAGTCCCAAGGTCTATAAATAATAGAATAACAGCTGAATGCCAGCATTTTAGGCCTGTAAACCTAACTATTCGGGAGTCCAGGTGGGAAAGCCTATGAGGACCTTTTTTATTTTATTTTATTTATTCACCATAAAAACCAGAAGAGAAGCTGTAGCTTAGTGATAGATTGCTAATCTTGAGCAAAAAATTTAGGAAGAGTGCTGTGTTTTTATTTCAAGCCCCACAACTGGCACACATCCACACATCCACACCCACCCACACACACACACATACACAAATAGTAGAATAATCACAATCATAATCATAATAATTATAGTAGTAAACAGGCACCATCAAAAATGGAGTAAGAAAAAATAAGTCACTGGAGCTGGCCAGCTGAAGACAATTTCTTAGCACTCAAACTGGAGCTGAAGTGTTAATACTATATACTTTTAATACTTTGGCATTAGAACCAGTTCGCAAAGTTTAAGGATTTATTAAGAAAGATAATAAGAGCCAGGCACCAGTGGCTCATACCTATAATCTTAGCTACTCAGGAGGCCAAGATCTGAGGATTACAGTTCAAAGCCAGCCTGGGCAGGAACATTTGTGAGACTCTGATCTCCAATTAACCACTATAAAACTGGAAGTCCACAACCCATCACCCTCCCCCGCAAAAAAGAAAAAAGAAAAGAAAAAAGATAAAGGAAAGATAATAAGAAATATATGCTCCCTATGATAGATGATGTTTATCCTCACTGAAATGAGCAAGTTGTAAATTTGATAAACAACTGAAAATTGAATCTATAGGTCAAATCAATTGGATACAAATCTCTGACTGTATTAGAATGATACTTATTCCTTTACCAGTGCAAGTAGGAAAAAACCTACGTCTTTTTAGTCATTCTGCCTGCCCCACAGTGACTTCTGTTTTGATCTTCTTCAATATGCTCAGCTACACCTGACACTGATCCCTGCCCAGCTCTCCTCCCAGTCTTATTTGTGGTGGGATGGTGCCTTTCTCCATTCCCATTTGCTTTATCCATTCAGGTATTTTTTTAAATTTTTTATTGTGAAAACACCGTACGGAGGGGTTACAACTACATGGGCAAGGTAATGCAAGCATTGTTACCTCCTCCTTTGTTTCCCCTTCCTATCCCCCCACCCTCACCCACTTCCCCCGCCCGGCCAAAGTTGTAAAGTTCGTTTTTCAACATAATGACTTGTACATCTCACTGTTGCAATGGGTCCACCTGTATCTCTATTTAAACGGTTTGTTTTCAGGTATTTAACTCCAGGTTCTAGAAGCAAACAAACAGAAATACCAAGTCGACAATCTGGGCTAGGAAGATCACTGAGGACTCTAGCCCAGCAAGAGCCTGGGCAGCCTTATACATTAGGACCCAGAATGTCAATAGTGATAGAAACAAGTGGAGAAAATGGTACTTAACCTCTTCCTCCCCGGAATGGGTACATTATCTATGATAAACAACTTGATGAGCCAAGAGGAATCTCATCAAGGTTCACTAAAAGAAGAAAATATGACCATTAAACTATCTAACAAATATGGCAATGAATTTATTTATTTACTTTGATCTGGCTATGGATTTATATGGGAGAGCTGCAGGACAAACCAGGTGTTAACAAACTTTTTTTTTAAAAAAAGGACCTATTGGCAAATATTTTAGGCTTTGTGCACCGAAAATCATTGTTGCAATTATTTAATTCTGCTATAGAGGAAAAGCAACCAAATACAAAAATGAGGGAGCATAACTGTTTCCACTAAAGCTTTATTTGGGGACACTGAAATTTGAATTTCTTATTTTCACTGGTAAAGTTGTATTATTTATCTTTTCATTGCATTCTCACTAATTTTAGTTTAGGGCTACGCTAGTAACAGTCAATAGACCATGGGAGATATTTTGCTGATTTCTGAATATCGCCTTAGAAAACCTGCCCTGACCATCCTGTGTGGTGTGCTCAGCCTATCTTTGCAATAAAGCACACAATTCAGATTATTTATCTGAAGTACCTAATAATTAATCTGACAATAGTACCTGATGGTATTGGTCCATCTGATTTGCTTATCTTCCCAAATTACATCCTACCTTCTGTTGTAAAATCCTCTTCCCTCTCCTTTTTTTGCAAGCCAAAAAGTTACCGTTTGCCATTACCCACTGCATGCATAAACAACTTCCTTTGTTTTGGGTATCTGTACCTTTCAATTTTACATTTTCATTTCCTAGGACTTAGCTTAGGGCTTTGCATGAATGTTGGTGATAGGCAACAGGAGAGTAAGCTTTTTCTCTGCAAGAGTTTCTTGCATTTTGATGACATGTCTCCTGAAAACTGAAAAAGTGATGAAAACCCAAAAGAATGTTTTGATTTCA
Source organism: Dipodomys ordii (assembly GCF_000151885.1). Taxonomy (NCBI): domain Eukaryota; kingdom Metazoa; phylum Chordata; class Mammalia; order Rodentia; family Heteromyidae; genus Dipodomys; species Dipodomys ordii. The sequence continues at coordinate 3,981,701 of NW_012267250.1, forward strand.
GTTGCTTTCAGGGAATAGTAGAGGGAGAATTTGGATACAGCGATACCATTCAGGTATTGCTCCAACCCAACCAATCAGGTCAGTCCCTTGATGAAACATGTACCCAATGATAATTTACCCTCCAAGGTTATCCATGTGCTTCTTTTTATGTGTAGCCTGTTATTCTGTGCTACATGGTAGGACTATAGGGACCCCAAATGTCACATTGCCTATGATCACATTGCTGAAGATATTTGACAGCCTCAGCTTTTGGGATTTTATTTTTATTCATTTTGCAGAACAAAATCTGAGTGATGACATGATATTGGCAGGAGAGTTATAAGGAAATAAATGCTAGAATGCTGTCAGCTGTGATCCTTCGGGTTTGTCTTTTTTTCTTTTATTAAATCCATTCCCCTCCTTTTTAATGGAACTGTTATTGACTGGTGTGCTTTTTCCAAAAATATTTATGAACTAGAAGAGATAAAACACAAGTTTGAAAGGAAGAGAGATATTATATTTGTTCAGTTTATTGAGTTAAGATGAATTACAGAACATCCTGAACAAGCATGATCTAACTACCAAATAAGCATATTTCCATTGGAAAAGGGTAGATCAGAAACAATCACTGTGGTTTAAAATAATAGGAAAAGCTGGATGGTACAGCTCTTTATCACTGGTGCCTATCTTATAATCATGAAGAGGAGTAAATAATGTAATATGTTCAAAACTCCTAAAAGAGGAAATTATTAATTAATATTTTTACTGAATCAAATCAGGAAAAATTGTACTGCTTCTTAAGAAAGAGAGAAGGCCACTAAATGGGATATTTGAGTTACAAATGACTCTCCGAATGGTGAAGAACCATCTCTCCACCTTAAATCATCCACTTTTTTGTTAAATAGTTGGAATTAACCAAATAACGTGTGTTCATTCTGTTAGTTTAATTCACTACAAAAGTTATAAAGGCTTTTACTGAATAATTCATTTTACGACCCATAAGAAGTTGCCCTCTCCTGACTTTTATTTTTACTAATCATGCTTTGCTTGCCATTCTTTATTATTTGTTGTGTTGACTTACAGACTGCAAAGCTTGAGGGGGACAGAATCTATTTATTTGTTCACTACAGCTTCCTTAGTTTTGGGCAGAGTCAGCAAATATAGGATAAGTACTTGACAAGCATCCCTTGACGTGAATGAATGAACAATCCTGTGGCAGTCTGGATCCAATCAGGAGAGAGACAATAAAGAGCAATTTGAACATGAAAGTCCTACCATAAAAATTAGTCAATATATTAGGGGACTGAAATAATAAGCAGAGAACTCTAGAAAACATAGAAATAGCAGTTTGAAAGAGTAATCACTTTCCATTTATATGAGAAAACATCTGTAGAAGACTTTTTCCCTTGCCATCTTCCTTTTCCTTTGACACTGTCCTGAGCCCCCTGGGGACTAAGATCCAGACCTTGTTATAAAGCTGAGTTCTTCCCTAAGCTCAGTACTACTGACATTTAAGACCAGATAGTTGGTTTATGTGTGTGTTGAGGAAGGAGTTACAGGATTATGCCCTGTGCTTTGTAGCATGCTTAACAGCAACCTGTTTACCCATTAAATGCTAATTCTCTCCCCTATATGTCCCCAGACATTGTGAATATTTACTGTCCCCAGTGGAGCACAGCAATAAGTGGTTGGATGATAATGAGATCACTGTGATGCCACGTCATAGAATTTGTGCCAGAAAATCTGCACAACATAGGGATTTTGAAAAAGTTTTGACTGGCAGGAGCAAAACCCCCTGAGGGCAAACCTATTGGTCAGCAGATACTATAGTGGCCTAATGTTGGAAAAGCCACAAGAGCCTACCCACCAAGATTACTGGGACCAGGAATGAAAACCAATTTGTTGTTGCAGTGTTTCTTTATTGCCCCCTTTTAACAAAGTTCCAGTGTCACTTGGCAAGCAAAAGAAAATTCGATGGCCTGATCCATTTACAGAGAATAGTCAAAATGACTTAGAGGCCCCCAGATATCAAGAACAGGTGCAGATTCTAAGTTATTCCTACTAAGGGAATCCAGGGCTACAGAGATAAATAGCAAAGGTCTCTCTTTCCTGGTATTAGGTTGTGTTGTAAACATTAATGTGAGAAACTTCAGTTTGAGTGGGATCAAAATACCTGAGAAGAACCATGAAAAGAATCATTTTATTATTATACAAGAATTGTACAAAAGAGTTACAATTTCAAAAGTCAGGTAAAGAATATATTTTTTCTTAGCCAAAGCTATCCCTTCCTTTGCTTTTCCTCAGTTTCCTCTTCCTCGCTCTGCCCACAGTTGCATAGTTCATCTCATGCATTGTATAAATTGAATACCATAGTTGCAGTAATTCATCGTTCTTTTCTTCATTTCTGTGCCTCCTCTTTTGCCCCCCAAAAAAAGAAAAAAGCCCCAAACAATAACAACAGACAAAAAACACATGATTTTATTTCCTGGAAGAACAGGATTTTTATAAATGAAAAAGGAAAGGTAAATACAAGTAACGCTGAGATAAAGATATGTACAAAAACAAGGAATCAGATAGGCCTTTGCACGCTAATGATCAAATGTGGCAAGATCAGAGGATTATGGGACAAGGAATTAGACCATCATTTGCATAGGAGGAATGCTAGAAGAAAAGTTTGGAAATAAGAGATCCTGGAAGTAATCTCCCAGAAATCCAGAATCTGAGGGTTTTTCTTTCAAGCATACTTTTATATCTTTAAATAGTTGTTCAAAGGAGTTGCCATTCAACAAAGCAGTCTATGAATACAATGCCTTTTGATCAGTGTCAACCCTTTCAACATTCTCACTCAACCCTCCCACTCAACCCTTCCTTCACATTTCTAAATTTTTAGATGATGTTTTGAGTTTTTCTGCTGTTGAACAAAGCATTTGATGTGTACCCTGCATCTTGATCTGTGTCATCCCTTTAACATCTTCATCTCTCCTTCCTTTATTTTCCTCAATTCTGTGAAATATGCAATTCATTTTTACCTGCATTCTACTCCCTTCCCCATTAAGTCTTCTAACCCTCTCCCCTTTCCCTATATTTGCAAGTACCCATTTCCTGGTACTTATTTTGTTGAGGTTTGGCTTAGTCACTCTAAAGTATCAGTGTTGTTTATTTACAGATTTATAGGCACATTCTAGCTCCCCTAAATGAGGAAAACCATGCAACCTATGTTTCTCTGGGTCTGGTTTAGTTAATATAATTTTTACAAGTCTTTCTATTTCCTTATGACTGGTGAAATATCATTCTTTCTGATGGATGAGTAGAATTCCATTGTGTATACATGTTCTTGATCCATTTGACCATTGAGGGGCATCTGGGTTGACTCTGTATCTTGGCTATGGTAAATAATGCTGCAATAAACACATTTGTACTGGTGGCTTTAGTGTACCTTTGTGTTCTATTGGATAAATGTGCAGGAATGTAATTTCTGGGTCATAGGAAAGCTCTAAGTTTAGTTTTTGAGGAACATCCAAACTGCTTTTCAGAGTGAATGAGCAAGCTTACATTCTCACCAACAGTGTAGTAGAGCTCCCTTTTGGCCACATTCCTGCCAGCATCTGTTGTTAGTTTTCCTAAAAATGGCCATTCTAACTGGAATGAGGTAGACTTCCATGATGTTTTGATTTGCATTTTCTTTATGGCCAGCGACACTGAACATTTATTTCTTCATGTACCTATTGGCTACATTTACTTCTTCTGAGAAGTCTCTCTTTAAATCATTAGCTAATTTAGTAATTGGGTTGTTGTTTCTTTGGAGGTTTATGCTTTGAGGGTTTAATTTTTGAACTTTAAGTAAATTTTGGTATTTTGGATATTAGGCCCTTTTCTAATATATAGCTCCCATTCTGTGATCTGTCTATTTAGCTTGTTTAGCTATGCCCTTACAGAAACTATTTCCAATTCTTTCTTTGATTTGTTCTGTTTCTGGATGTTTACTTACAAAGTTTAAAACTGTGCCCAGCAGCCCCAGTATTTCCCTTACCTTTTCCTGTGAAGGTTTCAGGGCTTCCAGTCTTATATTGAGGTCTTTGATCCATTTTGAATTGGCAATGGTGAAAGGTGATAAATGAGGATGTAGTTTCGGTTTTCTGCATGTTGATATCCAAGTTTTGCCAGCACCATTTGTTGAAGGGATTGTCTATCTTCTAGACTAATTTTTTTTCACTCCATTAATGAATATTAGATGGATATAAGTCTGTGGATTCTTTTCTGGATCTTCTACTCTATCTGGTTGGTCCTAGGGCCTATTTTTCTGCTAGTACAAAGCTGATTTCATTACTATAACTCTGTAATTGAGTCTGAAGTCTGGTAACTCTGTAATTGAGTTTGAAGTTTGGTATTGTTTTTCTTTCAACATTGTTCTGCCTGCTAAGGATTGCTCTTGCTGTATGGGTTTTTTTTTTGTTATTCTATATGAATATTTGGCTTGCTTTCTCTATCTCATTAAAGAATTTTGGGATTTTGATAGGTATTACAATGCTTTATCGAGATAGCTCTGTTGGGAGGGCAATCAACTGAAGAATCTGACTTTTATCCTCAGTCAATAAGGAACCAACAGAGAGCTGTTGCTACTGCATTACATGTTTTGTTTTGTGTTTTGAGGAAAGAGAAAGAAGCTTGACTATAATAGGGAGGAGCTCAAGCAAGGAGACTGTTAAGTTACAGAAATGACAGCTTTTAGCCATATTCATTAAGGTCTAAGTATCTAAAGTCTTTGTAAAGCAGATTTTGGTGAACAATTAAATATAGAAGGTAAAAAAAAGAAATATTTCTAGTTTATGGGACTTCATGAGTTTCTACAATAGATCGAGAGTATGAGAAGCATAGACAGCTGAGGTAACCGTTAACTGGTGGATTTGGTTGTGGATATGCAAAGACTGCTTGAATACTATTCAGATATTTATTTGGAAATATCTATTTCTAGCTAGAAATGTGTAGTTTTTTTCTTCTGGCAATAAGATGATGAATGGAAGTTGCTATAGGAGTTCAAGGAATCATTTAAAAGGATGATAATCATAGCTTTGACTTCTTAATTATAGTCATTGTTTTGCACCAGTAATAAATAATTCACTTTTGCCAATAAATGCTTGAAAGGATATTACTTTCCTGAGGCATGTATTTTCATCTTTCAGAAGTTTTAAATCTTGTATGTTTGAAACTTATAGCTATAGAAATAATAATAGAATATGGAAGATTATGCATATTTCTGAAGTATTAATCATCAATGTTAATGCCTTCAGATATTAATACTTGAAATTTCACATTTGAAAATTTGAATATTTTGTTTGGCTGTGTATTTGGAGAGGAGATTAAAATAATTTCTGTTTTCAAGAAACAAAATAAGAATGAGAAGATATCAGGATCCATTTTGACAGAAGCTTAGCAATAAAATCAGCAATATAATCATTGAACATTGGATTATGCTTTAGATAACATTTTCCTTTTTTTTTGTTTGCTTATTTTAGTAGGTACACTTCCCTGGTGAGACAGTTATTACAGGCCCAGCTGGGTCACAAAGATCTAAGGATTACTCTTTCTTTTCAATATGTTGAGCAGTTGGTATTCATTCTGAAACTCATAGTGTAGAATCATGAATTGGATTAGTGTCAGCCACATAATCAGTGAAGTCTCATTACCAGACTAAGTACTGCTTGCCAAGGAGGCCTTTTTAGAATTTACCTTTGGATGGAATACAGTGGTCATATTATTTAACATCCTGCTGCAATTGTGCAATTGAATTAATGTTGAATGGACACTGGATTTTCAGAGGCACATCATGATTTGGTGATTGAAAGGGAAGATATGGCCCTTTTAACTACATTAGAAATAATACATCATCATATAGCCATAAATGTACTTAGAATAGATGACAACTTTTATTCAATTATGTTTCAGTAGTCTCATAAGATTTACTTTTTCTTTCATCAGAAGTGGAGATGGTAAAAGAGAAGATACTGAGGAGCAGAGTAGTAAGGACTGAAGATGCTAAACACAACATGTATACACACAATTAGCATAATCAAACCTATTATATGCTGTTTGAAAAAGTGGGGAGAGATAGAGGGAAGAATGGCAATATGGGACAGGAGGAGACTTTTTCAAAGTGCTCCGTGTGCATGTATAGAAATATGGGGAAACCCTCTCTTGCTACTTAAGGAATACAATAATGATAAGTATATAATGTTGTCTATATTGTATGATTATATATGCAAGAAGTATGAACTGTAGAAAAATTGAAACATTCAGAAAAATATAATTTTGTCCGTCAAAAGTGAACTAATGCTACTGTTACTACTATTTTAGTTTATCTAAATAAATAGTTGAAATAATTCTATATAATATTTTCTGCTTTTCCTGTGCAGAGAAATAGCATTAACACACACTCACATATTCATACACACACGAGCACATACATAATCAGATAAAGACTAAACAGGTCATTTCTCTTACAGCAACCATGCAATGAATGATTATTTTCTCCATTTCAAAGAAAAGCCAAGTTTCAAAGAGCCAAAGTGTCATGTCACTTGTAATTAAAGAAGTAGTATTTAAGCATAATTTGATTTGCAAAACACATTATAGCCCATTACTTTTACCACATTGCATTGGTCATTTTCCATAAGTCTACTTAGTTTGTTTACTTTGTTTGGATATTTAAGCCAATTTTAATTTCCCTTCTTCAAAGAACTGAGCCTTGAACCACTTTGCCTATCTTTATAGTAATGTCCTTGAAGAGATACACAGTAGTAGAATTACCAATTCAAAATATTTTTTAACTTGCTCTATAGAAACATCATTCAGTTCTTTGTACAGTGACAATAAATGGGAACATCTATAATGCTGACCTGCTTGAAGTGGAGCTTGAAAAAAATCTTAAGAGATCAGGCAAGCCAGCCCAAGGCATAAAATAGATCACCAGTCTAGAAGAGTTAGACTTTTTTGTTCTCATAATAGATACAAGGAACTTAGTTATTGACAAAGCTGGGAAGATTTATTAATTCTTTGCTTCTTTGTCCTAGAGAAGAATAAAGAAATTTGAAAGGTTTCAGAAAATTATGAGTAGAAAAGAGCTCAGATGATCTTTGTTCTGAAGTGTCAGAAGTAAATAATGAAGGCCCTACTAGGAAGCTGCAAAGACTGACCACAGAAGAAATGAAAATTATCCAAACGACTCACCTATGACTTGAGAAGGCCAAATTTATCCATGGAGAATGTAAGGTTAGTGGTAGAAAGGAAGGCAAGGTCTCAGAGAAGCTAATTCATGAATTTTCTGGGCATCTAGCCATTGTGCTTTTAAAACACCATGTCTGTTCATCTTCATAATAGCTCCATGAGAACAGATAACATTATTTTCTTTAATTTTGCAACGAAAAAGTGAGAATCAGAAATACCCAATTATTTGGTCAGAGTCAATAACCAGATGAAAACTCCAAGCCCATTGATTCTGCTTTTGAAATCTTTTCAAAACAAGTTGACTGAAAACTCTCAAAGGCAGCATGTTCAAGCAGGATGCTCCTGAATAAGTAGTCACAAGAAGCAGCAGAAGCAGAAAGTTAAATGCAGAACAAATGCAGGAGAAATTGCATGAATGGCCTTGATGAACTCAGGTGAAAGGAGAAGCTCGTAGATATCACCAGATTACATCCTTGAATTTCTAAAAAGGATAAGCCTTTAAGAAAATGGGAAATGTAGGAGAAAGTCTGATGAAAACTACTATGTGTACGTATGGCTAAGTTGAATTGGAAGTACGATGGAGATATGCAATACACTGAGAAAAATGATAACAGTACTGACCTTGAGAGCTAAAGGATAGAGATATAAACCAGGTGCCAGTGGTTCACACCTCTAATCCTAGCTAGTCAGGAGGCTGACAACTGAGGAGCTCAGTTCAAAGCCAGCCTGGGCAGGAAATTCCCCATGAGACTGTTATTTCCAATTAACCACTCAAAAACGGGAAGTGGCACTTTGGCTCAAGTGGTAGAACACTAGCCCTGAGCACAGAGAGGCTCAGGGTCAGTACACCGGGCCTGGGTTCAAATCCCACACCTGACCAAAAAATGTATAGATACAGAATTGAAAGTCATCAGCCTGGGATTTTGAAATTTGTCTTAAGAGAAAATGTTCTTCTTTGGAAGACTTTGAAAAATTTTGACTGGTTTACTGTAGAACTTGTAGATGGTTAAAAATCAGACTATCAACTTGCATGTTTATAGTCATAAGGAAGTTATACAACCTCTCTATGCACTTCAGTTTAAACTGAAAGCTTCATACTTGCAAAGAGATGCTTTACCTCTTCACCTACACTCTTGGCTTCCTCTGTTGTCTATTGTTGACAATCAGAAGATACTGCAACTCCTAAAGACAGCTTATTACCTAGTGTTTGCTGTTGGTGCAGAGTGGGTAGAAGCCAAGGATGTTGCTAAACATCTTATGATGCACAGAAGAGACCCCTGGATGTAAGAATCATTTGCTTGAAAAATACAAGTAGTGCCAACTTTTGTAATCCCTGATATAAGCCCTGCATAAGGCAATTACACACATCTTTATCTCATTGACCCTATCCTAAATATTAAATCTTTAAGAAAAATAGCTCTATCAGTTGAATAGAAAAAGAGGGCAAAAAACCCCAATCTGGGGAATTACTTAAATTGAAGAGATGGCAGAGGAAGAAGTATGTGAGACACATGTTAAGAAGTATCATAGAAGAGGAGGGGAAAAAATCAGGAAAGTGAATGTCAAAGGAGAGATGAGTGGTTGTCAGAGCACAAGCATCTATTGCTTGGCTGCACCTGGACAACCTGCCATGCACTAGAGAACTTCCAGAAGCTCCAAGAGAATGAACATAGGAAAGGCAACTGGATTCTCAGTAATGATAATTTTGAGGGAAAAGTTTAAATAAAAGTGAAGAGAAAATCACAATAGGATATCAGTAAGTCGAAAAGTAAATGGAAAATGAGCACCGGAAACAGGAATGTGGTATGGGGCCCTAAAACTGAAGTCCTTGTGAGAAAAAGGGAAGAGACACCAGAAAGGTACACAAAGGAAAGGTCATGTTCATTAGAAATAGACACAGAAGGGTTAAAAGGGGCACCAGAAACTCATGATAACTTCTTGGTTTGAGCTTCTAGACTCCATAACTGTGAAAAACAAACAAAAACATGCACATGTTATGTAAACGTCACAATCTGTGATCTTTTAGTATAGCCTCATCAACATACTCATCAATATCTCTCTTTATTAGAACATTTATAAGCACAATGCACTTAAAGAAGTAAAACTATCTATCAAGGTATCTGTCCTTAAAACGAAAAAAAAGGATTAAAACTTAGGGCAGGATGTGAGAAACTATGTATTCGATTCAAAATTCTAGACTAACTAGCAATCAGTTGCCCTCAGCTTACTACAATGAGAGATACAAATGGATTCGCAATAGCTGGGCTTCAGTAATTAGTCAGGTTGCTTGAGTTCAAATGCCTATCTAGATACTACTCAGGTGACATTAAGCAATTGTTTTATTCTTTTACATTTGAGTACCTTATATGTAAAAATGGAGAAATATTCAAAATAGTTTGATGAACACATGTAGTATTTTTCATGTTTTTGATTGATGATTTCTATTACTAAAGCTTTAAAATTTATAATATTCAAATTTATATTAATTTCTAGTGATATTAGGTAAAATATTTTCTTTTTTTTTGTTTTGGTCCGGTCGTGGGGCCTGAACTCTGGGCCTGGACGCTGTCCCTCAGCTCTTCAGCTCAAGGCTAGCACTCTACCACCTGAGCCACAGTACCACTTCCAGTTTTTTCTTTTTTGCTTATGTGGTGCTGAGGAATTGAACCCAGGGCCTTGAGCATGCAAGGCAAGCGCTCTACCACTGAGCCACCTTCCCAGCCCTAGGTAAAATATTTTCAATCATACAATTAGAGAAGAAAAAAGCTCAGTGATGGATTTTTTTAAACCACATCATTCAAGGGACTAATGTCTCTGAAAGTGTTGAATTGCATAAATAATAAAGTTGCATGAAAACATGTATCTTAGGATAAATTTGCCTTACCACTTAGATTAAAAATAAGCAACTTTGAGGTGAGATATTTTATATATTTCCTAGCTTGTGGTTTTGAGGAACAGTTTTAAACAGGCATTTATAAAAAAGTGGATTGTTATAACTGAGATTTGATATAATGGGTAAATATGCATGAATGTATTAGGTGCAATAGATCTGAGTCACCAGTTTGGGTGTAGGGCTAGAAGCACAAACATGGACCCAGAGGAGATCTTCTCTGTATCATGTTTACTAATGCAATGCAAAGTGAACATTCCTTCTCTAGAGGAGAGCACGACCTCCACAACCCACAACTACCCTGCAAATCTCAAGAACTAACACTTTTACTGGGGCCTGCAGGCCTGGGGGCAATCATTCATGGAAGCTGGCCGATGCGTCATTAACTATTGGAGGCTGAGCTATGCATCGTTCTTATCTTTGAGTCTGGAAGTCTTTGCTGTATGCTGTGAATCATTGTGATAATATCAATGGGCCAGGATTTTTTTTAACTACTGAGCCATTTCTCTTAGCAATCTAGGTCCCTAACATACTATCTAACTTCTATGTCATCAGCTATTGGTTTATTTGAAGTCGTGTACATAATTCAGAGACAAATTGCCAAGTGTTCAATTTAATCCATATTTGTGTCAATCAATATCTTCATCAGACCCAAAGTTTAGGTAAGATATTCATTTAAGATAATGTATGCACATGCATACTAGAGGAAGCTAGAAAATTTATAGAGGCCAGAGAGGGACACTATGTTTAAGAGACGATCTTCCCTACTTACAAAAACAAGAGTGGAAAAAAGGAAAAGCGACTACAGTAGTCCGCAAGACAATAAAGAAAAGCAATAAAGAAAAGAAGATCCGGGCTGGGAAGGTGGCTCAGTGGTAGAGCTCTTGCCTTGCATGCTTGAGGCCCTGGGTTCGATTCCTCAGCACCACATAAGCAAAAAGAAAAAAGCCGGAAGTGACGCTGTGGCTCAAGTGGTAGAGCACTAGCCTTGAGCTGAAGAGCTGAGAGACAGCGCCCAGGCCCAGAGTTCAGGTCCCACAACCGGACCCCCCCAAAAAAAAGAAAGAAAGAAAAGAAGGTCCATTTCAAATTAGTGAAGGTAGAATGTGCAGGATAAATTAGATAGAAGAGTAGAAGGGTGAGAAGAAAACAATCTAGAGTAAGAGCCAATAAGATTTTGATGTAAAGGACCAAGCAGTACAAGTTTTCAACTATTTGAGAATTGTGGGACCTGTTTTGTAGCAACTGAACTGCTGTTTCATGGGACACAACTGCAGATAATATCTAAGAATAAGCATGGTTGTGTTCCCATAAAACTTTATAAAAAGAGGCATGAGCCAGATTTAGTTTTCAGATCACAATTCGGCAACTCTTTGATCCCCTGTCACTCTGAGGGGTGGGGGATGAAAGGTTCTCGAGAAGCTTTGTTATTCAGAAACTGGCAGATGCTGTAAGACCCCTGTCTTCTACTTCAGTGCCACCTGCCAAAACTGGTGATTAAGAAGAGAGGCCCTAGGGCTGTGAAGAGAGGATGCTATTATTTAGGGAAGCCCTTCCCCTCACTTCCTGACTAGCCAGATCTTCTTCTAAAAAGGCTAGAATGAAGCCGGGAGCCGGTGGCTCATGCCTGTAACCCTAATTATTCAGGAGGCTGAGATCTGAGGATCACGGTTCAAACCCAGCTCGGGCAGGAAAGTCCGTGAGACTCTTCAATTAACCACCAGAAAAACAGAAGTGGCGCTATGGCTCAACTGGTAGAGTGTTAGCCTGCGCAGGGACAATGCCCAAGCCCAGAGTTCAAGCCCCAAAAAATAAAAATAAAAAGGCTAGAATGAACCAGTGAATGCTTAGTTTCTGGGTTTTTTGTTTTGATTTTAGTTTTGGTTCTGAAACAGAGTATCCCACTGTATCTCAGGTTTGCTTGAAAATTAATGCGTAGCCAGGCTGGGCTTGAATTTGGAACCCTCCTGCCTCAGCTTCCGGAGTACTAGGATTATAGGTCATGCTCAGCTTTCTGATGTTGTATTTGCTTTGACTTTGTTTTATTACAAATGCTGGTGGTATTCTTAGTCAACAATAGGGCAAAGGGTTGGAATGTTCATAATTGGTATCTGTTATGCTGCAATGTATCATATATTTAACTCTATACTTTATATACTTATTTTGCATAACAATGATAGTATCTTGATATTTATTTCTAGCTAAAATTATTTAATATTCCATTTAATCCTTTAAATTTACTTGGAAAGTATGCCCATATTTTAATTCATTTTTCTCTTTTGGGACAAAAAGATTAAAAAAGAAAGATGAAATTCTAGAACTACTGATATCTTGACTTGTAAAAGAAACCAATGAAATTACTACTTCATATATTTCTTTATTAAACATTTCCTGAGTATATTCTATTTTTCATCATTAAATATGGGTTTACAAAACTGGACATTAAAGAGTTCAATGTTTGTCAAAGTAGACTAAAAAATAACTCCAGTAATTCTCATTAGATAATCTGTGGCTGGGTGCTATGGTATATGCCTATAGTTTCAGCACTCTGGAGACTGGAGAATGAACATCATGAGTTCAAGGGCATCCTGGGCTACACACCCAGAATATGTCTCAAGAACAAAAAACAGGTCTGGGAAGGTGGCTCAGTGGTAGAGCGCTTGCCTTGCATACATAAGGCCCTGGGTTCGATTCCTCAGCACCACATAAGCAGAAAGGAAAAAAAGCCAGAAGTGGCACTGTGGCTCAAGTGGTAGAGCGCTCTATATATATATATATATATATATATATATATATATATATATATATATATAAGAAAAAGAACCAAAATCACTGAGGGGTCTGAAAAGGTAGCCACAAGGTATCTGATGGGATTCAGATAGGAAATACAAAAGATTCAGATAGGAAATACAAGTTATCTAGGACAATGTTTTTTCTAAAGGACAACTATTACTTTGTTTTTAGTTTCCAGTCCATCATAGACAGACATTCTTGTGAAATAAAACACAAATGAACCACTAAAAGCATTAAAAGGTATAAAAATAGATGACCGAATTTTACTATTAGATTAAAGGAAAAGAGGTACAAAAGCTAATCTCATTGCCATTGAGAGTATGTGTATAAGAAAAAAGAAAGAAAATGACTTAGCAATCATAATAAAAACAATATTGTGAGTGAAATAACAATTTCCAATTCAAATGCAATGAGTATAATTTGAAAGAATACTTGGCTTGTCGATATTAGCAATTTAATAGAAAAGAAGTTCCTATTTCTTGATTATTAATGCGTCGGATTTAGGTTAGATTACTGGAAATGTCACTTGGAGAGAGAAATGTCTAAACTATTTTAGCTTTTAACACACACAGAATAGAGTAACCAGCATTAATGAGAAGGAAGAAGTGTTTTTAAAATACTTTTAGCATGCTGAGAATATTTATTTTTATTTTTATGTAAAATAGAGCAAGTAGTGTCCTGTTTTAACTAGCCCTTCATCAGCAGCCAGTTCTATTGATTTCTCTGGTAGTTACGGTTAAATTTTATTCTCCATCTCTCCTTCTCTTAAATAGATACTGAACCTTATATACTTTAGGCTACAATTAGCAAACTAATTTTAAGTTATCTCATATTTAACACAATCTCCCCCATTCTTTGTTTTATAGACTATTTATACCAGATATTTATTTTTTTATTGTGAAAATACTGTGCAGAGGGGTTACAATTACATGGGCAAGATAATGAGTACATTCCTTATCAAACATTGTAGCCTCCTCCTTTGTTTCCCCTTCCCATCCCTTCCCATCCCCGCTTCCCCCACCGAATCCTCTTCCCCTTCTCCTCCCCCCACCAAACTTGTAAAGTTCATTTTTTTGACATGATGACTTGTACATCTCATTGTTGCAATGGGTCCACCTGTATCCCTGTTTTAACCATTTGTTTTTTCACTTCCCCTCCACAAATTATACCGACATGAAATACAGTAAAAGCAGGGATTATACTGTGGGGAAGGGACATACAAAGCAACAAAGAAATAATCTTATAAATGAGCTAGAAACAATCACATGAAAGAAAAAAACATTTGAATACATATCTTAGTGTTCATTTCCCTAACATCAACTTATCTGACCTTTTCTGCTTGACTCAGACATATGCTAGTTGTTGCAAATAAGGGAAACCATGGGACCTATGTTTCTTTCGGCCTGGCTTACTTCACTTAATATAATTTTTGCCAAGTCTTTCCATTTCCTAACAAATGGGGCAATGTCATTCTTTCTGATGGAGGCATAGGATTCTATTGTGTATATATACCACATTTTCTTGATCCATTCATCTACTGAGGGACATCTGGGTTGGTTCCATATCTTAGCTATGGTAAATAATGCTGCAATAAACATAGCTGTGCTGGTAGCTTTAGT
>NW_012267250.1:3996252-4014925 GCF_000151885.1 Dipodomys ordii
TAAGGTTCCCTTCTGTCCACATCCCCTCCAGCATCTGTTGTTATTAGAGTTCTTGATCATAGCCATTCTAACTGGGGTGAGTTGGTATCTCAATGTTGTTTTGATTTTCATTTCTTTTATGGCTAGAGAGGTTGAACATTTCTTCATGTGTCTATTGGCGACCCTTCTTTCCTCTTCAGAGAAGTTTCTCTTTAAGTCTTTAGCCCTTATTTACGTAAGTCTTATTTACTTAAAGGACAGTTGTTTCTTTGAGGATTTGTTGTTGGGGGATTTAATTTTTTGAGTTCCAGGTATATTTTAGATATGAGACCCTTGTCTACTGTATGGCTAGTGAAGATCTTCTCCCAATCCGTGGGCTTTCTATTGATCTTGCTAGCTATGTCCTTTGCCATGCAGAAGCTCAGCAATTCCGTTCCCAAATTACTCAAGCTGATTCAAAACTTTGGCAAAGTAGCAGGGTATAAAATTAACCCTCAAAAATCAATGGCTTTTCTGTATGCCAATAACGAGAAAAGTGGGTCTGAAATTAGGAAAGCAACTCCATTTATAATAGCCCCACAAAAAATAAAATACCTAGAAATTAACTTAACCAAAGAAGTGAAGGACCTCTATGATGGAAACTTCAAAAACCTAAAAAAGGAAATCAAAACAGAACTTAGAAAGTGGCAAAAACTCCCATGCTCTTGGATTGGAAAGATCAACATCATGAAAATGGCAATACTTCCCAAGGCTATCTACAAATTCAATGCAATACCTATCAATATTCCAACCTCATTCTTCAAGGAGATAGAAGAGACAGTCCAAAAATTCATATGGAACAATAAAAGACCTCGAACAGCAAAAACAATCCTCAACAGAAAGAACAGAGCTGGAGGAATATCAATACCAAATTTCAAACTCTACTACAAAGCCATAGTAATCAAAACAGCTTGGTACTGGCACAAGAACAGACATCAGGACCAATGGAACAGAATTGAAAATCCAGAAATGAACCTACAGACCTATAGCCATCTAATCTTTGATAAGGGAGCTAAAAAAATAGAATGGAAGAAAGACAGCCTCTTCAGTAAATGGTGCTGGCAAAATTGGTTAATCACTTGTAAAAAAACTAAAGCTAGATCCTTATATATCACCCTGCACCAGAATCAACTCCAAATGGATCAAAGATCTTGGAGTCAGAGCAGACATTCTGAAAACATTACAGGATGCAATAGGAGAAACCCTAGGTCTCCTTGGCACAGTTTGAAATTTTCTTAATAGAGACCCAGAAACACAAGAAATAAAAGAAAGGTTGGACAAATGGGATTGCATGAAATTACCAGATATTTCTTATTTCACAAGTTTGACAATAAGTAAGCAGATCTATATCAGGTTGAAAAACTGAATTCTATTAAGTTGGATATGGAGTGCTGCTGCCTGTAATCCAGAACTCAGGAGGTTGAAGCAGGAGAATCATGAGTTTGTAGCTTACATTGGCTACATGATGAGCTCAGGGAGAACTTGGGCCACATAAGGAAACCTGATCTTACAGGGAAAATGCAGGCTCAGTCATGTTGCTATTAGATATCATGACAATGTCCAATTGCAACGAGTTTCATACTTCTACTTGTTTCTTCATAGACCAACAGTGGTTTACACATCATACTTTAAGTAGCTCAACTTTATAAAAAAGTCTTCATTCAACTATGTTTAGTCAAGGTAGTGTGTACACAGAAGCCTTATAAGTTAATATTTAAATTAAAATATTTACAAATTCAGAATTCTGTGAGGAAGTACCTTTTATCTTTGAAAACATGTTTTTCTCCAACTTTCTATTTAAGTGTGTGTGTGTGTGTGTGTGTGTGTGTGTTTGGGAAATAATTTAGCCAAGTTTTAAGTTCATATGTTTAATGATGTATTTGACTTGTCACATTAAGATAACTATACCCAGGGTTGACAGACATTCTGTTAGCCCTAGGAAGTATTTAAATACTTCATGGCATAAAATTCTTTCTTTGTTTCTTTTTGTCTTCAATATTTAACTTAGTTAAGTTAGCAGAATAGATTTTATAGTATATCATATGGATTGGATATAATCAAGGTAACAAACCTGTTTTAACAACATATATGAGATTTTCTCCTCCCACCCTATCTTGAGTTTAAAAAGATACTGTTATTAAAATTCTATCACAAAATTTATAAACATTGAGATAAATATGATCAAACATATCATATATATGAAGCCATCACAATGAAATAGATTTTAGTATAGTTAAAAATAGGTAACATTTTAAATCTAATGGTGCCAGATAGATGTGCATGAAGACTGAATAAATTCATATCTGTTTCTGTGTATCTCTGTTTCTGAGCACACACATGATTTATTAATAAAAATGTGCATAGCTTTAAGGTATAAGACAAATGCTGTTCTCCTTTAGCAGCATGATAAGGCAAGTCTCTGTTAACTTAAACTACCCTTCTGGTAATTTAAAAGCCCATTTCTCTCTTGATGATGTCTCATCATATCCTGAAAGAAGAAAATTATACACTTTTTAGACTTACCACTGACTAAGCAGCTACATTTGGAAGGATGTTTTGGTTTCATAATGAAATCATGTTAATAACTGAAATTATTACCTGCTGAGTTACTGTCACTATTGTGTTCTAAAACAGGCAAAACTTCCTAGAATGAGAAACAGTGTTTTAACTGATATATTTATTAAGGAAAATTTCCATAAATGTTACCAATTTTCATGTGGAGTAGTGATTTTTCATGTAAAAGTAGTCATATTTTTCCTGCCTCCCTTCCCTGCTTCCATTTATCCTTCATGTATGCTGTTGAGGTGGGCTAATTGTTTTACTCAATAATGTTTTCTTAATTTATTCTGAAATGAATTCTAGAGTTTATGTGAAAGTAGATATATGACTTTACAAGACTGAAATAGAAATTGTACATGATTGTGAGTTTACAAAAATAATTCAGTTAATATCCATAGTATCTTCTGTTGTGTTTAATAAATTGTATCTTAGGATTATACTCATACAGTCGATGGCATTCTTAAATCTTTATCAACTCTATTATAATCTATTTGAGGAATACAGTGACAACAAAATTCATCTTCTTTATTAGTAAAAAGAAAAAATGTCATAAGTAAATATTTCAAAAGACAGATGAAACCTACAGTAATACTTTTCCACATGTCAGTTTGATAAAAGTCTACTGATAGCAGGTGTTTCCACCATCTTTCACAGAAAGTCTGTGAAAGGAAACTGCACCACTGATGATAGTGCTGACTGATCAATTTTGTAACTCCTTCAATTTTGATTCAATTATCAATCAAGATGACTGAAATTATTCACTTACCAACTCTTGTTATACAGATAGTGGTAGTAACTGCACACTTTATAGTATCTATTGAAAAGTCACACTTCCTTTAAGTGATTTAAAAGATAATAGTTGATTTTCTGTTTGAAGAGATTTAGAATATTATCAGGCCGTGACTTTCAAAATTGTTATATTTCTATTGATTCACATTGGTTTCCACATAAAAATCATTACAAATGATATATGGTTCCAATTCCAAAGGCCAAAATTTTACCTTTGGGTAATGTTTACTTTGTAATGAAATCCTATATTTTCTGTCTATGCCATTGAATATAAACACAAATATTTTTGTAAATAACTAAAGAACAATTGCATGAATTATACTTTTGTAATTTTCTCAACCACAGGGATTATATTCACCATTTATATTTATATTTGATAATAAGTCTGAAGATTTTATAAGGTCTATTGTCTAGTATTCAGCCAATCTGTATAAATTAATACAATTCTCTAAAGAAAACCTTAGATTTTCCAAGAGTCTGATATCTCTGGCCCTTGCCTAATGCTTTTCCAATGGTTAATTTTTATATAGAAATACTTGTGTTTAGTGCACAACTAGTCATCCTTCCTCCCAGATGAGATCATTTCTCAAGGGTCTGAGATAACAGCTGTTGCATCCCCTTCTAGACAGCTCCTTAGGCAGATGTAATGTTCTTTGTAGATTATCAAAACTAAATAAATAAATAAAATAAGTGAAAGCAATTATTAAATTTAAATCACACAAATGATATGCTGTATTTTTACTATTTTGTCATGCATAATTTATTGTTTAGTGTTCAAAACACAAAAAGCCATTTTCAGATTAAGATTATAGAAAAGTTGGCAGAGTTCAGTGGCAGAGTGCTTGTCTAACATGCAAGAAGCCCTGTATTTTATCCCTGGCACTGCCAAACAAATAAATAATTACAGAGGTATAAAATTAAAATGTAAATTCATGCAGTCTTTTAAAACCCTCATCCAGGTACTAGATAGTGCTAGAAATTTTACAATCATCCTCAAGGCACTATAATTTGGATAAGAAGTTGGATTTGATTTTAGACTTGAAAGAAGAGTGATTGTCTACTTCCAGTCAGTCCCCACACTAGCTCTAGATACCATGTTTGTTTTTAAGCTCTCTTGTTTCAATGCACTCACCTAGAAAACATTACTAATTCATAGGGTCATTTATATGTTTATATTGATATATTTATTATTACTTACAAAGCACACTGCAAGTTACCCAGTGTGTAAGCAAAATTATGATTCTCGTGATAATCTAAGCTTCTAACTATGAGCTTTGCTTTTGTTCATTCATGCAGTCCAGTATGTTATTGCCCCAAATACTATATGTTTGAGTTACCATTCCTAATTGTATTTTATAATTGTCAAGGGTAATTCTAGTACATATATGGGTATGTTTGTGTTGTTTTGCCTCAATGTTTTATATTATAAATGCATAGTATATATGACTTCACTGCCAAAGTAAGTCTAAACACCTTCTTAGGCATTGAATAGGATTGAGTTTAAGCAGTTATATGAATCTTCCTACTTTATACTCCAAATGAGTTGATTTTTTCATATCTCTCTCTTGTTAAATATTTTCCTCAATGCTAAGTTTATTCTACTTTGAAGATGAACTTTTTAAAGTGGAGATAATGATATTTGCCTGTTATGGTTTGTTTGAGAATTGGAATGCATGATAAAACCAATTAAATTAACTAACACTAAGTTAAATGACTGACAATTAAATTAGTAGAATCTGACAAGCAGTATGCCTACACCATCTTTAATTGGTAGATAGTCTTGTTATTTCAGTATTATAAAGAAATGACTCATTATCTTGATGCCGTATAGGAGTTTTTCTATCATAAATGTTCTATCACTAGATCCTTGAGTGTTTTTGCCAGATGTGGTTGCCAAATATGATTATGTGCTGTGAACTACAGAATTAATCTGAATTAGAAAGGTCACTGATCATATAAAATTTATATGCTAGTCCGGGAAATATACCACTCTGCAGGATGTTTCTTAATAATGTATTATACTGTGTATTCTTTTTAATTAGATGTTTTTATATTGCTTCAATCTGTTACTAATTATTAATCTATTAACTAGGTTCTCATTGTTTCTACTTTGAGCTGGATCATCCTAAACTCTGTGTTTCTCTTTGGCAGCTCTTTCAAGCATCTGATTGGAGGGCTGGATGATGTTTCTAATAAAGCTTATGAGGATGCAGAAGCTAAAGCAAAGTAAGTGATACTACTTTCTAAGGCCTTTACTTTGATAAAGATGCTGAATAGAGATAAGATCAAAGGCTTTCATCAACTTAACTTAGTCAAATACTCCAATACAAGAAGAATCTACTTTCTTGAAAAGAAACACACTTTTGAATAAAATTATTGACCAATGGTTACTTCCTAAGTATATCTCTCTTTAAACATGAAATGTTAATTTTTATGAGAAAACCAACCCCAAAAGGAAAATAGCTACAAAAATATAGACAACTGAAAGCTTGTCCTACTGAAAATAATTTTGAAACAAATAGACAGTAGGTTGAACAGAGGTTTATGGAATTGCATGAAAGATAATATGGCTAGAACTGTGTACCTAGAAAAAAATTCACTATATTGAGCTTTGATGCTAGTAATATGAGAAAAATATCTGCTACTACATATTCTATTCATTATAATTTTGCATTATAATACAGCTCTTCTATAAAGGCAATTTGCTTTAAGCTTAGAAATTGACTAGTTTCTTGAACAACAACAAAAAAAACTTGAATTTGAGAGTCGCTATTTCTGGAAAAGGTTTAGAATAAAATCAATATCCCTAAACCTTCTCCTCTTGTTCCAAGTGCCTGTTGGTATTTCATATGACATGGGTAATTGGAGGGATTAGTTTTATATAATTTCATGTTAAAAATAGAGTAGGGCCAGTGTTTGATTTGTTGACCTTGTAGAAACATAAAAATCACAATAATCAGTTTTGAATGAGGTTTCAATCTGTGGAAACAGTGGATCTAGAACTAAAATATTACATATTATAACACAGGTTAACATTATTACTCACATTCACCCATTACATGCATGTATTTTTGTTTTCATCTCCACATACATTGTTTTAATTTTCTCTGAACTTTGAAGCAACATAATCTTCAACTCTGAGGATGGATGTCAGCAATGTAGGAAACTGAACTTGCCAGTTTTTATAGCCCCTTTTACAAAGGCTTTGGGGTTATGATGAAATAATTTTATGCAGCACATTAATTATGCATGTTAATGCTCAGCTTGGACATGAGTCTCATACATTAGTACTATTTCCACTGAGCTGACAGAGGGCCCATTTAAGGTATCTTGTCTATTTTAAAAGTTATAAAGACATCTTTGGATTTTATCCCTAAAGGATTATTTGCTTGCCATATTAAAAAAGATTTTATGTTTATTACCATAATTTATCTGTTTATTTTTTCTTTTTATTGGACATATACATAAGTATATATAGATGCACATACATAGTATATAGATGTACAGATATAGATATACACATAATAACTGGTGCATTGTTTTAAAAACTCATCTAAATCTACTTGAGGAATTAAAAATTGCTAAAGATCTTTTTGTAATAATGTGTTCCTGATGCTTTGGTGTACTTGTTTCCCTGTTAAACTTTAAAAGATTCTCTGATAAGGTTTGCATAACTTACATTTACTCGATGGAAAGTTGATATCAGAACAGCTTAAAATCAATACTTTCTGAGAAAGTGATTGTGAATCAGTCATATCCTTCTCAGAATCTATTGATGCTATACAATGTCAGCGTGCATGTCTCCTACACTCTGGCCGCTAATGGGTTTATTGATACATGATACAAGGAGAGGTAGTAAGAAATCCTGCTACACTGCAATAGATTCAGATGATTAGAAGAAAGTTACGTTATTCATTTCAGAGAGAGAATCATTAGCATAATGGCAGAAGCCACAAGTCTTGCATGGTATTCCTGTACTGTGTCATTCCTATACAAAAGATCTTAGTCATCACTGTTAATACCTGTCTTTCAGTCTCAGTTACCACATCTTTGAAATGGTATGTTTTCGTTGTGGTAATAGATAGTAGTTTGTACAAACTTTATAAATTATACAGATTTATGGGACTGTATGATATTCTTGGTAGAATTAACCATTAGAGATATGCTTTAATACACTTGATACATGGGAGGAATGACACCTACTGATTATGCCATGCATATTGTATAAAACTGATTTTTCCATAAAAGAAGTTTTTAATGTTATATAAACAAAATTCTATTTCTCTTATATCACTTAACCTAGAAAATATTTGTAAATATATGCTTATTAAAATGGCAACTTTTAACTGAAAGTCAGTTATATAATGGTTAAGCAACAGCAGGGTAATAAAATTATTACCTACACCAAGGTACTTCTCAGTGCTTTTATTCAACTTATAGATTTGATAGGTGATAAATTAGCAATTGTGTACTGTACAAAATTAAAGTGTGCAACAGTGTTTGATATATATACTAACTATTCAAATGATCACTGCACTATAGGTAATTAACACATTCATCTCTTACAAAGGTATAGGATATATGTATGTGTGTATGCATATGTGTGTGTGAAAGAGAAAGTGTGTGTGTGTGTGTGTGTGTGTGTGTGTGTGTGTGTGTGTGTGAATGGATTACATAATGATTGAATCAATTGCTGGTTAGATTAATGGCTTATTAGATGGAACCCCAAGTTATACTGGCCGACAATCAATAGACTCCATGACCAGATCCACCACTGATAGGGTTATCAGTTGATCAGATCTGTTGCTGATTATGTCAGCAAGTTGTTAGGTCAAATTTTAAATAGTTTAGCCACTGACTGGATCAAATACTGATCAGATCAAATACTGATCAGATTACATAATTAATAGATTCAACCCCACTCTTGATTAGACCAACCAGTGACAGATGTACACTGTTTTAGAAAATTTCATTCAGAAAAAACTTGTTCCAGATTTTTTATTCAGTTCATGTTAAAACTCAATGTTCCTTGATATTGATGGGCATTTGGAAAATGGAAATCACATGATGAAAATATCTAAATTCTTGGATCCAATTCTAGAGAAAATGGTAAAAAAAAAGGACTGTATTCCTAAAAATAGCCACTTAAAAATAAATATTGGAGGCATTATTGTTATATCTCTTATAGTGTTATATCTTATATCTCTTATATTGTTATATCTCTTATATTGTTATATCTCTTATAGTGTTGGTACTTTATAAACTCAATAAATAAGGTCAAAAGATTTCCTAAATGGAATCATCTTTTAATAATATATCTTGTCACTCAGAAAAAGGCAAAGTACCAGTTATTCCCCAGGGAGACTGTTTTAGATGCATTAATAATTTTAAACATATTTGTATTAATATTGCTGTTGGTCATTATTGAATTTCTTCTCATTAACTACATTGCCACTTGACTTTGTATAAAGAATTTAGAAAACTTTCCTACAATGTAGAACTTAGGAACACACTCTTCTAATTGGTTAGATTAATGGCTCATTAGATGGAACCCCAAGTTGGATTGGCCAATGATCAATAGACTCCATGACCAGATCCACCAATGATATGGTTATCAGTTAATCAGATTTGTTGTTTATTATGTCAGCAAGTTATTAGGTCAAATTTCAAATAGTATAGTCTCAGACTGGATCAAATACTGAACAGATCAAATACTTATCAGATTACCTAATGAATGGATTTGACACCACCCCTGATTAGCCCAACCAGTGACAAATATATATTGTTATAGCAAATTTCATTCAGATAAAATTTGTTCCAAAGTTTTGTTTAGTTCATGCTAAAACTGGGTAATTTTGTAATGCCTCTAAATCATTATGTAGATCACAAATTCTGTACCATTAGTACTGAAGTGATTTGGCTCCATTGAACCAGCTTTAGCTTTTCAAGGTCTCCTTAAGTTTGCAACAATTATGGAAGATAAAACTAGTATTTCTAAAATCTCCATTAAAATGATCATGTTATTTCTCCATTTGAAACCACTATTAGTACTAAACTATAGACTGTTACTACTTGGGTGAGAAAAGAAAAAAAAGTAGGATGATGTATCTGTATTTTGGAACATAAAGACTGATTTTATTGAGACATTTAAAAACTCAACCATGGTGGGAGTGATGCGGCATGCCTGTAACCTCAGCACCTAGGAGTTGAGGTAGCATAATCTCAGCCAGTCTGTCATATAGTTAGTCCTATGCAAACCTGAACTATATAGCAAGACTTTGTCTCACAAAAAAAATAAATAAATCAAACAACAAAAAAAACTTAGACATGGAAAACTCATTAGCTATTAAAGTTAGACCATCAGTGGGTTTGCTGCTAAATACTACATTCATCAGTGATAACAATACATCTTTTTCCAAATAAAAATGTCTAATATATATAGTATTAATATATACTTTACAAATATATAAATATATATAGCTAAACTTACTTGTTAATTTTGATGCTTTGTCATGAACATCTCCAATATAAACTTTGCCCTCTGCCTAACTATATTCCAAGATTAAAGTCATTCAATGCATGGAAAAAAATAATTATTTATTTAAGATGGTTATTTTTACTTTCATTATTAATAGAGATAATATGGCAGGATAAAAGGAACAAAAAGAAAAACAATGCAACATAACTACTATTAATGATCTGTGTGTTTTTTAAAAATATTTTTTATTGTAAAGATACTGTACAGAGGGGTTGCAGTTATAGGAGGAAGGTAATGAGTACATTTCTTATAGAGCACTGTTATCCCCTCTTTTGTTTTTCCCCTATTTTTTTAATTAGTTGTGGGGCTTGAATGATGGGCCTGGATGCTGTCCCTGTGCTCTTCAGCTCAAGGCAAGTACTCCATCACTTGAGCCGCAATGCCACTTCCAGTTTTCTGGTGATTAATTGGAGATCAGAGTCCTGCCCCTGGCTGGTTTTGAACCACAATCCTCAGATCTCGGCCTCCTGAGTAGCATGGATTACAGGTGTGAGACACCAGCATTGGGCTTGATCTGTTTTATAATTGTACTTTTAGTACATTTCCAAATTTATATTTTAGCTAGACATGATTGGCTCACACACTTCTGTAATGCTCAGAAGGCTGAAATCTGAGGATTATAGTTTGAAGTCAGCCCTATCATGGATGCACAAGGCAAGACTTAGGCACAAAAAAATATTCAAATGAGGAGCTTGTTTAAGACAAACACTGTTGCTTGCTTGATATTTTCAGCATTACTTTTGATGATGAACCTTGCAGTCTGACACAATGTGAGAGCAGTAAAAGATGTTCTTTACATTTCATCAGCCCTGAGCACCCTTTAGTCACTTGCTGTGCTGTCACAGGGAATTGGCTCCATGCTCTTTGGCACCAGATCTTGCTCAGGCCGTGGACTATTCACTCATCAAATGCTCCTCTAGCACTAGAGGCTATGCAAATTAGAGCTGAGGCCTGCATTCTCTGGTAATGTCTGAAATGGCCTCAGGTCAACTAGCATCTAGCTTATGAGCTTTTGAAAGCCCCAACTGGTTCATTGGGAACTGAGTTTTTGAACACAAGCTTTGACATTTAGGCTTTTCTTATTAGTGTTTCATTACCAGACATTTCAGATTTTAGTATTCCCACAATCTTATCACCAATTTACTTAAAACAACTTGATCTTGATCTAAGCAATTCTCAGGGAAATGAGCTGAGAAAATCACACATGCCCTTCTCTTACCATGTAAAGAATTCAAGTGACCAATATCCTGTTCCAAAATCGGGAGCATATGAAATAAAATGGAAAGAACACTGAGACTAACATGAAATAGCTTTGAAACCAGAATTAGAACTTGCTGACCACTAGTAGGTGGAAAAGCAAGATAGCCCAGATATCTGAGCAATAAAAATTATTTTCCATTTTAGTACAGAGTAAAGGATAGGAAACAAGAAAGAATTGCAGCATTTGGCCCTGCACTAATAAGTTGGCTTTCAATCTTACAAGAACTGTCTGTTTTCAAACTCTAGTACATACAATCCAGCTAGGAAGATATATAGAATAGTTTTGAGGACCAGTAATACTAATAGATTAATACTGTCAGTGTGATTCGTGAATTCACAAAGAAACAAAATAAATTTTATCTTTCCTGATTTGTTGCTTTTTTATAAACTGGTGTTCAAGATGTGGCTTGGATAGGATTTTTTCTTTTTCTTTTTTCCTATTTCATTAAAAAATTGAAAACTCTCAAAGGACATTTGCTAATTTCTTTTCTGCAGCGATTATCTTTAAGACTCCCTAGGTAGCAAGACTTTCTAAATGTGAATCCCACTATGTCCTTGCATGCAACCTTTTCTAATTGACAGAGCAGAGGGCTAAAGACAATTGAAAATTCTTCTTCTGCTGACTTGCTTGGGCAAAACAGACAAATCATTGGTTATCTGACTCTTTTTTTTTGTCAGTCATGGGGCTTGAACTTTGGGCCTCGGAGCTGTCCCTCAGCTCTTCAGTTTAAGGCTTCTGCTCTACCACTTGAGCCACAGCACCACTTCCAGTTTTCTGGTGGTTACTGGAAGCTAAGAGTCTAACAGACTTTCCTGCCAGGGTTGGCTTTGAACGGTGATCCTCAGATCTCAGCGTCCTATGTAGCTAGGATTACAGGCGTGAGCCACTAGTGCCTAGGTCATTTTGTTCTTTCTTAACTATCCTTCTCTTCTTCCTCTTTCCAATAGCTTCATGAGTGTCACTCTGATGTATTCATATATGCACTGGCACAGGGCTGGGAAGCCTTTCTTTACAGTGGCCCAATGACCTTGAACAAGGAACCAGTGAACCTGTTTCCTAATGTGTACAAATAACATCATTGAAACCTTATCTAGTTTTTAGCTTTGGGATTCTAAAATGTTTAAAATGTGCCTAGTAAAAGATTCTTTTATATAAACAGTATTGTTATATTTTTTAAATGAGGACATCTTTCTGATTCTCAACAGATAACAGATCTGTTTATGTTATTTTGTGGGTCTCTCTTTTAACAAAGGTCACTAAGTTATATTTATTTCTTCTTTTTTCCTCCTTCAATTCATGTGCCCCTCTTCACTGCCCTACACATAAAACATGTATTTCTTTTTGAGTCTGCAAGTGTTACAGAGAGTGCTCACATCATTCAAAATATTTACATCAAAATTCATACAGTTTTGCTTGAAGTTCATTTTGACAATTCATAGTACTTAAATAAATTAGCCTTTTAGATATAGCATTTTTCATTTTCATCATTATACAAAAAATTTTCTCTTTCCAATATGACATTTAGATATGATAATGAGCCAGACTATCTTTCAATAAAATGTCATTAGAAAAATATAAAGTACATTTGAAACTAGAAAATGTTATACTAATATTTCCCACATGCATCCTTTCAGAGAGAAATGATTTTTTAAGTAATGAATTAAAATGGCAGCATAAATCATTTTGATACAATAAGCACAATATACTCTGTTCATTTACATCTTTAAATTGGTATTTGAGGATAACAAGATACAAAAGTGAGGCATGACTTTATGAGAGGCATTTGCATGTGTCACACCAATTTCTGGCAATGCATAAATTTCAAGTGTTTGTTGATTTCACAAACTGTATTAATTACTTAGGCAACTAGCCTGTTTCCTACTATATTAAGTATGTAGAGAATTAAAACCAAGGCAACTGGCCTAGTGTTCAAAACCTGAACAATGCAGACACCTCCCTAAGTTACTGATTGAACATATCCAAGAATTATAATACTAATATTCTTGAAAAGGGATTAGATATCTTCTCAAAATTATAAATGTCAGACCACTTTCCATTTAAGGAATTGGAAAAAGTACACAGTATGTGTTTACAAGCAGTTCTATATCAATTGTTAAATACTTTTATTTAGTGACCCCCCCCAAATTTTTTCAGCACAATATTCCTATTGTGCTAATAAAATTGGCTTATACAATGTGACAAATTTGCTTTAAAAAATCTGTTTTCCCAGATTAGATTCTATGCTTGTCACACCAGTTGACACAACTATTCTTGTAGACACTTTCTGATGGAGCTTATGGTTTTGTCTCTCAAGCTTCTGAATTATTATATTATGGAATAATTATACTAGTGATAAAGATATGTTTTAGTTTGTATAAGAATTCTGCATGTCAAATGAATTCCAAAAGTTTCTGAGACAAATAACCAAAGGGCCGTTGAAAATACAATACCTTTATAAACAGGGACTAAATGATAGAGGGTACTTTTTGAGTAAACATTGACAAATATTCATATTCCTTTCTGTACTGACTAGTGGAATCAGACCAATAACTTTGAGTGCCATTGTACACAAAGATTCAGGGATGGTGTTCAAAACAACAGGGCTGTAGGGAATGAATTAATTACAGTTGTGCATGGTGACCAACAGTCAATCACACACACATAGAACAGTGGTCCCATAAGATCATTCCATTTAATGATGTCCTAGCCATTTGAATGTGTGAAAATATTCTATGTAATGTTCATATAATGAAAAAATGCATTTTCAAAAATGTATCTCTGTTAAGAAGCACATGATTGCAATTATTGAAGTGTGATTACATCGCATTTTGAAAAACAAAGAAATTCTATGAAACCACATTGCTAAAATAATTGCATTATACAGGCTATGTTTCTCCAGGTCACGTTTTTATCTGTATGTGGCATCCATGAGAAATCACAAACTTCAAAGAAAATGTTTTCTTTCTCTCAAAACATACATATTCTCCCCAAATAGAGATATAGTAGTTAAAAACAAATAAATCTTAGCACCATGTCCCTTAGTTTGACCAAAAATAAGTACAGTATGATTTACATAATTTCTCTCTTATCTACAGTTACTTAAATGTGTTATAATGCTATTTCATAATATTCTAGTTTTTAGTAATATAACTATTCAAGTAACTTCAAATGAAATAGTTAAGAAATTTATTTCCAGTGGACTGGCACAGACAACCTGCCAATATAACACTATTTAGATGATTAAAATGGTTGCTTTATATAGTCCAAACTATTTTTTCCAGTACTGGGGCTTGAAATCAGGGCCTGGGCACTGTCCCCTTAGCCTTTTTGTTCAAGGCTAGTCTTGAGCCACAGCCCTACTTCTGGAATTTTTTTTCTGGTTAAATGGGGATAAGAGTCTGACAGACTTTCCTGTCTAAGCAAGCTTTAAACCATGATCCTTAGATATCAGCCTCCTGAGTGGCTAGGATCACATGTGTGAGAACCTGGTATTTCATTAGTTTCAGACACTGTGATCAGAATAGTTTAGAATCAGATATTATATTACATTATTTAATTTACATAAACTGAGTTTCTTGCTACAGGTACAGATGCCTAACTATCAATTACCATCATATAATCTCAGTAGTTTCATAAATACTATATCTCAGTATGTTTTAATATGCTTGCCTTATAAGCCTTTTGCTATTTTTGGTAATATTAGCATTACTAAAGGTATTCTCATGAGAAAGAATGTTTCAGCCTTAGCTCTATTGACATTTGGGCTGATAACATTTACATACAGTAGGCTGTCTTATAAGTTTAAGAAAATCACTGTATCCTGGCCAATATTATATTATAACCCTAAGAACTGAATCAAGGTATCCAAAAATGATCCTACACTTTGCCAAATATAAGCAGGGAGAAGGGAAAGAAAATAAATCATCCATAGTTGAGAAATAATGACATCAATAGAAAAACAAAAAGTAAAGGCCTAGTGGTAAAAACACTATATTATTAGGCACAAAATTTTATTAAAGTTGAAAATGAGACTTAATTTTCTATAATTTTATTTCTGAAGGAAAAGTATAGCTATAATAAAAGCATCATAATTGGCATCTGAGAAGTCTTTAAATTCAGGAGAGGGTTTGCCTAAACCTGATGTGTTCAAATGTTACAATAAAACCCAACTATACAAGGTAACTAATCCAGTCAATGGAAATTGACAGGTTTCTCCTTAATACTCAAGATTTAGTTAAATAGTAGTTAAGCCTTCAAAGAAGCAAAATTAACCATGGTGGGGTGACCAAGCCACTGGGAGAAGTTGTCTCAACTTTGGTTTTGAGATAATTGGAGTGGTAGACTTGTTGAAGCTAGCAAACACTGTTGCAGTCTAATACTACACAATGTTATTGGCTGGCATTTTTTACACTATATGTTTTGTCACTGTCTTAGCCTCAAATCTAATTCCTCTGTGGACAATACAGTGAAATCACTTTCTATTCATCTAAGCTCTTGGGTTATAGTAGCAAAACATGGCATTGTATTAAGACAGAAAACATACAAACAGATTTCAGGTAAAATGAACCACCATAATAGATGACTGACATTCAATTGGTAACATAATACAAGTGTGCATTGCTGAACTGACTGTATCACAAAGGAGAATGAGTAGGTCTGAGGCAAAACAAAGAGGTGCTTCTGAGGACTGGAAGTCACCAGTTTGACAAGCCTCACCAAATAGCAGCATTTTCACATTACACATTCTGTCGACAGGGTTTCATTAACTTTTAGTAATAAAGGGCATGGCATTCTTTAACTTCCTCCTCCGAGGTAATCACCAACAATAGATTTCTGCTACCACAGTGCTATAGTGTCAGCCTACTGCCTGTTGACAGGACTCCAATTCCCGGTGTGCTTTCAAGAGTAGTCAGCATGACTTCCTGCTGATGGAGGGAAGCTCCTTAAACAAGGAGAGACACAGCCTTGTGAGTCCATGAACTCCTGTCATCTGTACATCTTCACAGGCAGAAAGGGGAAATGGACAGTGCAGAGACGTGTGGGGAATTTTTGAGCAAGAGAAGAAATGAAAGATTAGGACAATTTAGGATCTCTAATTGCTTGAAAAATACATCAAACAGAATAATAAATTAAAAAAAGACAATTGTTTGCTGGGATTATTCTAAAAACAGCTGACCTTTGGAGTGGTGTTCAAACTGTGAGTCATGAGGAAGAGTCAATGAAATTCCTTTGGTGGATTATGATCAACCAGTATTTTCAGTATTGCAGAATACATGCTGTATGGTAAATAGTATTGCTTTGTGATTTTTTTCACACATGTGTGTATATTTCTATGATTGATTTTATATCATACTCTCTACTACATGTCCCAACTCTGAGAGAGGTATAAGTACAAGAATCATGGTCCAAGCACAAACCCAGCCCCCAACACAAGGTACTATGTGAAAAATGACTAAAGCAAAGGGGCTACAAGGCCTGGCTCAAATGGTAGAGCACCTTCCTATCAAGTTGAAGACTGAGTTCAAACTGAAGTATTGCTTACATAAATAAATAATTAAATAAATAAATAAAACAAGTAAATAAGTTACTAAATGAGAGGGAAAAGATGCTCATCTTTCTGTGTGCTAAGCACATCCAATCTAGCAATAGACTAGCTTGTAGTATCATCTCCATTATCAAAGAAGAACAGATCACTATTGTTAGGAATTTTACAGAAAATATTGTTTTTTTCTTTTTTTATTTTTTTTGTTGTAGAAATACTGTCAGAGGGGTTACAGTTACATGAGTAAGGTAATGAGTACTTTTCCTATTGAGCATCTTCACCTCCTCCTTTGCTTTTCCCCTACCATCCCGTTCTTCCCCACCTCCCCAACTCCACCTCATCTCCCCACCCTCCCATCCCCCACCCCCACCAAGTTGTAAAGTTTGTCTTCAACATAGTGTCTTGTACATCTCATTGTTACAATGGGTGAACCTGTATCCTTATTTCAGCATTTTGTTATTTCCCTTCCCCTCCCCAAATTAGAAAAACGTATATACAAGATGCAGGGCAATGACATCAAATACAGTGAAAACAGGAGTTATACTATGGGGAAAGAACATACACAAGAAACCAAAAAAATCCACATAGTACATTTTAAATATATTAAAAACAATAGCAAGAAAGAAAAACCCACTTGTGTCCCTATTTTGGGGTTCATTTGGCTTAACATTATCTTATATGGTTATATGTAAAAAGCTTTTGACATTTTCTGCTAGTCCTTGACTTAAAATAGTTATTGCAAATAAGGGAAACCATGGGACCTATGTTTCTTTGGGCCTGGCTTACTTCACTTAATATAATTTTTTCCAGGTCTTTCCATTTCTTAACAAATGTGGTGATGTCATTCACTCTGATGGAGGCATAGAATTCCATTGCATAAATATACCACATTGTCTTGATCTGTTCATCCAATAGACACATGAGGGAATGGCTCAACTTCTCTAGCCATAAAAGAAATTCAAATCAAGACAACATTGAGATTCTAATTCACCCCAGTTAAAATGGCTTATAATCAAGAACTCTAATAACAACAGATGCTGGAGGGGATGTGGACAGAAGGGAACCCTACTGCATTGTTGGTAGGAGTGTAAACTTGTTCAACCACTTTGGAAAGCAGTATGGAGGTTCCTCAAAAGACTCCACATAGAGCTCCTCTATGACCCGCAATCCCACTTTTGGGCATTTATCCGAATGATCACCAACAAGACCATACTAAATCTACCAGCACAACTATGTTTATTGTAGCATTATTCACCATAACTATGATATGAACCAACCCAGATGCCCCTCAGTAGATGAGTGGACAAAACTATTCCTAAAAATGCTTTTTAAAAATACTTCTAAAATTCATTCTAGATAGATATAATAGACAGACAGATAGAAATGATAAAGATTATACAACACAGAAGGTATGTTCTCTCCACCAAGTGCAGTAGTTTATCCTGTTGACAAAGACATTTTGTAGGATATGGACATTGGGATGGTTATTAGCGTGCTTAGCTAGGGCATCAATAACAATCTAAGGATTTTATAGACCTTGCCAAAATATCTTCTACATAAAGGAAAAATATAGGAATGTTTTTCTCCAAGAGAGGACTTTTGTTCATGTAGATTTGTTTGCAACTATCTAATGTTTCTGTCACTAGTGCTTCATGGTGTTGCTGAGAGAGCTCTTCACAAATGCACTCTAAAGCTTTCTTTATACTTAGCAATCCCCCCTTGCAGGTATTTTTGTTTCAGAGGAGGATACACAAGGTCAAGAGTTTCATTCATTTTCCCTTAGATGCTTCAGTTTCTAGGGGTCTTTTTTTCTGGCCAGTTATTGAATTTGGTGATCCTGAGCTTTTACTGCATTTCAAAAGAATAGTTTACAATACTTGTTGGTTGTTGGCTGATGCAACAATAGCAGAGAAGAAAGAAAGAAAGAAAGAAAGAAAGAAAGAAAGAAAGAAAGAAAGAAAGAAAG
>NW_012267250.1:4014975-4021395 GCF_000151885.1 Dipodomys ordii
AAGGAAGGAAGGAAGGAAGGAAGAAAGAAAGAAAAAAAGAAAGAAAGAGAAAAAGAAAGAAAGAGAAAAAAGAAGGAAAGCTACACTTTCCAGTAGGGACTAGAGCTAGCTTTTTAGAGCTGCCTCTTTAATAATGAGTATTCTCATTTATATCCTTAGTCTATCTCTTCAGAATTTGAAATCTTTAATAATCCTACAGCCACCATAGATGTTTATAATTTTAATCTGTGTGTTTGTTTGGAGACATAGCATAAGACCTGGCATATTCCCTAGTTTAGGAAAATTCTAACAGCCAGAAAGTTCAGATAATCTAAGTAAAGTTTCTAGAGTAAAATTGGTACTTGTGAGGCCCAAGAAAATCATGAAGAGACCATACATTTATTTTCTTTTTTTTAAAATATTTTTATTGTGAAAATACTGTACAGAGGGGTTACAATCACATGAGCAAGGTAATGAGTACATTTCTTATCAAGTATTGTTTCCTCCTCCTTTGTTTTTCCCTACCATCTCTTCCCTCCCACCTCCTAAATTGTAAAGTTTGTTTTTTCACATAACGTCTGTACATCTCATTGTTGCGATGGGTCAACCTGTATCCCTATTTAAACATTTTTTTCCCTTCCTCTCCCCAAATTATACCAACATCAAATACAGTGAAAACAGAGATTATACCGTGGCAGAGGGACATACAAAGCAACAAAAAAATCACATGGTACCTTATAAATATGTTAGAAACAATAGCCAGAAAGAAAAAACCACTTGTGTCCTTATCGTCGCTTAACATCATCTTATCTGACCTTTTCTGCTTGTCCCAGACATATACTAGTTATTGTAAATAAAAAAAAAACCATGAGACCTATGTTTCTTTGTGCCTGGCTTACTTCACTTAATACATTTCTTTTTTTATCATTTCAATTAGCAGCATTTTATATTGTACATTTGTTCATAGCTTTTAACCTATTGTGAACCTCAGCTAGGACTGTATATACTAATTATTACAAATGAGGGAAACCATGGAGCCTGTTTCCTTGGGTCTGGCTTACTACAGTCAGTCTGATTTTTTTTTAAACATTTCTAAACTATGAAATGAAAGGTTGTTGTTTTGTCTTTGGTGCCAATCCTTGGGTTGTAACTCAGGGCCTAGGTGTTGTCCCTTTATGCTCAAGACTAGTGTTCAACCACTTAAGCCACAGTTCCATTTGCAGCTTTTTGGTGGTTAATTTCAGATAAAAGTGTCACAGACTTTCCTGCCTGGGCTAGAATTGAACGGTGATTATCAGATCTTAGCCTCCAACAGGTTACAGGCTTGCCACTGGCCCTCGTCTGAAAAGGAAGCCTTATTTCTCAATAACTCATTAATACTTTGAAAACTGAACATTGATCCAGGCATTGTTTAGTGTGTGGATTTTTTTTTAATTAATAAATAGCAAAAATTTAAATGCTCAAGCAATGGAAACTACCCAAATGTCAGAGAATCTGCAGAAATCAACTATATTCTATTAAAGCCAGTTAAATTATTGAAAGAGACAAAAATATTTGAAAGTACAAATATATATTGAAGTTATAAAATTCTATGTATAACATAATTCTCTTCTAATAGTTTTAAATAATTATGAATAATTTATAAATATGGTGATCATTTGTGGGGCTTAGGCTGAACGTTTGCTATTAAGTCAGATGTGTCAAGAATGAATTCCATCCTTTATCATGACAACTATAATCAGGAAAATGCATATATTTCCCCTGATTTTACATATTAGGAAGCTGAAACCTGTGGAAATGAAGTCCAACATAACATAATTATGCATAGAAGAAGCTACATTCTGCCTGGCCACCAGATATCTTTTAGCAAAACCCATCTGTGCCCTTTTAGATCCCCAGCCCTTGTGCATATATATTTTTAACAGATAAAAATTTAAATATGTTATGTTTATTCCCGAATAGTGTAAATAGTACTATACGAATCTCTCCCTTCATGTGTACCATCCAGTGTCAACACTTATCAACTTTTTGCCACAACTGCTTTGTCTAATATTTTTCAATTTTAGTGACCTGTGTTTAATCACTCACATTATACCATGACTTACATAAACATCCTTCTCTACCTAGCTTCTAAAAATTCACTGTCCTGCATGACCATCATGCCATTGTCACAGATAGAAAAATGAGTATCCAGTAATCATTGTTCATTTTTTTCCTCAACATCCTCAAATACCTCTTTGATCTGTTAGACTCAGGATCAAAAGAATCCCATACTTTGCATATTGGTTATGCTTGTTTAGGTCTCTGTCAAGGAAGAGGAGTTCCTTTCTTGCCCTGTTAGGTTGCTGGAGAGTCTGAGGCAGTTGTGCCAGTGTACTTTATCTTATTGCTTCTAAATGTGGTCATTGATTTTTACTCTTTCTGTTCTCTGTATTTCTGTAAATAAAAGAGACTGACTTCAGCTGGGCACCGGTGGCTCACGCCTATAATCCTACCTACTCAGGAGGCTGAGATCTTTAGCCTTGAGCTAAAGAGCTGAGCGACAGTGCCCAGGTCCAGAGTTCAAGCCCACAACCAACAAAATAATAAAAATTTTTTAAAAAAAGAGAGAATGACTTCATTCATGTTTCAAATTTTGATGAGAAAATATCATAGTGATCGTAAAATATTTCAGTATACATTAAAATATTCTGGTGCATACAAAATTATTTCCTCATAATGGAGACAAAGAGTGCCTGAATGTTTTACTTTCAGCCACAGGAAGTTGTACCAGTGTATTAAGAGGTAACGACCTAACATGTTTGTTATGAACTTCCCATCGACTTTCTATTAAATGCTTTAATTTATAATAGTGATCATTTCCTGTATTAGCTATCTCATTAGGTTTTTAATATGATCATTATTCATTTTCATGATTCTTTCAATATCTATTAGTGCTACTCTTCTCTTATTCAGAGCTGGAATCATGACGCAAGTGATAGGGTACCTGGTTAACCAGTGCAAGGACCCATGTTCAAACCAAGTATAGAAAAAAACAAAACACCTCAGCTAGAAATTTAATGAACTATTCACACCCAAACTATTCCATCATAATAGGCAGGATGAGTGGTTTTTATCTTTCTCTATTAACTATTTATTATCAATTTCCAGAAAAAAATAATTGGTACTTTTCTTCTTGTTTATTTTTATTAGTGTAAGAGAATTACACATAGGAATTTCATTCTGATATTTACAACATGCATACTATGCTCAAATTCATTCTGCTCTTTTTTTGTTGTTGTTATTAGGCTTGAACTCAGGGCCTGGGCACTTTTGTTCCTGAGTTCTTTTGCTGTAGGCTAGCACTCTACCATATTGAGCCACAGTGCCGCTTCTGATATTCTGGTAGTTAAATGAAGTTAAGAGTCTCATAGACTGTCCTGCCTGGTCTGGCTTTGAACTGTGATCCTGAGATCTCAGCCTCCTAAGTAGTTAGAATTACAGGCGTGAGCCACCAATGCCCAGCTCATTTTGCTCTTTCTGAACTATCCTCTCCCTCTTTCCAACAGCTTCATGAGTGTCACTCTGCTGTTTTCATATGTATAGAATATGCTTCTTCAATGCTCACTCTACCCTCTGCTTTCTTTCCTCCTACCAACTGCTTCCCTCCCTAATCAGTACCCTTTCTATAATCATGTAAGCTTTTCCTCTTAATGCAGGCATATGTAGTCTAACTCACACTATGCTCTGTTTAATCTACCAGCATTCCCACCTTATTTCAAGACAACAGTGTTGTAAGTTAGGACCTCAATGAATGATGCCCTTAACAGCATGCATTTTGGGTTGACCCTCTTTCTTCCCATCGAAGTTTATAACACAAAGGGACTTATTATTTTAGGAGGCAGTCAAGGACTTGGCTAATGATACCAATTAAACTAAATGTTCTTCCAGAAACCATTAACTTCCTCCATAGACTCAGTATTTTTTTAAAGGTATTAGTCATTTGCATAAATGGAAAGAACTCTGCTGTGATGTTGGATATAGCTTGCATTCACAATACTAGAAATTCCTTTCTTATTAACTGAATCTTTATCTGTGAGTTTTAGAAAATGGAAATCTTATATGTGTGTGTACCTGTGATATATGTATGTTTGTGTGTATATATGGTGTGTGAACATTTGGGTGATGTGTGTGGTGTATGAATGCATCTATGCACATATGCATATGGTGTGTGTGCACGTGCTTGATATGTGTGCACTGGGTATGTGCACAGGTATTGGTGTGTATGTGTGTGACATGTACATGTGCATGATTGATGAATATGTGCTGCACCTGTGTGTGTGTGTGTGAGATCTGTGCATGTGCAGTACTTCTTTGCCAGACACTTCCCTGTTCAGGGGCTGTTAAATTGAAGGCTTTTTAATATCCACATCACTTGTACTCCCATTTATTTTTATCTTTGCTGTGATCTTCAATCCTTTTGTCGTTTTAGTAGTGAACCTTATGGTCTCTTTCGTTGGTCTACTTTTTTAGTGGACAGGAAGTTCCAACAGTTCAGAGCAATTGCTACCCAGTTCTCTAGGAATGACAAACTGCTTCCATTTTCTCAGCCATTTACAAAACTCTCCATCTCTGTAGAGGAAACAGTAAAGGAAAAATATGGTACTCTAGAAGCACTCCATTATTTCTACTGTGAGAAAAGCAAAAGGATCTGCCTCTGTTTTCTCTGTGAAATCCCACACTTAAGGGTTTGAAGACTTATTTAATCCCCTGGCCTGTCACTAACTAGTATCTGTACTTCAGAGGACTGTATAAATTTCTCCTAAAGCACATAGGATCTATCCCCTTTTAAAAGCCACAACAACTACCTTAAATATATACAAAGTGAGAAGTAAATCGTCAGTGCTGGATGCATTATAAACAGCTTCCTCTGGATCCTTTCAAATATTATTAACTTATATTAAGTTAAAAATGCTTGCTTCAAGGAAGAGAATGTGGGTTAGTATAGAAAGCTTGCCTAGCGTGCATGAAGCCCTGGTTCGATTTCCCAGTACAACATAAACAGAAAAAGCCATAAGTGGCCTGTGGCTCAGGTGATAGAGTGCTAGACTTGAGCAAAAGAAAGTCAGGGACAATGACCAGGTCCTGTGTTAAAGGAAAAAAAAAAAGATTGCTTCTTGAGCTAGAGGTGTGGATCAAGTTATAGAGAGCCATCTGAGCCTGCATGAGGCCCTGAGTTCAAACCTTGGTGTGTACAAAAAAAAAGGTTGTTTATTTTATGGCTAGTCACTGTTGTTTTTTTTTTCTTTCAAATTTTAACCCAAACCCTAACTATTCATATGGTTGAGATCCAGATGATTGAGATTCAAAACTAGTATAGGCAAAAATGTTCACAATATTCTATCTTAAAAATAACCATCCAAAAAGATGAGACATGGCTCAAGTGGTACAGTACCACCTAAGGGACTGCAGGTCTTGAGTTCCTACCCCAGTACTGTCAAAAGATCTTAGTTTATGTTGTATTTGAGAACCAAAATGTATAATTAGTATTTTGGGAGTAGTTCCATGTGTTCATCAAAGAATTGTTTTTCTATTCTAGGTGTTAATCTGATATCTAACTGGAGGTATTTAGTAAATATTGAAAATGTTATTTTCAAGAGTATTGTGAATAACTCTTCTGAAAAGTTTATTATTTTATATTGAATGGAAACAGAGCAAGAAACACAAAAATAAAAATAGAAGAAAACAAAATGTCCCCAGGTTTCATTATCAAATAACTAAAAAATAGTAAAGACATAAAGAGTTAAGTTCTTTTAGGTAGAAATTATATTTCTACCTAAAAATTTCCTGCTTTCAAAAGATCAATCATTGTTCTGTAAAGTTTATGAGGCCATGATACCTATTTGTTCCTCTAGCTAAATTATTGAGACTGCTAAGGAAAATCAATCCCATAAACTTTGCCATTTTATTCCATGCCAACAGTTTCCATGGAAATGATGGTTATGGAAGTAGAGACAGACTGAATACTGTTACTCAAAGATAAAAGTGATCACAGCACTTAATACTTAGGATTAAAATCACTTACATTAATTGAATTAGTGTTGAGCTCTTCAAGTTGTAAATAGAATACTGCAGCCACATTTACCCTGCAATATTAATAATAGTAATCAGGCTGATGTCTCTTCAAGTTTCTGTTTCTGTTTTATTTATCTCTGCCCTAATAATGTAAAGACTAATCATAAAATTACATTTAATTGATGAAGCAAGATGGGAAAATAGAAAACAAATTGCAATCTAACTTTCAGTTCTAAAGATTTAAGAAGTCTTTTGTCATTTGAGTTTTGATTTGCATTTCTTTTATGACTAGGGAGGTTGAGCATTTCTTCATGTGTCTATTGGCCATCCTTCTTTCTTCTTCAGAGAAGTTTCTCTTTAAGTCTTTAGCCCACTTATTTATTGGGC
>NW_012267250.1:4024240-4043714 GCF_000151885.1 Dipodomys ordii
TGGGGTGGGGAGGAGTTGTGGAGGTGGGAGGGAAAGGATGGTAGGGGGAAAACAAAGGAGGAGGCAACAATGCTTGATAAGAAATGTACTCATTACCTTGCTCGTGTAACTGTAACCCCTCTGCACAGCATTTTTACAATAAAAAAATACCAAAAAAAAAAGAAGTAGTCCCTTGAAGTTTTCTACCTAGACAGGCCTGGAACGGCAGTCTTCCAGTTCTCAGCCTCTCCTGGATTTAGGGATGATAGGCGCATGCTACTACTGTGCCTGGCGTCAAGTTGAGAAGGGGGATCTTGTCAACATTTCACCCAGACTCTCCTCAACTCACAACTCTATTCTTCACCTCCCTAAGTAGCTAAAATTACAGATATGAGCCACTGGATCCTAGCTTCAAGTTAATTCATATTGGCTTTCAATCATTGAGTCTGAATGATAATCACTGTGAAATTTTAATTTAATATATGTTGGATTAGCTTTGGATTAATTAATTACATGTGTGGGAATTAATTTATGGGTTATCATTAATCCATTAATTGTCTAAATTAGAAACTCATGATCACTTGGATATTTGTTGACAACATTGTCTTTTAACATATGTGCAATAGGTTTAGCCTGGGAAAAATTAATTCCACCCCCCCAGGACTTGCATGGTTCAAGTGAAAATTGAGGAGAAAATGAAAATTGCTGTCAATTATGATAAGTGTACTTGCTGACTTGATGCATGAAATATGCTCTGCATAGCATATAACAAATGAGTCTTACCTTTGTTAACATCTCAATTACCTAAAAGATGTTTTCAACAGTTCTGCAATTCAAAATGTAGGTGTTATTCCCTAGGAAGGATCACATACACAGGAGAGGAAGAAAAAAAAGCACAAAATGAAACGAGTTGGAGAGGAAATTAATTAAAACATAAATTGGAAAAACAAGGTTCACAGCATACACAGTTGTCATCTGAAACTCATGTATTTACCAACAAGGAGAGAGATTCATTTTGCTTTGATGAAAGTGGGAGGTTGGGGACTTGTCTAAAGAGACTCCAGGGTGTATGTTAGCTGCAAAACCTGATGTTGACTTGCCAATGTGGCATTGTGCTGCAGCAGACACAAGGCTGCTGATACTATGGATTTGTGGGCAGGTAGCTTCTATTAGAACTAAACAGTAATAGGAATAAAATTTCCTCACATACAAGGTTTCTAAAATATACTACCCAATTGATTCAATATTTCCAAAAATCTCTGAAATACGATAACATTTCATTGATCAGATATGCTGTGATTGTACGTGATTATTTTATACACATTAATTAAAGGAGAACATCTATCCATCTATATCTGTATATCTATCTATCTATCTATCTATCTATCTATCTATCTATCTATCTATCTATCTATCTACAGAGTGTTTTCTATGACACTCGTAAAATCACCTTTCTAAGTGATTGCTAGGGAGCTGCTTCATTTATACAGGCTTAATATCATTTTATTAGGAAAATATTTTCAAATATTCTGTTTTATAAATGAGCACACAGGCAAATAGTTAAATAGTTTCCTCCAGTTGCACAGCTAGCAAATGAAGCTATAAAGATATCTGTGAGTCAGAGGTAATTCATTGTGAAACATTAACTCTTTGATTCATATGTCAGCAAGTGAGGAATTACTCATATTTAATCAACAAACACAGGCAAACAGTTTCTGTATGTTCCATTAATTATCTTTGGATCCTCTGTTAGAGTTGTGTATTTAAATTTTGAGGAACATTTTGGAAAAGTGTTGTTTGGGCTATCGTTTGTTCTGTTTATTTTTAAACAACGTGAAGAGGAAGGAATGATCTATATACTAGCATTTAAATTAATTCCTTTTCAGTTTCATTTAGTTTCATACGTGTGAGAATGTATGCATGTAAATCTGATGTGTAAAAATGAATTTTGGTATACTAAAAATCTTCAGAATGTTCTTATTATAAAGAAATTATAAAGTTACCAGTTACACACTGATATTTAAACAATTTTGTTGTACTAATAGTGTGATACTATGATGAGTTGAAAAATTAAATGTTTTATTTGGTAGCGATGTGAGCATAGTGTTCTGAGATGCATGATGAATGCTTGCATGTGGGAGAAGCGTACTATCATTGATCCTGGTGTCTATTCCCAATCATTGCATGAACAAGCAGGCAGCTAGATGATGCATGGATGTAAGGGCAGCAGGTGGAGGCTCGAGAGTAAGGAATGCCGCAATCCTTGTTTCTCTTATGAAGTCAGGCCTCCAGGGAGCAAAAGTATGTTGTTGTTTTGAATGTTAAGAATGGAAGCATGCTACTTGCCTCTGGTATGAAGACATGAAAAACCATCTGATCATGGTTACAGTGCATTTAGTGGAAATGTTTTCATAAATCATTTCAGGAGCGTTAATAACATAAATGTGTTGCATTGAACAATTTAGTTGTTCATCTCCAAAATTTCAAAATGTACAGTGTTTTCTTAAATATTATACTTGTCTTTAAAACATCCCTAAAGCTCCCAAATGTCAAATTGCCTTTAGCTTTTGAAGCTCCCTTTTTTTTGTCAGTTGTGGGGCTTGAACTCTGGGCTTAGGTGTGGTCCCCCAGCTCTTCAGCTCAAGGCTAGCACTCTACCACTTGAGTCACAATGCCACTTCCGGTTTTCTGGTGGTTTCTTGGAGATAAGCATCTCATGGTCTTTCCTGCCCGGGTTGGTTTCCAACAGCGATCCTCAGATCTCAACCTCCTGAGTAGCTAGGATTACAGGCGTGAGCCACCAGCGCCCGGCTGTTTTAAATGC
Organism: Dipodomys ordii; assembly: GCF_000151885.1. Lineage (NCBI taxonomy): Eukaryota > Metazoa > Chordata > Mammalia > Rodentia > Heteromyidae > Dipodomys > Dipodomys ordii. Next base: position 4,027,044 of record NW_012267250.1, read on the forward strand.
ATGTCCCAGGATTGTCAGGATGTGTGGCGTGTATGTGGATTTCTCAGTGGAGGGGAATAATCAGTGTTAGGCAGCTCTCAGCTTTGTAAATCAAACCTTGGTTTATGAGGCAATCCCCAAGGAGGAGGAAGGGTTTGCTCCTTCCCTTTGCCTTTGCAAGGCATTCTTTCCACCCTAGCAAGTAAATAAACTCATGTTCGACTTCAGTTGTTGGCTAGATAAAAATAATAAACATGTCAACTGAGGACAAAATTACAACAAGTGACTCTACTGTTCATTGTTTGAAAGTGTGCTTTTATATAATCTGAGTAAAGTTAACAGAAAAGGAACACTAAAGCACGGCAAATGTTGGGTCCCTAAGAAGACTTTGCAGAAAGATTTATCTGGCAAGTTAAAAGCTTTCAAGTATAACCCTGTTCTTGAAAAGTCAATATCACAGAGACAGCAACACATTCAATCTGCTTGCTTTCCTCGCTAAGTTAGAGTACAACTGGTTAGTCCATTTGAAAACTGTCCCAAATTACCTGGGTGGTCATATTGGAACAATATCATTCTCACAGTTTTTAAGGTAGAAGAGTAATTCCCCTATCAAGTTTCTTTACTTAAAAGAAGAAATACCCCTCACTGAGTCTAGACAAGTGGGTTCAATCATGTTAAAACCAAACTTTGCAAATCCTTTAAAATGATCTGGCTTTGCATATTACTATATCGAGCTATAGAAGCCACACGAAAGCTTCTGCTCATCACAGGTACTCTGGGATGTTTACTATACCTTTCCTGGTCACCATAGTACTGTCTGGACCAGAGAAAAGGATGATCTACAATATATCGTACAGATCAAAGTCTCCAAGCTCTTTTCTTACTTCTTTCCAGAGAAGAATGTAGCTTGCATTATTTTATTTCTTTAGTCAGTTAATGTCTTGAGTTTGAGTTTACTCACATAACTCTGGTGGAAGAAGACAAACACAATGTTTTCAATATTCATATAGTTTATTACATTCTGTCTAATGCCTTTGCATGGCTCAGCTAATTTGTTGTTTTTCTAGATAGATACACATTAAAATTTGAACATCTGTAGTATACAATTTTGAGAGAATAAATTTGAAAATTACATCCCTTAAGGGTATAATTACTTGACTTAATTGGCATACAACTTGATAAATATTTGTTCCATGGAAGGAAATTGTTTGCTTGGGAATTTTACTGGTGACTGATATACATAGCTTTCATGACTTAACATTTCATGACTGAGCCAGAGAAATTGTGATAACAATGGTTCTCATGGTGTAATCTACATGCACTTTTAGGAAATATAGATAGTAATTTTGCAATGTGTGAAAAAGAGTTTAGGACAGAAGTATGAGCAAACAAAGCCAAGATCATCTATAATCATTATAATAAAATAAGTTATAATATTATATTAGTTTCCTATTGCTGTGATAATTACTACAGACTACCAGTTCTAGAGTCCAGAAATCCTAGATTGATATCATTGGGTTCCCTGAAGTACCAGCAAGACATACTCTTCTCCAGTTTCTAGAAAATAATCCATTATCTGCTTCTTCCACCTTCTGGTTGATTCTAGCATTCCCTGAGTTTTGGCTGTATCATTTTTCCTTATCTTTTCGTGTGTGTGTGTGTGTGTGTGTGTGTATGTGTGTGTGAGTGTGTGTGTGTGTGTGAGTGTGTGTGTATGTTTGTGTTGGTATAATATTTAGGGTCCACAAGGATAATCCAGGGTAATGCCTTCATCAAAATTCATTTATACCATAACTGCCAAGATACTTTTTCCAATTATGGAAACATGTACAAGGATTAGGCTGATGTTTCCCCAAGGACTGTGCTTTGCCTACCAGAAGAAGCTGACTGGCTGAGCTCATCCGGTGTGTCATGACCTTGATTCCTTTTCATCCTACATATAGATGATGCTCATCAGAACATCTTAATGTGAGATTTAAAGAGAGCTGAGATTGGATTCCAGTTATCTTGCCCTTGTCCTTTTTTCTCTTTTTAACACTCCAACTCTATTCTAATTCTTCTCCCTATGGTTCAGTGCAGAGAACAACAACCTTATTCCATAAAGTTCCCAGGTATACATACTCCCAGAGCTGCCATTTTGACTATGGCATTCCTTTTGTAGGTTTCATAGTATTTACCATATTATCCTCTACATTACATTCACAGGTAAATGAAAAATATCATTTTAAGAAAGTAGAAAATAAAATCTTGAACTCTGTGTCTCCTAAATCAAACTTAACTATTCCTTCAAAGAATATTATATCTGCTGTTAATTACTAAACACACTTCTCTATTTGACGCCTTTACATAAAATCTGAAAGAGTGTTTGGGAGTGTTGGCTTATGCCTATAATTCCAGATACTTGGGAGACAGAAATGGATCATGGGCAAGGCCAATCTAGACAAAAAGTTAGCAATATCTTCCTCTCAAAAGCAAATCAGACATGGTGAGTCATATCTCCAATCTCAGCTGTGAGGGAAGCAGTTATGAGAGAAATGAAGTCTGAGACCGTCAGGGAAAAAGGTGAGACTCTACATGGAAAATAAATAAAAGCAAAAAGCGCTGGAGGTGTGATTAAACTGATGAGATGCTTGCTTGCCAACCACCATGCCCTGAGTTCCAACTCCCACATTATCAAAAAGAAAAACACAAAGAAAATCCCAAAAGCTTAGCTACATGACCCATAGATTTTTTTTTCTGTTTGCTTTGGCTTTAGGGAATATTTCCAAGGACTGTACTGAGCATCTTCTCTCAGTCATAACCCAGAAATCTAGATGGAGAACTGACTGTGCGGCACTCAGCTAGCACAGCATTGCCTGAGTGCTCCAGAGGGTGATTATGATACATCACCTGTTCTGGGATTTCTCGGTCCTGCCCCAGTCTTCTCCCTGGCATCACTCCATGTCCCCAGAACCATCCTCTCCCTCCAAATAAACATACCTTGCATGCAACAGAGGACATTTTTTAAGTCTTTTTGAGGACAGAAACCCTGGAGAGCGCCACTGTCCCCTGGTGTCCCATTCATACTTTGACCTTCGCCTAAGTAGTCCTGTGGGTTGTCCATTTTGTGGATAGGAACAGATGAACTTTAGCACAGGGAATGTTACAGGCCTTTTCTTATATTTTCAAGGAAGGTTTAGAATGCCTATGATTATAAAGGAGAACATGGGATTCACAAGTATTTCTTATCACAACAGTTGGAATTGAAAGGTAATAGGACCAACTCTCAGCCAAGCCTTTAAGCTCATTTTTGTTGTTGTTTATTTGTTTGTGTCAGTAGTGGGTCTTGAATTTAGGGCCTAGGCAGTGTCCCTTAGCATTTTCACTCCAGTCTGGTGCCCTACCATTTAAACCATAGTTACCACTTCATGCTTTTTGCTGGTTAATTGGAGCTAAGAGTCTCATATACTTTCCTGCTCAATGGTTTGACTAACAGCCTGCAGATCCAAGTCTCCTGAATAGCTAGGATTATAAGCAAGAATCCCTGACATATCACACACACACACACACACACACACACACACACACACACACAAACACACACACACACTGGATATGTTTATGAGAAATCTGTCCCAATGAAACTTGGGTCTAGCTAAGTCTCCCACTTACCTCATAAATCCCCAGCTTCACACCAAATCATTAAGTAGGGTCTGCCAAGCAGTCTTTATTGCTTAGAGGTTTTAAAGAAGTTCACTGTTAAGAAGTTCACTGCTTTTTTTTAACCTTTTGGTTTATTTTGATTTATAAATTTTTAGTTATTGAGAAAGTATGCTGTAGACAAAGAAGAATTTAAAACATTTTCCAACTACATTGTATTCGGGGAAAAGCACTAATTAAAAAAAAAGAAAAAAGAAAATTTACTGAACTAGATGTTATCAAGTTTTTTTTGGCCAAGTAGAGTACATACTGGAAGAGAGGTTCACATTATTCTCTGTAATGTTATAATAGTTGAGGTTCTGAACTCCTCACCTCTGCTATAGCCAGGTACAATGTACAAACAATGGAGAGTAGATGTCTTGCAAAAAAAAAAACAAGCAAAAAAATTAACCCTTTATTTATACCACTGAAATGTGTCAATTGTCACTGTTTTATTTTCTGGTTAACATGCAACTTGCTTTACGAAGCCCTAACTGGTTTTGAACTATATTATATATTAAGCCTTTGAGCTAAGGTGCATTATTATTATTATTACTACTACTTTCTTCATTTTTTCATATGAGGAGTATGAAGCATCAGATGACCTCATAGATAGCTTGAAGTTGAAGTTATAGTATAAATCAGCAACAGTCAGGATTTGAATCTGAATATCTCTTCAAATCCCATAGTCTTTCTTGAGCATAGTCACAATTATGGCTTTTATTTTAATCTGGAAATAATGTGTGACTAGCTTTCAGTATGCAAATATCCCTTATTTTTTGTTCCAAATGGAAAGTATTCAGCATAAGACAACATTATTTGTTAAAATGACTTCTGTAACCCTCTCTTTGTTGATAGTATAACTGTGGGTTAGTGTGTGTGTGTGTGTGTGTGTGTGTGTGTGTGTGTGTGTGTGTATTCTGTGATGTCTTTGCTCTTGAGATAAGTAACTGAGGGGCAGGGAGCTGTTCTGGAAACAATTATATTCTATACAACATAGGCACTTTTCTCTACCATACTTAATACATCACGAAAGTATAGAATGTTAAAATGGTTTACCATAAACCACATCATGTTAGAGCTGCATATCTAAGCTGCTGAGTTTGTCTTTACATCAGTATTTCTAAATCCACCTCTGAGCAACTGAAACAAATTCATGGCCACTGGGAACTAATGTTCAGACACTTAGGAACTTGAGTATTCTGCTGGGAATATCAGGTAACTTTGTGTCCATTAAGGGGAAGGAAATTGAGGAAAGATGATCTCTAAGACAAAGACAAGGGAGATAATAAAATAGCAAATGGCAAACACCCTCACAGCAAGAATATTTTCCATTTGGTCAAGAAATATTGGCTGTGTTTGTTCTTTGGATGACTTGATTTTAATTACATTGGAGAGGTTATGTCCTTAAATAATACACATTGCATATGTTTATGAGTAAATCTGTCCCAGTGAAACTTGGGGTCAGCTAAGTCACCCACTTCTCCCATAAATCACCAGCTGTACACCAAATCACAGTAGGGTCTGCCATGTACCTTTATTGCTTAGAGGTTTTTAAGAAGTTGATTGCTCATTTGATTTTTTTACTTTTTGGTTTATTTTGATTTACACACTTTTAATCATGGAGAAAGTATGCTTTAGATGAAGAGGATAAATTCAAAAAATTATCAGCTACATTACATTTGGGGCATTACATTTGGGGCAAGTAGAGTATCATACTGGAAGAGAGGATCACATCATTCTCTGTAATGTTAATAATAATAATATTGAGGCTCTGAGTTGCTTGCCTCTGCTATAGCCAGGGACAATGTACAAACAATGGAGAGTAGCTGTCTTGCACAAAACAAACAAACAAAAACCCTTATTCATAAACCTAGAATATCTCAATTATTGCCAAAAATATTACTGTTATGTGTTCAGCTTAACATGCAACTTGCTCTGTGTAGTCCTAGCTGATCTTGAAATATGATCCCCTCTGACTTAGCCTCCTGAGTGCTGGAATTATAGCATACACTATTATCTCTGGCTCTCTTCTTCTTTCCTTTCTTTTCTTCTTCTCCTTTTCCTTTCCTTTTACCTCCTCCTCTTTCTCCTCCTTCTCCCTATCCTCCTCCTCTTCCTCATTTTTCTCTTTTTCTTTTCTTCCTCTCCTTCAAAAATTTTCAGCCATATCAAAATGTCAGAAAGACAAATATCACATGTGTTTTCATATCCAAAATCTAGACTTCAAAATGCCATGTATATATAAAAGGGGAAGTGTTTGAGAACAGTAGAGTATATACACATAATGAATAACATAATGAACCCATTGCATTTTTAATGTGGGGTGACATAGAAAAGAGTAATCGAAGGGATGGATTTGATAAAAGCACACTGTATGACTGTATGGACATAGCACGATAATACCCTTCTATGCAGTTAATGTTCATAAACTTTAAATATAGATATAATAATGATTCTTTGCCCACTGGCCACACAAACCTCAAGCCCAGCTAGGCTTTGGTCTAAAGCCTATCATTTCCGTATGTTTGCTCTAACATATAGGAACACTAGTTACTATTGAAATTAATTTTTCAAGGAAGTTGCTAAGCAAGTAGGAGAAAGGGCTTTGAATAACATAAAGAGTTGAACTTTTTCACAAACTATCCCTGATTTCCTTCCCTCTCTCCCTCCCTCCCTCTTCCTTCCTTCCTTCCTTCCTTCCTTTCTTTCTTTCTTTCTTTCTTTCTTTCTTTCTTTCTTTCTTTTTTCTTTCTTTCTTTCTTCCTTCCTTCCTTCCTTCTTTCCTTCCTTTCCTTTCTTTTCTTTTCTTTTCTTTTCTTTCTTTCTCTCTTCATTTAAAATGTTTGTGATACTGGAGACTGAACACAGGGAGTCATGTTTTAGTTATACTCTGGCCCATTTTTAGTAGCTGAGATTATAAAAATACACCCCCATGTCTAGCTAAGCTTTTGTTCTTGCCTAGTGTTTTTGCTCTAGGTCATAATCTTACTCAGCCCTGGCTTAGTTTAAAACTGAAATCTTGGTTTCCCTTAAACATGCTTCTCTCCTAACCCTGTTTCACTCAGTTACCATCCATTTTCCTCTCCCTCATCTTTACATCCAATCCATCAGCACATATCTGTTTCTCTTTCTTATTGAAGTGCTATCTTCTGTTTTAGAATGCACTCACAAAATATATCCTCTCCCAGTTGACCACCCATCCCTAATCCTCTCTTCAACAGAGCAATCCATTTTCATCAAAGGATGGAGGACTGCATTTTACAAGTTAGTTATTTGATGACATCATACATCCTAGCTGTGATCTTGGATAAGTTAATCAAACACTTTTAAGATTCCATTTCCTCATCTGTAAGTGGAAAGAGTAATTATCCATGCTCTGGTGGTTTGATGTAACAGCTAAATGACCACTGACCCTTTGTTTGAAGCTTATTCTGTGTGAGCCACACTGAACTTTTATTCCTCTTAACTTTTAAAATTATCTTTCCCGAGTTGTACAAGGGAGTTTCAATTAAATGCGTTGGTTGATGAGTAAAATGCATCTTGATCAATGGCATCCTTCTTATCATTCTCTCTAATCTCTTCCAACCCCAGCCCTCACACTAATCTTTTAGATCCTCTCCACCCTTGTAAGGATGGTCCTGGATGCTCTTACCATTGCTAGATTCTCAAATTAGATGTCACATTCTCAGAGGAGCTTTCACCAGCCACTCCCCGCCCCCCACCCCCACCCCCCGGGTTGTGGGGCCTGAACTCTGGGCCTGGGTGCTGTGCCTCAGCTCTTCAGCTCAAGGCTAGTGCTCTACCACTTGAGCTACAGTGCCACTTCCAGCTTTTTCTGCTTATGTGGTGTTGAGGAATCCCACCCAGGGCCTCATGCATGCAAGGCAAGCGCTCTACCACTGAGCCACCTTCCCAGCCCTCTCATTTTTTTGTAATTCCCAGATTGCCCCACAACCTCACACACTTTTCATCAAAGACATCTGCTTGTTTCCTTTATAATATTTCCCATGATGTTATTTATTTTTATATTCTTGCTAGAATTTAAACTCAGCACAAGATATGTGCCTGTCACACTTCTCTGTAAACTGTAGCCTAAACATAAAAACTGAAATTATGGCTTAAACAAATGAACCAAAAATTCCTGAAATCTCTGTACTACCTGCTAATTTTATCTGAATTCTGATCCATTTAAATTTAGCAAACCAGATGATCAACCTGTCAGCTTAAATCATTCTTCTGTATATTTATTCAGCAAATGTAGTTGAATAATTAGCTTCTGAGGTGGCCTGGGCAAAAGATAGAGAATCTAAACCCTTCTAATTGTCTTTAAGTCATTTATAACATAATTTCCTAAGTTGTGTCTCAGGAGGATATGTCAAAACATGTGCCAACAAGTCAATATATTTCATTCCTTCAGGTTTAAGTCATGATTTCTTTTTCAACAAAATATGCATTAGAGAGAAAATCATATCTAACTGGTTCCATCCATAACTCAACAAACATTCCCTGACATTGGTTGGCTACTGTGCTAAGACCTGATTTCCTTTTCCCTTTATGCTTCATTTTTAAGGGGGGAAAAAAAGAAATGAACATCACCCAAACCAGTTATCATAGGTTTCATTTTCTTTTAAATTTCCAGGCTCTATCCTGGGTTGTGTATCCATGTATCACACACTGGCTCACTTTCTGCCCGGTCCATTGTCCCTATGTCCCACAGGTTGACCTCAGCACACTGGACAGCCTGAGTCCAGCAGCAATTCTAGTTTACCCAAAAAGCTTACTAAGTAAGCAGCCAGTGCATCAACACCCATTCAGAAAGAGTTTCCAATTATTTATTATATATTTAATATATAATAGTTAATATAATTATGATATAATTATAATATATATGCATATAATATATACATTATACTATATATAATATATACATTATACTACTATACTATATTATATATAGTATTATAATATATTGCATATATTATAATATAGCATATAATATATATAATTATATAATTTAATAAAATAAAATATTTCAAAAATATTCTCTGAAAGGACTTTAAATCCCATAATCTAAAGACTAGCTATGGCCAGTCACTGGATATTATGCACTGCAGAATAATTGGTTTTCATATGGATGATCGACAGCTGTCCAGTTCCACAGACAAGATTTGCAAATTCACCCCTCACATGGTTATTGACTCCCACTGAAGAAATGTGCTGGTTTTCAATTTACTACCCTCAAAATTACAGTAGTGAGGATTGCTTTGCTGGGCCAAGATACTAGACTTACAAGTGTTTAATTCACAGAGATGGACAGCCTTCTATGAACTATATTTATTACCAATGAGGAGTATATTAGATAGAACTTCTCAAACAAAATAGTTTAAGCATATGCATGCAGGTGCCTATCCTGTTTTAAAAAAAGGAGTTTGGGTATTGTAGCTCATACCTGGAACCCCAACTAAACAGGAGGTATAGGGTCATAGTTCCAGGGTAGGCTAGGAACAAAGTATATGACTCTATCTGAAAAATAACAAAGGCAAAAATATGGTTGGGGTGCTTGCTCAGCAAGTGATAGGCCTTCAGATGAGATCCCAATACCACATTCTCTTTCCCTCTTTCTCTCTCCCCCACCCCTCATAATTTGTTAGCGGGGTAGGATGGAGAACATGACACTCAAGTCACAAGAAGTGATTACCATTTATCTAAACATGGTCAATACATTTGAACTGAAATGGATATTTTCTTTGTCTCATTACTGGTAATTTATGCTGAATAGTATAGCTACTACCACCAAATGTTAGTACCCCACAGACAGGTTGTTTTTCCTGATCCTTGATCAAAAGGTGACTTGAAAAGACAATATATGTTTTTTTTTGTCATACATCATAGGTTTTCTGCTCCTCTATCCATAAGGCAGATGTTGAAGGAAAGAAGGAGAGGAGGTAGGGAGGAGGGAAAATATACAAGCATAATTTTCCTTCCAATGTGCATGAAAATTCAATGATTTATTTTTTTCTAGCAGAAGACTTTTCAGGAAGCTTATTTCAAGTATTGGCTTCATATTTAAAATCATACTTTAACTAAAATTTGGAATGAAACCAAATTTTAATTTGGCTTTTCATAGAAATTTTTCTTTCTTCTGAGGGATTATAGCCTTTTCTTGTTAACAAAAAAATCAAGTTGGCTTTTAGTTAAATCACTAAAAGAAAATGAGATAGGAACTCTTTTTTTTGGTAATATACCCAGAGTAAATTACCTACAAAAACGAAAAAAAAAGGAACACATTGTCTCTATATAATCAATTAGAAAGCTTGTCACTCAGTACAAGCTCCAGGTAAAAGTCTTTGTGACCTCCGAAGGACGTGTCCACTGTAGCAAGGCAGTAATGCACTTACAAAATTCTTCCTGATGGCAGTTCACAGATGATCCTGAGCTATGCTTGTGGCTTCTCTGCAGAGCCAGTTTTCTTCTTGAACATGATTAGGATGGAGTCAGGATATGGTTGGGATGGAAGGTGGAGCCCAGGACTGATGTTGGTAGGTGAGCAGTGCCATCTTGCTTCCAGAATGGACCCCATTCTCAGACACCAACTTAGCATTCAAAGACTAGAGAAGGAGCAAAAGCCACAGTGGAAGATCATCCATCCACAGAGCCAAGGATGTCTCCTCTAAGTACTTTTTAAAATATGCTTACCTTTAACTATTTTTCTTTTGAATTTTGCATGTCCTACCTCTATGTAAACATTAAATAGCTCATTTTACATAATATAAAATTATATATCACATGAAACACCTTTATTTGTGTGTGTGTGTGTGTGTGTGTGTGTGTGTGTGTGGTGTGCATGCTGGTACCATGGCTTAAACTCAGAGCCTCACACTATCACTTGTTTTTATTCTCACTGCTGGTGCTCTACCACTTAAGCCATGCCTCCTGCCTGGTCTTTTACTGATTAATTGAAGATGAAATCTTGCAGACCTTCTGGACTAGACTGGCTTTGTACCATAATCCTCCAGCTTTCAGTTTTCTCAGTACCTAGCATTACAGGTATGACCCACTCACCTCTGGCTAACAGTGCTTTCTAGTTATTTATAAATAACCATCTAGAAATTTTAAAAGGAAAAAACCCAAACATGCATTTTTAAGCATATTTAGAAAAACCTGTCTTTGTGCAAGGTAGAATTTACCTGCTCCATTCTAGGGTACATCCTTAAGATGTGGAATAAACCTGTAAATTTTTTTGGATGATCTTTTTAGGAAGATCTTGATTTACATATTTCTTCTGATGTGTCAGGCAGTCTGCTGGTGATTAAGACGTGACAATAAACAACAGACCTTTTTCCACCTCCAGGACTTTCCACCTTGTGAGGCCCATGAGCACATAAACACCCCATATCCCCACCTCCCACCTCCAGGTTCCTCAGGAACAGGAAGAAATAACAGAGACATGAGCAAACCATATGACACAGGATGCTCCTGCAAGGTCAGAACACTCAACATCTCCTGCAGAACAGAATCTGCAGCACCATCAAACTGTGCCAGTGGGGAAGGGGGTGAGCTTGAGGGATGGGCAACCACAAACACTAGGGCTATGAATGTTATGAAGAAAGAGGCCCCCACACAGTGTCCCTCAGTACCTTCCAACGAGTTCCTTACTGGATTCAGAGTCAGAGGGGAGAAACATCCCTGGTGACAGTCAGCTGATACACCCACTGTCTTCCTTGTTCCCTCTAAGGGATAAAAGAGAATGACAGAGAGCAGGTGACAAACCAGGAGGCCCTGCACTTAGGTGAGATGCCAGCACTTTGAGTGTTATGTGTATTGTCTATTTCATTTAGTATGCACTTTTAGAGTTTCTTCATCAATACCTATGATTTTATGTGACGATGTTACATAAATTTTACTCAGAAACCTTCAGCATGATGATGCTACTGTTGAGAAATGTGTCACTCTGAATGCAAAATTTATATTGGAGTTGATTTTCTAGATGCATCGCAGGGAACGTGTGCATTTCTGTGGTTACAGTAGCAAGAAGATGAAGCTGCTTTCTTTTGTGAATCTTTCTTCAGGCACTGTTTTTCCTCACCAAAAGGAAGAGAGCTGGATAAATACTGGAATAATCATAAATTCATGAGTTTTTCAGAAGAAAATTATGTATTTATAAAAATTTGAAACCACAAAGGTTGTTGGCTTGCCTTAAAATGAAGTGATAGTAAACCAGGCTATGTTTTTCAGACCTGTAACCCTAGGTAGATAGGTAAAGATGAGAGTCATAGGTTGAGGCCATTCTAATCTCACATAAAAATGTGGGACACCATCTTACTTAGTGGCAGGGCATTGTGTAATACATAGCTATTCCCAGCTACACAGGAAGCACAATTCCCAGGGCATGGTGGCATCCTCCGGTTAGGGAAGCACAGAACACAGATGACAAAGTATATGTTGAAAGGGTGTAAATATAAGAGTGCAAATGTATCATAATGCCTTGTTAAAATCTTAAAGATGGATTGTCTAGAAAAGTTAAAAACATAAAAACAAAACTCATGAGGTTCAATTTTGAGGCAAACATTGTACTCGACTGTCCTCTACTGGCCATTTCATGAATTGACCCATTATCACAAAGTCGTGAAACCAACTATAAACTAATAGATAGACCAGGAAACAAGCAAAGTGTATCACCAGAGAGAGACCCTAAATTCTTCCTTCTCTTCCTTTCTCTAACTAAAGAAAGAAGATGCCTCCAGACAGATTTCAAGATGGTAAAGGATTTGGAATGTAGACCATTTGGCTGGTAGTTCCTGATTATATATGCATAGCCTTCTTAGGCAGGAGAATTTTACCAAGCACAGAATGGAACTTCCACTTTCTGCCTCATTTGAAGCAATCATTCACCCAGACAAATGATGAGACATTTGGGGGGCATTTTCATTCAAATAGCTCCCAGGCTTGGGATTTTTTTTTAAGGAAAACAATACCTAGCTTCCAAAACACCAGAGAAATAATTTCACCTGAATTCTCCAAGATCTTCCAAATTTACACCAGCAGAGTAATTTTTCAATTGAAAAATCCTAGTTAGAAAAAGCATGCAAATGAGAATATTGAAACTCAGGCTGCCCATTTTCTCAGCTTTACCTTATAGTATTAATCTCGAGAGTTTTAGTAGAGCTAGTTTAGCAGTGTCCTTCACATAGATTTGTCTTTCTAGTTCACAGGTGGCTAGTGTTAGATATTTCTTCCATGGCTTGGAAAGGGAAATAAGAACTCGGTCTTCATCTAGTCATAGGGTTATTTGGTTTTGTTTGTTAGTTCGTTTGTTTTTCAGGTCATATTTTAGTCCCATTCTAAGAAGTAAATGAATTGAGATGTCTCCAAGATTTTCAAAGTTCTTTTAAGTGAATACTGTACCACCTTAAATCTGTTTCAATGAGATGGGGGGAATGGGGTGGCAGTGGGGGGTTCTGATGTCCTCTGGGAGAGCATTTCTGAGGCTGGAGATACTGTTTCACTTTTAGAGAGAGCACGTCCTATAAACTGCATCCTATATGCCATTCTGCTTCCGGCCCCCAATGACGGTGATGCAGAAAAACAGCTGTGGTGTGGGAACCATGCCGAGCTGTGTTTCTCAAACCGCAGGTCATGGAGGGGTGGCTATGGAGCCTGTGTTTCCCTTCCTTCCAAAATAGCAGCCCTGGCTCCTCTGACCTCGCCTCCTTCCACCTCCGAGTTGGGTGTAAGCCAGCTGAGGAGTGAGCTGATCCTAGTTCCTCTGTCTGTATTTATTTTTAATCAGACAGGAAAGGGGTACATATCCTGGGAGAGGCTAGCATTCTCTGAAAAGATCAACTGCATAAAACCAGTATAATAAAATCCCAAATGTATAAATTAAATAGCTGCCCTAGGTTATATCCCAGATGTCACAATATGCATAATTATATATACATATATATACTAATATATACAATTATATATATACTAATATATACTAACTTCTCTTAATTTGGAGATTAATATCAGATAGGAACTGTGGAAATCCACTTTAAGTTTTATATACTAATATGCTTTAATTCTACCCTCCCTCCCACTGGTATACACAGAGAGTTAGATTTAATTATTCAATATACTATAATACAAACAGCAAGCAAGCCCCTGTGTTTAAAGTTTACTTGAATACCAAGGATTAAAGGGTATGCAGAGGAATGACAGCTATGTGCCCGGTTCTACAGCTGCTAGTTGGTGGTTTGAATGAGACACTGATACAAACACCCTGTGTAGACTGCCCTGGCGATAGTTTGGATACCTTCCCAATGGTTGTTTTAGTAAGGACTTCATTGGTAACCCTTCTTTTCCTTCCTCCTTGAATCTGCAGTTGTCATGTGTATGAAAAATGGAGGTGAAGCCTGACAAGGAGATTCATCCTGTATGTACCAGCTACTTGAGAGGCAGGAATCAGGAGGATCTTGGATCAAGTCCAGCAATGTTTAAAGACACTCCCATCTTAAAGAGGCAAAACAAGGATAGTGGTTCAGGTCTGCAGCCCTCGCAACTGAGGAGACATACGTAGAAAGAATATGTTTGTAGCTAACCCTAGACAAAAATAAGACACTATCTGACAACTTCTAGGCAGTAAAGCAAAAAGAGCTGCGGTAGGGGCACTGCTGACATTTTTAGGCCACCTGCCTGCCTACCAAGTATTAGGCCCAGAGTTCAAACACCAGTTCAAACACACTAAAAAAAAATGGGGTTGGGGGAAGCCAATTAAAAATAAAATAATGAAATCACTATTTTTGGATCATTCCAGATGGCTTCTCAAATGGAATTCGGGCTCTGAAACATAGGTGGTAGTAGTTTTCCTAGAACAGGGTGAACTCTGAGTTCTCAGTATTTAGTCCCTATCTGGGTGCCTGTTTTGTGTACATGTGGATCACAGGTGCAGTATCACACAGAAATGCCAAGTGTGGGAGATTCTCATTAAAAGAGGCAAGAAGACAAAAGAGTGTAGACAAGAGTTCTAAAATGCTTGTAGGCTTCATTTAGGTTTTTGTTTGTTTCTTTTCCCTTTTATTTTTCCAACCTCTTATCAAGTCTGATCTGATTCCCGCTGACTGAACATAGAGGGACCCAGTTATAAGAAGACTTGCAACACAAAATTCAAAGCCACAGACCCTGATTACATACTCCCTTCATCTAAATAGAAGTCTTAAGAGATAGTTTATATATATATATAATTTTATGATATGATTCTGCAATTATCTCTCTTGAAAAATATTTGTTGCAAAAATATGTGATTATTCTTAACATTTTTTTTAAACCACAACTAGGATTTGAACTCAGGCCCAAATATTTGGTCACCTGGGGTTCTGCTATTTGAGCCTCTGGCCTAGATTCTTACTCATTAGTTTTGGAGATAGGGTATCATAGACTTTTTTTTCCCTGGCTGGCCTCAAATTGTAATCCTCCAGCTCTCAGCCTTCTGAGTAGCTAGAATTATAGGTAAGAACCACTGGTTCTTGGCTGTACTGAATTCTTAATGAAAAAAATTATTGTGATTAGGATACTTTTTAAAGGTAAATTTGATACCTCTCAAGTAGGAAGTAGGAAGAAAAGATTATTACCACTGTTTCAGGTGCTCTCATAAAATGCCTACCTATGCCGATATTCACATAGACTCATTTAATCAAAATATAGTTAATGTCAAAAGTTTTGTTTTCCTTAAGTACAATAAAAGAGAGAGCTACTATTCCTTTTCCTTGTGAAATAAAGATTCAACAGAACTTAGAGGGCTACATTTAAGTGACTGAAATCCATTTAAGAATCAAACAAGGGGAGGAGAGTGAGGAAAGAAGCATTATCCCATGGGACGTCTTTGAATTCACAGCAAGTATCACTCCCAGGAATTCTTCGTTTTTCTGTTTGCACTAGAGGATTATCAGACACTTACACACTAGGATGGAGCGTTTTTGAGCTTAGAGGCCACGGCTAGCCATATGCAACCCATTTACAAGCACATGAGACTTAGAAAAGTCATGGAAAGATAAAATAGAGAAGTTAGTCAATGCTTTGACCAATTGGAAAATATAATTATGTTATGTTTATCTTCTGATTTTAAGTAGCTAGCATAAGTGTGCAATAATGCTTTGTGTCTGACCTGCCTTCACTGGTGATACAGAATAGGATCAAGCAGAATTTGAAAGGAGATAACTATGATCAATAAAGTAGCCCATCATCTTTCTATCCAAATTCAATTGTTAACTGCCCTGATACACTTTCCCCCAGATTGATCAGCAAATATCTCAGCTTACTTGTTTTCTCTCTACCATTTCCCAGTAAACAGTAACATGCTTTAACTGATTTGTTAAAAAGAATTGTTTCTGAGAGGAGTCTAAATAATTCACTTGAGCTAAAGAAGCATTGACTAACCACAAATTAGCTGGAAGCACTCATGTTGATTGTGTGTGTGTGTGTGTGTATGTGTGTGTGTGTGTGTGTGCATGCACGCGCGTGCGCTGGGGTTTGAACTGAGGGTCTTGTGCTTAAGCACAAATACAATCCAACCAGTGTGTAAGTATCTGATATCCTCTGGTACAAGCAGAAAAGTGAAGAATTCCTGGAAGTGCTGCTCTCTGTCAACTCAAAGACATCCTGTGGGTCAATGGTTCTTTCTTCTCCCTCCTCCTTTCATTTCATTTTTAAATGGATGTCATATCACTAGCCTTTTAAATGTAGCCCTCTAAGTTGTGTTGAATCTTTATTTCAGTTGATCACAGGGAAGAGTAATAGTAGCCCTGTCTTTTATTTTATTTTTATTTTTTATGTATTTATTTATTTTTTGTGTCTGGTCATGGGGCCTGAACTCTGGACCTGAGTGCTGTCCCTCAGCTCTTCAGCTCAAGGCTAGTGCTCTACCACTTGAGTCACAGCGCCACTTCCGGCTTTTTTCTTTTTGCTTATGTGGTGCTGAGGAATCGAACCCAGGGCCTCATGCATGCATGGCAAGGGCTCTACTACTGAGCA
>NW_012267250.1:4043764-4054885 GCF_000151885.1 Dipodomys ordii
AGTTATACTCTGGCCCATTTTTAGTAGCTGAGATTATAAAAATACACCCCCATGTCTAGCTAAGCTTTTGTTCTTGCCTAGTGTTTTTGCTCTAGGTCATAATCTTACTCAGCCCTGGCTTAGTTTAAAACTGAAATCTTGGTTTCCCTTAAACATGCTTCTCTCCTAACCCTGTTTCACTCAGTTACCATCCATTTTCCTCTCCCTCATCTTTACATCCAATCCATCAGCACATATCTGTTTCTCTTTCTTATTGAAGTGCTATCTTCTGTTTTAGAATGCACTCACAAAATATATCCTCTCCCAGTTGACCACCCATCCCTAATCCTCTCTTCAACAGAGCAATCCATTTTCATCAAAGGATGGAGGACTGCATTTTACAAGTTAGTTATTTGATGACATCATACATCCTAGCTGTGATCTTGGATAAGTTAATCAAACACTTTTAAGATTCCATTTCCTCATCTGTAAGTGGAAAGAGTAATTATCCATGCTCTGGTGGTTTGATGTAACAGCTAAATGACCACTGACCCTTTGTTTGAAGCTTATTCTGTGTGAGCCACACTGAACTTTTATTCCTCTTAACTTTTAAAATTATCTTTCCCGAGTTGTACAAGGGAGTTTCAATTAAATGCGTTGGTTGATGAGTAAAATGCATCTTGATCAATGGCATCCTTCTTATCATTCTCTCTAATCTCTTCCAACCCCAGCCCTCACACTAATCTTTTAGATCCTCTCCACCCTTGTAAGGATGGTCCTGGATGCTCTTACCATTGCTAGATTCTCAAATTAGATGTCACATTCTCAGAGGAGCTTTCACCAGCCACTCCCCGCCCCCCACCCCCACCCCCCGGGTTGTGGGGCCTGAACTCTGGGCCTGGGTGCTGTGCCTCAGCTCTTCAGCTCAAGGCTAGTGCTCTACCACTTGAGCTACAGTGCCACTTCCAGCTTTTTCTGCTTATGTGGTGTTGAGGAATCCCACCCAGGGCCTCATGCATGCAAGGCAAGCGCTCTACCACTGAGCCACCTTCCCAGCCCTCTCATTTTTTTGTAATTCCCAGATTGCCCCACAACCTCACACACTTTTCATCAAAGACATCTGCTTGTTTCCTTTATAATATTTCCCATGATGTTATTTATTTTTATATTCTTGCTAGAATTTAAACTCAGCACAAGATATGTGCCTGTCACACTTCTCTGTAAACTGTAGCCTAAACATAAAAACTGAAATTATGGCTTAAACAAATGAACCAAAAATTCCTGAAATCTCTGTACTACCTGCTAATTTTATCTGAATTCTGATCCATTTAAATTTAGCAAACCAGATGATCAACCTGTCAGCTTAAATCATTCTTCTGTATATTTATTCAGCAAATGTAGTTGAATAATTAGCTTCTGAGGTGGCCTGGGCAAAAGATAGAGAATCTAAACCCTTCTAATTGTCTTTAAGTCATTTATAACATAATTTCCTAAGTTGTGTCTCAGGAGGATATGTCAAAACATGTGCCAACAAGTCAATATATTTCATTCCTTCAGGTTTAAGTCATGATTTCTTTTTCAACAAAATATGCATTAGAGAGAAAATCATATCTAACTGGTTCCATCCATAACTCAACAAACATTCCCTGACATTGGTTGGCTACTGTGCTAAGACCTGATTTCCTTTTCCCTTTATGCTTCATTTTTAAGGGGGGAAAAAAAGAAATGAACATCACCCAAACCAGTTATCATAGGTTTCATTTTCTTTTAAATTTCCAGGCTCTATCCTGGGTTGTGTATCCATGTATCACACACTGGCTCACTTTCTGCCCGGTCCATTGTCCCTATGTCCCACAGGTTGACCTCAGCACACTGGACAGCCTGAGTCCAGCAGCAATTCTAGTTTACCCAAAAAGCTTACTAAGTAAGCAGCCAGTGCATCAACACCCATTCAGAAAGAGTTTCCAATTATTTATTATATATTTAATATATAATAGTTAATATAATTATGATATAATTATAATATATATGCATATAATATATACATTATACTATATATAATATATACATTATACTACTATACTATATTATATATAGTATTATAATATATTGCATATATTATAATATAGCATATAATATATATAATTATATAATTTAATAAAATAAAATATTTCAAAAATATTCTCTGAAAGGACTTTAAATCCCATAATCTAAAGACTAGCTATGGCCAGTCACTGGATATTATGCACTGCAGAATAATTGGTTTTCATATGGATGATCGACAGCTGTCCAGTTCCACAGACAAGATTTGCAAATTCACCCCTCACATGGTTATTGACTCCCACTGAAGAAATGTGCTGGTTTTCAATTTACTACCCTCAAAATTACAGTAGTGAGGATTGCTTTGCTGGGCCAAGATACTAGACTTACAAGTGTTTAATTCACAGAGATGGACAGCCTTCTATGAACTATATTTATTACCAATGAGGAGTATATTAGATAGAACTTCTCAAACAAAATAGTTTAAGCATATGCATGCAGGTGCCTATCCTGTTTTAAAAAAAGGAGTTTGGGTATTGTAGCTCATACCTGGAACCCCAACTAAACAGGAGGTATAGGGTCATAGTTCCAGGGTAGGCTAGGAACAAAGTATATGACTCTATCTGAAAAATAACAAAGGCAAAAATATGGTTGGGGTGCTTGCTCAGCAAGTGATAGGCCTTCAGATGAGATCCCAATACCACATTCTCTTTCCCTCTTTCTCTCTCCCCCACCCCTCATAATTTGTTAGCGGGGTAGGATGGAGAACATGACACTCAAGTCACAAGAAGTGATTACCATTTATCTAAACATGGTCAATACATTTGAACTGAAATGGATATTTTCTTTGTCTCATTACTGGTAATTTATGCTGAATAGTATAGCTACTACCACCAAATGTTAGTACCCCACAGACAGGTTGTTTTTCCTGATCCTTGATCAAAAGGTGACTTGAAAAGACAATATATGTTTTTTTTTGTCATACATCATAGGTTTTCTGCTCCTCTATCCATAAGGCAGATGTTGAAGGAAAGAAGGAGAGGAGGTAGGGAGGAGGGAAAATATACAAGCATAATTTTCCTTCCAATGTGCATGAAAATTCAATGATTTATTTTTTTCTAGCAGAAGACTTTTCAGGAAGCTTATTTCAAGTATTGGCTTCATATTTAAAATCATACTTTAACTAAAATTTGGAATGAAACCAAATTTTAATTTGGCTTTTCATAGAAATTTTTCTTTCTTCTGAGGGATTATAGCCTTTTCTTGTTAACAAAAAAATCAAGTTGGCTTTTAGTTAAATCACTAAAAGAAAATGAGATAGGAACTCTTTTTTTTGGTAATATACCCAGAGTAAATTACCTACAAAAACGAAAAAAAAAGGAACACATTGTCTCTATATAATCAATTAGAAAGCTTGTCACTCAGTACAAGCTCCAGGTAAAAGTCTTTGTGACCTCCGAAGGACGTGTCCACTGTAGCAAGGCAGTAATGCACTTACAAAATTCTTCCTGATGGCAGTTCACAGATGATCCTGAGCTATGCTTGTGGCTTCTCTGCAGAGCCAGTTTTCTTCTTGAACATGATTAGGATGGAGTCAGGATATGGTTGGGATGGAAGGTGGAGCCCAGGACTGATGTTGGTAGGTGAGCAGTGCCATCTTGCTTCCAGAATGGACCCCATTCTCAGACACCAACTTAGCATTCAAAGACTAGAGAAGGAGCAAAAGCCACAGTGGAAGATCATCCATCCACAGAGCCAAGGATGTCTCCTCTAAGTACTTTTTAAAATATGCTTACCTTTAACTATTTTTCTTTTGAATTTTGCATGTCCTACCTCTATGTAAACATTAAATAGCTCATTTTACATAATATAAAATTATATATCACATGAAACACCTTTATTTGTGTGTGTGTGTGTGTGTGTGTGTGTGTGTGTGTGGTGTGCATGCTGGTACCATGGCTTAAACTCAGAGCCTCACACTATCACTTGTTTTTATTCTCACTGCTGGTGCTCTACCACTTAAGCCATGCCTCCTGCCTGGTCTTTTACTGATTAATTGAAGATGAAATCTTGCAGACCTTCTGGACTAGACTGGCTTTGTACCATAATCCTCCAGCTTTCAGTTTTCTCAGTACCTAGCATTACAGGTATGACCCACTCACCTCTGGCTAACAGTGCTTTCTAGTTATTTATAAATAACCATCTAGAAATTTTAAAAGGAAAAAACCCAAACATGCATTTTTAAGCATATTTAGAAAAACCTGTCTTTGTGCAAGGTAGAATTTACCTGCTCCATTCTAGGGTACATCCTTAAGATGTGGAATAAACCTGTAAATTTTTTTGGATGATCTTTTTAGGAAGATCTTGATTTACATATTTCTTCTGATGTGTCAGGCAGTCTGCTGGTGATTAAGACGTGACAATAAACAACAGACCTTTTTCCACCTCCAGGACTTTCCACCTTGTGAGGCCCATGAGCACATAAACACCCCATATCCCCACCTCCCACCTCCAGGTTCCTCAGGAACAGGAAGAAATAACAGAGACATGAGCAAACCATATGACACAGGATGCTCCTGCAAGGTCAGAACACTCAACATCTCCTGCAGAACAGAATCTGCAGCACCATCAAACTGTGCCAGTGGGGAAGGGGGTGAGCTTGAGGGATGGGCAACCACAAACACTAGGGCTATGAATGTTATGAAGAAAGAGGCCCCCACACAGTGTCCCTCAGTACCTTCCAACGAGTTCCTTACTGGATTCAGAGTCAGAGGGGAGAAACATCCCTGGTGACAGTCAGCTGATACACCCACTGTCTTCCTTGTTCCCTCTAAGGGATAAAAGAGAATGACAGAGAGCAGGTGACAAACCAGGAGGCCCTGCACTTAGGTGAGATGCCAGCACTTTGAGTGTTATGTGTATTGTCTATTTCATTTAGTATGCACTTTTAGAGTTTCTTCATCAATACCTATGATTTTATGTGACGATGTTACATAAATTTTACTCAGAAACCTTCAGCATGATGATGCTACTGTTGAGAAATGTGTCACTCTGAATGCAAAATTTATATTGGAGTTGATTTTCTAGATGCATCGCAGGGAACGTGTGCATTTCTGTGGTTACAGTAGCAAGAAGATGAAGCTGCTTTCTTTTGTGAATCTTTCTTCAGGCACTGTTTTTCCTCACCAAAAGGAAGAGAGCTGGATAAATACTGGAATAATCATAAATTCATGAGTTTTTCAGAAGAAAATTATGTATTTATAAAAATTTGAAACCACAAAGGTTGTTGGCTTGCCTTAAAATGAAGTGATAGTAAACCAGGCTATGTTTTTCAGACCTGTAACCCTAGGTAGATAGGTAAAGATGAGAGTCATAGGTTGAGGCCATTCTAATCTCACATAAAAATGTGGGACACCATCTTACTTAGTGGCAGGGCATTGTGTAATACATAGCTATTCCCAGCTACACAGGAAGCACAATTCCCAGGGCATGGTGGCATCCTCCGGTTAGGGAAGCACAGAACACAGATGACAAAGTATATGTTGAAAGGGTGTAAATATAAGAGTGCAAATGTATCATAATGCCTTGTTAAAATCTTAAAGATGGATTGTCTAGAAAAGTTAAAAACATAAAAACAAAACTCATGAGGTTCAATTTTGAGGCAAACATTGTACTCGACTGTCCTCTACTGGCCATTTCATGAATTGACCCATTATCACAAAGTCGTGAAACCAACTATAAACTAATAGATAGACCAGGAAACAAGCAAAGTGTATCACCAGAGAGAGACCCTAAATTCTTCCTTCTCTTCCTTTCTCTAACTAAAGAAAGAAGATGCCTCCAGACAGATTTCAAGATGGTAAAGGATTTGGAATGTAGACCATTTGGCTGGTAGTTCCTGATTATATATGCATAGCCTTCTTAGGCAGGAGAATTTTACCAAGCACAGAATGGAACTTCCACTTTCTGCCTCATTTGAAGCAATCATTCACCCAGACAAATGATGAGACATTTGGGGGGCATTTTCATTCAAATAGCTCCCAGGCTTGGGATTTTTTTTTAAGGAAAACAATACCTAGCTTCCAAAACACCAGAGAAATAATTTCACCTGAATTCTCCAAGATCTTCCAAATTTACACCAGCAGAGTAATTTTTCAATTGAAAAATCCTAGTTAGAAAAAGCATGCAAATGAGAATATTGAAACTCAGGCTGCCCATTTTCTCAGCTTTACCTTATAGTATTAATCTCGAGAGTTTTAGTAGAGCTAGTTTAGCAGTGTCCTTCACATAGATTTGTCTTTCTAGTTCACAGGTGGCTAGTGTTAGATATTTCTTCCATGGCTTGGAAAGGGAAATAAGAACTCGGTCTTCATCTAGTCATAGGGTTATTTGGTTTTGTTTGTTAGTTCGTTTGTTTTTCAGGTCATATTTTAGTCCCATTCTAAGAAGTAAATGAATTGAGATGTCTCCAAGATTTTCAAAGTTCTTTTAAGTGAATACTGTACCACCTTAAATCTGTTTCAATGAGATGGGGGGAATGGGGTGGCAGTGGGGGGTTCTGATGTCCTCTGGGAGAGCATTTCTGAGGCTGGAGATACTGTTTCACTTTTAGAGAGAGCACGTCCTATAAACTGCATCCTATATGCCATTCTGCTTCCGGCCCCCAATGACGGTGATGCAGAAAAACAGCTGTGGTGTGGGAACCATGCCGAGCTGTGTTTCTCAAACCGCAGGTCATGGAGGGGTGGCTATGGAGCCTGTGTTTCCCTTCCTTCCAAAATAGCAGCCCTGGCTCCTCTGACCTCGCCTCCTTCCACCTCCGAGTTGGGTGTAAGCCAGCTGAGGAGTGAGCTGATCCTAGTTCCTCTGTCTGTATTTATTTTTAATCAGACAGGAAAGGGGTACATATCCTGGGAGAGGCTAGCATTCTCTGAAAAGATCAACTGCATAAAACCAGTATAATAAAATCCCAAATGTATAAATTAAATAGCTGCCCTAGGTTATATCCCAGATGTCACAATATGCATAATTATATATACATATATATACTAATATATACAATTATATATATACTAATATATACTAACTTCTCTTAATTTGGAGATTAATATCAGATAGGAACTGTGGAAATCCACTTTAAGTTTTATATACTAATATGCTTTAATTCTACCCTCCCTCCCACTGGTATACACAGAGAGTTAGATTTAATTATTCAATATACTATAATACAAACAGCAAGCAAGCCCCTGTGTTTAAAGTTTACTTGAATACCAAGGATTAAAGGGTATGCAGAGGAATGACAGCTATGTGCCCGGTTCTACAGCTGCTAGTTGGTGGTTTGAATGAGACACTGATACAAACACCCTGTGTAGACTGCCCTGGCGATAGTTTGGATACCTTCCCAATGGTTGTTTTAGTAAGGACTTCATTGGTAACCCTTCTTTTCCTTCCTCCTTGAATCTGCAGTTGTCATGTGTATGAAAAATGGAGGTGAAGCCTGACAAGGAGATTCATCCTGTATGTACCAGCTACTTGAGAGGCAGGAATCAGGAGGATCTTGGATCAAGTCCAGCAATGTTTAAAGACACTCCCATCTTAAAGAGGCAAAACAAGGATAGTGGTTCAGGTCTGCAGCCCTCGCAACTGAGGAGACATACGTAGAAAGAATATGTTTGTAGCTAACCCTAGACAAAAATAAGACACTATCTGACAACTTCTAGGCAGTAAAGCAAAAAGAGCTGCGGTAGGGGCACTGCTGACATTTTTAGGCCACCTGCCTGCCTACCAAGTATTAGGCCCAGAGTTCAAACACCAGTTCAAACACACTAAAAAAAAATGGGGTTGGGGGAAGCCAATTAAAAATAAAATAATGAAATCACTATTTTTGGATCATTCCAGATGGCTTCTCAAATGGAATTCGGGCTCTGAAACATAGGTGGTAGTAGTTTTCCTAGAACAGGGTGAACTCTGAGTTCTCAGTATTTAGTCCCTATCTGGGTGCCTGTTTTGTGTACATGTGGATCACAGGTGCAGTATCACACAGAAATGCCAAGTGTGGGAGATTCTCATTAAAAGAGGCAAGAAGACAAAAGAGTGTAGACAAGAGTTCTAAAATGCTTGTAGGCTTCATTTAGGTTTTTGTTTGTTTCTTTTCCCTTTTATTTTTCCAACCTCTTATCAAGTCTGATCTGATTCCCGCTGACTGAACATAGAGGGACCCAGTTATAAGAAGACTTGCAACACAAAATTCAAAGCCACAGACCCTGATTACATACTCCCTTCATCTAAATAGAAGTCTTAAGAGATAGTTTATATATATATATAATTTTATGATATGATTCTGCAATTATCTCTCTTGAAAAATATTTGTTGCAAAAATATGTGATTATTCTTAACATTTTTTTTAAACCACAACTAGGATTTGAACTCAGGCCCAAATATTTGGTCACCTGGGGTTCTGCTATTTGAGCCTCTGGCCTAGATTCTTACTCATTAGTTTTGGAGATAGGGTATCATAGACTTTTTTTTCCCTGGCTGGCCTCAAATTGTAATCCTCCAGCTCTCAGCCTTCTGAGTAGCTAGAATTATAGGTAAGAACCACTGGTTCTTGGCTGTACTGAATTCTTAATGAAAAAAATTATTGTGATTAGGATACTTTTTAAAGGTAAATTTGATACCTCTCAAGTAGGAAGTAGGAAGAAAAGATTATTACCACTGTTTCAGGTGCTCTCATAAAATGCCTACCTATGCCGATATTCACATAGACTCATTTAATCAAAATATAGTTAATGTCAAAAGTTTTGTTTTCCTTAAGTACAATAAAAGAGAGAGCTACTATTCCTTTTCCTTGTGAAATAAAGATTCAACAGAACTTAGAGGGCTACATTTAAGTGACTGAAATCCATTTAAGAATCAAACAAGGGGAGGAGAGTGAGGAAAGAAGCATTATCCCATGGGACGTCTTTGAATTCACAGCAAGTATCACTCCCAGGAATTCTTCGTTTTTCTGTTTGCACTAGAGGATTATCAGACACTTACACACTAGGATGGAGCGTTTTTGAGCTTAGAGGCCACGGCTAGCCATATGCAACCCATTTACAAGCACATGAGACTTAGAAAAGTCATGGAAAGATAAAATAGAGAAGTTAGTCAATGCTTTGACCAATTGGAAAATATAATTATGTTATGTTTATCTTCTGATTTTAAGTAGCTAGCATAAGTGTGCAATAATGCTTTGTGTCTGACCTGCCTTCACTGGTGATACAGAATAGGATCAAGCAGAATTTGAAAGGAGATAACTATGATCAATAAAGTAGCCCATCATCTTTCTATCCAAATTCAATTGTTAACTGCCCTGATACACTTTCCCCCAGATTGATCAGCAAATATCTCAGCTTACTTGTTTTCTCTCTACCATTTCCCAGTAAACAGTAACATGCTTTAACTGATTTGTTAAAAAGAATTGTTTCTGAGAGGAGTCTAAATAATTCACTTGAGCTAAAGAAGCATTGACTAACCACAAATTAGCTGGAAGCACTCATGTTGATTGTGTGTGTGTGTGTGTGTATGTGTGTGTGTGTGTGTGTGCATGCACGCGCGTGCGCTGGGGTTTGAACTGAGGGTCTTGTGCTTAAGCACAAATACAATCCAACCAGTGTGTAAGTATCTGATATCCTCTGGTACAAGCAGAAAAGTGAAGAATTCCTGGAAGTGCTGCTCTCTGTCAACTCAAAGACATCCTGTGGGTCAATGGTTCTTTCTTCTCCCTCCTCCTTTCATTTCATTTTTAAATGGATGTCATATCACTAGCCTTTTAAATGTAGCCCTCTAAGTTGTGTTGAATCTTTATTTCAGTTGATCACAGGGAAGAGTAATAGTAGCCCTGTCTTTTATTTTATTTTTATTTTTTATGTATTTATTTATTTTTTGTGTCTGGTCATGGGGCCTGAACTCTGGACCTGAGTGCTGTCCCTCAGCTCTTCAGCTCAAGGCTAGTGCTCTACCACTTGAGTCACAGCGCCACTTCCGGCTTTTTTCTTTTTGCTTATGTGGTGCTGAGGAATCGAACCCAGGGCCTCATGCATGCATGGCAAGGGCTCTACTACTGAGCAACCTTCCCAGCCCCCCCCCCCACACACATTTTTTTCTAAAGTAAATTAATATGTTTGCTTAGAGGGGAAGAAAGACTAAAAGTTGCAAATTCATTGTTAGGTCTTACTGCCCAAATCACATGTTTGGTAAAGAACTAAGCAATATGAAATCCTTTTTTCTTTTCTGGAATTCTTTCTAGTAATTGATTTTTACAGAAAGTGATGATTGTTTCCTTTAGTAGAAGAGCCAAGTGGAGTATATCCAGTGTTGTGGTTTTCTAGGGCACGGTCTCAGAGCCATCCAGCTCCATCCTTAGCCTACCGTATCCTGAGATTCCAGTGTTTTCTATGGGCTATATTCACAAGCTGTTGCAAACCTCGCAGCACATGTTTCTTGCATGTTATAATTTTATTTAGCTTTACTGTGATTCTATCGTATTGGTATCCATTCCAACCAATGTCCATCAAGAATGGAACCCTATCCTGTTCTTACTGGATATTTTCTTTCTGGTAGCGTCTTGTCCATTCTTTTCCAATTGTAGGAAATCAAATGTTGGCCCAGCGTAATGGTCCCTGAGTGTGAGACCCTTAGTCATGTTTCCTTTGTGTTGCTAAATTTACTTAGATGAGCACTCTATAAATTGTTAAAATTTTTTATTGTGAGAATACTGTACAGAGTAGTTACAATTTCATGGGCAAGATACATTTCTTATCAAGCATGGTTGCCTCCTCTTTGTTTCCCTTTCCCACCCCTTCTCATACTCCCCCCAACTCCCCCCACCCGATCACCCCCCAAGGTTGTAAAGTTCATTTTTCCACATAACGACTTGTATATCACATTGCTGCAATGGGTCCACCTGTATCCCTAGTTAAACGATTAGTTTTTGCCCTTCCCCTCCATAAATTATACCAATATCAAATAGAGTGAAAGCAAGGGTTATACCGTGGGGGAGGGACATACAAAGCAACATAGAAATCATCTTATAAATATGTTAGAAACAATTGCATGAAA
>NW_012267250.1:4060885-4061146 GCF_000151885.1 Dipodomys ordii
AGGAGTAGTGGTGTGAGCTCTTTTTTGAAGGCCTTGTAGAATGCCGCTGTAAAACCATCTGGTCCTGGGCTTTTCTTAGATGAGAGGTCTCTTACTGCTGTTTCTATTTCAATGCTCAATATGGGCCTGTAAGATGGTTTAACTCATCTTGGTTTAGTTTCAGCAGGTCGATATTTGCTAGGAAAAGGTCCATTTCTGCCAAGTTCTCAAACTTATTAGCATAGAGGTTTGAGAAGTATTCCCTTATAATGTTCTGAATCT
>NW_012267250.1:4062846-4064816 GCF_000151885.1 Dipodomys ordii
TCCTCAGATTAGGCCTTCTGATGGTGTCTTCCAAATGTTGAATAGATCTATCATATTTCTTGAATTTGTCTTGGATGGTTGTATGTTCTTTCTCTATAATATCTAGGCTGTCTTCAATCCCTGAGATTCAATCTTCTGCATTTTCTTACCTACTGTCAAAACTTTCTACTTTGTTTTTTATTTATTTTCCTTCCAATTGGTCGGCTTTGATGGCTTCAAATTCTTTGTTGGAGCTTTGTTTTAGATCTTGTATGAACTTCTTTACTTTCTTAATTGGGTGTTTAGTGTTTATTCTGAAATCACTTAGTTGATTGGTTATGGTTTCCTTGGACTGCCATTCCTTCTGTTGTGCTCCATCAGCATTCCCTTTGTGGTCTCCCTGACTTCTTTCAGCTCTCCATTTATGGATTCCATGAATGCCTCTATTGATCTTTATCTATTCTCATCCCACTCTCTCAATTACTGTATTACTCTTTGATTAGCTTCCTCATGTTCACCAATTCCTGTAGTTCTCTTTGAGTGTTCTCAGCCTGCTCATGCCATTCCTGACTTTCTCTTTGTCTGTTCTCAGCCAGCTCAAAAGCAATTCCTGTGTATTTCTTAGACTGATCTCAGCCTGCTCACGCAATTCCTGTTTATCTCTTTGACTGATCTCAACCTGCTCACGCAATTCCTTTATTTCTCTTTGAGTATTCTCAATCTGCTCATGCAATTCCTGTATCAATCTTTGAGTAGCTTTCCCCAAGCTCATGAGATTCCTTTATTGATCTTTGGTTTGCCTCTTCTCTCTCACTTTCATGCTCACACTGAGACTTTTGCAGGTTTTCAGTCTTTTCATTTACCATGTTTACCTGTAGTGTTTGTAGAGCTTTTTGGGAACTCTCCTCTAGATTATTCATTATCTGTTCTGTCCCCTGATTGTCATGAGTGGGAGTTGAGATCCCCGGACTTGCCATTTTTCTTGTGTTTTTCTGGCTTGTTCTGCCCACTTGGGATGAGAGTAACACCAGTTTTGTGCTAGAACACTGTTTTAAGGCAAGCATCTACCTAAGTCTGTAGTTGCATAGTCTGAAGTCAGCAGATACAATCTAATTCAAGAGATACAATCTATTCAACATCAAACAACAATGACTTAATGGCCTAAGAACAGAAAAGGCGAATTTGGCAACCAGAAATTATTAGGTTTAGGGAGAATGTGGGGAAAAATAGGATTAGAGGGATGTGGAAAGGTGAGGGGGAGAGTGAAATTAACCAAGTCCTAATCTCAAAGAGGGAAATGGATTGGACAGAATGATAGCAGAGAAAGAAAAAAAAGAAGAAAAGGAAAAAAAGAGACAAGAAAAAATGGAAAAACAAAAATTTAAAATTAAAAAGTGAAACACTTAAGAACTGCAAATTTGAAGAAGTAGTATTCAGAAGAATGGGGATGGGATGAGAGGAGGAGAGGGATAGAAAGGAGATATGAAAAACTAAAAAATAAAGATGTTTAAAATATTAAATGGGTATAAAGAGGTAGTACAGCTATTAAGGAATTTAAGTCTAAGAGGTTTTGAATTGAGTAATAAATTTCTGAATTAAATGGGTAAACAATGGGGGATAAGATCTAATAATCGGCAATGGGTGTATCTGAGGATGAGCAGAAGAGCAATTAAGTCACACAAAAAAGAACGAAAGAGAAGAAAAAGTGAAAAGAATGAGAAAGAAAGAAAGAAAGAAAAAAAGATCAAAAGGTCAGTAGAAATTTTTTAAAAAGCACACACACATATACACCTAAAATAAAAATTAATCTAGAAAGAAAAGAAAAAAAAACAAATTAAAAAATAAAAAAAAATTAAAAATAAGGTACAAAAAAATTTTCTTTTTTGGAGGGTGGCGGGGGATGGGAAGATCCTGTTTCTCCCTTGTGTCCATAACCAGTCTCTTGGTGTCTGGCCTGCTTGTGGTGTTTGGTTTTCCTGTGGCTTGATTGG
>NW_012267250.1:4065801-4148412 GCF_000151885.1 Dipodomys ordii
TGTATGTATGTATGTATGTATGTATATTCCGAGGACCGCTTCCTAGGATTGATATAACAAATGACTGGAATACCTGATGGCTTACCACACTTAAATCTATTTCCTCACCTTACTGGAGACCCTGTTTCTGAATATGGTCACATTCTGACATTATGGGTTGGAATATTATCAGTATTCAGACAACATCCCACCATATACACATTGTACTAAGTAGGTCTTGAAGATGGCCTTCAAAGTTTCTTGCCTTCTGCTATTCACAATTTTTCATACATTTGGCTACTGCTTATCTACTAGAACCCTATTGGATGGCCTATGATCAACAAAATACTATGGAAGTGCCTGTGTGGCATTTGATGTCTGGACACTATGATTTACAAAGTATACTGTGTGGGGTTGCTTGCTCTGCAATATGGGAACATTCTAGTTTCATGTGCCCACATAGGAAGGAAATGGGGCCCCTGGCCAATAACTAGCCACAAAAGTGTGCTACCTTGAACTGAGCTCATCTTGCCCCAGCTAGTACTTCAGACAACAATGGCCCCAATCAACATCCTAACTGGAATTCAATAAGCAACCCCAAGACACAGCTGTCTAGCTCCACTACTCCTTTTTTTTTAACACTAGAAACACAGACTTGGAGATAATAACCATTTCAATGTCTGGAATTCAGCCACTAAGGGTAAGAGCAGTTTGTTAGACACAATTGTGCAGCTAATACATATTTTGGTTCCTTGGGTGTATAACCAAGCCTAAAATGTGAGGAAAATGTTGAAGTAGGAGCATGGGAAACACTGGCAGGGCTCTGAAACTTCTTTGAAGAAATATGGAAGGAACCAATGGCTTTTGTGGAGGCTGTCAGTGAGAACTTAGGATAGGTGAGATTAAGTGTTACTGGAAATTGGGGAAAGAGAGCCCTTGTTATTTAGTATCTAAAAAATAGTAACACTATCATTCAAGATAATACTACAACGTCCAGTACCTTGAGCCATTTAACTCAAGAGACATTTTTCTAGACAAAGTGTTGTAGGAGAAACTTGATTTCTAATGCTTCATTTCTTCCACGTACAGTAAATATGAAAAAGAGATATAAGTAAAGTATAAATAAGCCAAGACTTCTTGTTTGCTCATCCATTGCCTACCTATAGGGAAAATGATGGTAACATTAAGTGGTTTCCAGACAAAACTTCAGGGCACCATTACAAAATAATGATATAAATATACAACTACAATTTTAGCTAGGTAATCTTTTGTTATAACATCAGGAATAATTTCACAGTGTCTTGGAGAACTATCTGGTCAAACAACAGAGTTCCAGAAAAGCCTTGTGGTATTCTTCTTCCACAGTCTGCACAAAAGCACAGCTGGGCGGAGAGGTTACCTCAGAGTGAGATGTGAGTGTGGCTTTTGTTGTATGGAATGAACACGGATAAGATTCATCATAAACACAGTTTCTAAGAGGATGATCCAAACATTATCAATGCAGACAAAAAGGGCAGAGGGAGAACACAATGCACAGATGATAGGAATATCACTTTAAGTAGGAGGCAGGCTAGAGACTAGAGACATGTGTAACCTTTCCTGGTAAAGGAAGAATGACTGAGAAGGAAGGAAAAAAATACAGAGTCAGATCTAAGAGACCACAGAAAGTTATTTCCAGGTCTTACCACCAGTGAATGAACAACAAACCTGTTTGCTACTGGATTGCAGAATTTCTACAGACGAGAGAGTATGTGTATGGGATGAGAACAGAGTAGAGGGGGGAGAGATAAGTTGCCACTTTAATTCTTACTGCTTCTTATGGAAAGGAACTCAGAGAGTTTGAGCTGAGGGATCATATTCAAGGAGTTTATAACAAGACTATGGACAGCTATGTTACAGAGTGAGAGGCTTTGAGGAAGGGAGTTTGTTTTTCTTCTTATTTATTGTGAAAATACTGTACAGAGGGGTTACAATCATATGAGCAAGATAATGAGTACATTTCTTATCAAGCATTGTTGCCTCCTCCTTTGTTTTTCCCCTACCAGCCCCTCCCCCCCATGTGTCCATATGTATCACAAGGCCAGAGACTACGCTGTTGCAGCTTTATGCTGCCAAAATGGCTACAGTGGACTGTACCTGACACGATGTGCTTATGTAATCTCCTCTCACTATGAACCATAGCTATCCATGGGGGTCATTGGAATGATGTGGAACTAATGGGTGTATGATTTCTCAGGCTGGATTTTAAAGGTATTATGGCCTGTGTTATTCTGTGGGATTGCTTCCTTTCAGTTGATGCATGGGTCACTATGTCATAGAGACACAGGTGGAGAGGCTTCATGGGAAAGAACTGGGTCAACCACCTAACAACTACCAACATTGCAAGTAAGCACCTTGGAAGTAGGTCCTTCAGGAGGGCTACAGCCCCAGAAGACATCCTAATAAATTCCAAGACAGAGTAGTACCTAAGCTGCTCCCAAACGTGCAACTGATAGAAGCTATGACAAAAATGTTAATGATTATTTTAAGCCAATAACTTTGAGATAATTTTAGCATCAAATCAATAGCATGTAACCCAGTAACATAAAGCACAGCATTCAATATGAGTCCAAGATCCTTTGCATATCACCATATTTCATTGTAGATAATTTTCTGCACATAAAGCCTATTAATCGAAACCACATTAAGATCGTTTGAAAAAGAAGGCCTGACTATGAGTACAAGATGTTAGAATCAATTACCATTTTCTCTTAGTTTTTAATTTTTTTAATTTTTTTAAATTTTTGTCAGTCGTGGGGTTTGAACTCTGGGCCTAACTGCTGTCCCTGCGCTCTTCAGCTCAAGGCTAGCTCTCTACCAGTTGAGCTTCAGCACCACTTCCCGTTTTCTGGTGGTTTATTGGAGATAAGAGTTTCATGGACTTTCCTGCCTGGGCTGGCTTTGAACCGTAATCCTCAGATCTCAGCCTCTTGAGTAGCTAGGATTACAGGCGTGAGACACTGGCGCCTGACCCATTTTCTCTTAGTTTTTTATTTA
The DNA here is from genome assembly GCF_000151885.1 of Dipodomys ordii. Classification (NCBI taxonomy): domain Eukaryota; kingdom Metazoa; phylum Chordata; class Mammalia; order Rodentia; family Heteromyidae; genus Dipodomys; species Dipodomys ordii. Next base: position 4,068,817 of record NW_012267250.1, read on the forward strand.
CTAAAAGTATTTCAGTAACTCTGTGGGGAAAAAGTCAGTAAATGAGCAATGTAAAATAATATATTTTTATTCCATTCTCCTATAAGAAAATGATAACTGCATAGGTTATCATTTAATGAGATAAAATGAGATCTTTAAAAAATTAACAGTATTTGTTGACTTCCTATTATGGAATTAAAGTTTCGGTATCTAAATTTGACAATAAACACAAAGGAAGATACCATTTCTTCATTATCATTATTCTTACTAGAAAATAGAAGGCTAGAAAATATTAAACATTCAGGAAATGTGAAGGGAGATTTCTGTGTAGTTGGGTTAAGCACCTTGGGAACTGAAAGAGAACTTTGAGAAATAAAATGAAGAAGTGGGTAGATATTCATACAGAAAAGGTCTGGAGAATTGGACAAATGTCACAATGGACTTTGGAGCCTGTGGAAGGTAGAGAGAGAATAGCTTCAGCCACCAGCTGACTCTTTCCAGGGAATTACAGGGATGGAGGAAGAGGCCCTATGTGTATCATGGTGAATACTCTGATGTCACTCCCTTACAGTCATCCTGCTGATTACTTATGTCAGCTTATTGATTCTAGCAGAGGTGAAGGCTTTTAAGAAGTCCAAATCTCTTATCCAGGGAAAAAGCACACTAATCTTTGAAAATACAGCTTGCCTTCTCACCTCCACACTGCACAAGTATCTACTGTGAAGAGCAAAGATTTGTTTCCAGTTAATCCAAAGCTGGTCCATTACCACTCTTAAACATTGTCTATCATCACACACATTTCTGCCTACATTCACAATACATTGTATGTCAGTCTTTCATTTATTATAAATATTCATTGACACAATTCTTCACCATTGGAAGCTCTAAATAAAAGTAAAAATACAGCAACTGGTAGGTGTCTAAAAGGAGGCAGAAGTGACACTTGTGTAAGTATTTTATAGCTCAACATGGTTTACTTGTGAGAATTAAATGATAATAAGTTATAAAGGATTTACAATAATACACAGATAGTAAAATAAAATTGTGTTGGTGCTTGCTGTTGCTATTGATAGAAAAACATGCTGTCTGAACTAATCGTTTATATCCCCATTTTGTCGTGGGCTTTATATCATTAGCTCAGGTATATAAACTCTCCTGTTATCTAACCCTATGGGCTGTCACTCTTGAAACTTTTGACTGTTTCCAATAGTCACATTGACTTATCAGTAGACTTGACAGGTTCCTGCAATTTCCAACATGCTAAGTTACCTTCCCTTTGTCCTCAAGTCATCCTCTAGAGATTCTCTTGTCTCTGAATTGCTTTTTTTCTTTTTTCTTTTTTTTGGGGGTTAGGCATCTGACAAATCAAACAAATAAAACTCTTGATCTCAAGGAGTGACATTGTCCAAAAAGAAATATAACTCATTACCTGACTTATGTAACTATGTAACTTATATAACCCCTCTGTACATCAAATTTATAATAGCAATACAAATTTTTTAAGCCACAACTCTCGCCTAGATTACTGCAATAATCATCACTATCTTTCTGCCTTTGCTCTCAGAGTCTTTCCTTTCTCTGTCTGTCTATCTGGCTGGCTGGCTGACTGGCTGGCTGTCTCTTTCTCTGTGTGTTTGTTTGTGTGTGTGTATGTGTGTGTGTGTGTGTGTGTGTGTGTGTGTGTGTGTGTGTGTCCTGAGAGTGAATGCTTTCCCTAAGTATTTGTAAAGCTAGTGTTCTACCACTTGAGCTGCAGCTCTGTTTTCAGTTTTTTGGTGGGTAATTGGATTATACAGAAACTCACAGACCTTCCTGCCTGGAATGACTTTGAACCAGACTCCTCAGTTAACAGCCTCCTTTTCCATGCTTTCTCCTTTTTCTGGCCACTATTTGTGGCATAGACCAGACTCTTCAGGCAAGTGCACTATGTAGATGCTCTTTTCTCTGCCCTGATTCCACATGACTTCTTTCACTTCCTTCTCACCGAGTGAGTGAGCTAAAACTAGAGCCCATTTCCCACAATCCTTTTTTATCTGTAGCATTCACCTCTACTTAGAATTCATTTATTTTTTGTCTCCTCCATTAGCGTGTGAGTCCTGTGGGGGTTGGGATGTTTTGTTCTCTTTCGTCCACTTCTACAACCTCAGCTATTGTCTGTAACAGTGCCTGGCATATGTTTATTTTATAAGTTAATTCTCCTAAAAGTAGTTCATGGTATCATAGAACTGCCCAATTCTGCTCAAAACATATTATTTTATTTCTGTTCTGACCATAATACTTCAACTGTCTGAAATAGTTTTAAAGATTTTTATGTCAGATGGTCGTAGTTGGTTTATTTGTCAGAGTCCATCAGATGCCTTTTAGCATTAAAAGACTTGCATAATTTAGTAGTTGCAAGTCAGATCGGTGATGCTAAAATGGTTACAGGATGTTCCTGGAATCATAGTCTGTCCCTCAGAGGATGGTTATTCTGTTGTTATCCCAGTGATAATTGCTGTCATTCTTACACATACTTTCTACTTATAAAATATTCAAGGTGATGGTGATATCTCACGAACTGAGAAAATGTCTGTTGTTGTTTTATGCTAATTGAAGATATTATTTCCATGCTGAAAAAAATAAGTGAAAAATATGAGTCAGAATCAGCCATGTAATGGGCCATACCTGTCCCAAGCAACCATGAGAGGGTGGAGTCACTTGGAGCAAAGGCTGGGTTTGATCAGAGGACCATGGACTGTCATATCTATTTCATAGGGACTCAGAGTAGACATGACACCTTATGGTCCTCTAGGACAATCAGGTATCTGATGTACATTGTGCAAGTACAGTCCATAATCCGTGGAGAAAAACACTGAAGCTTTTATGAATAAACTCAGTAACACAGTTCTAAGCACTGCTGGAAATCGAGATTTATTTTGCAATTTTGAAAATTTACACAAATTATAGTATATATTAGTAATACTATTATCCAAGAGTAGAATGAAATAGGTAGATGCAAAAATCCCAAATTACAAATTTCACAGGCTGTCTGTATTAATTAGAGGAATGGCAATATTGTTGGAGCACTTGAAGAAGTTCAAGATTGAGGTGTATGTCTCTTATTTTACTTACTATATTATCATATTTTAGGGGGAAAACAGTAAATGAAAGCAACAGCAATTGGAGCTATTTCCAAATTACTGTCACAATGTAAGGCATTTTAGTTTTTATCTCACAAAGAAATTGGTAAGGAAATGTAGCTTACCTAACTAATAGCTAATCTATAGGAATCTTTTGTTCTTGAGATGAAATATTTTGTAGGGCAGATTGACCACATCACACAGAGCCTTCTAGTTTCTATTCTTGGATGCATGTTGCTGTTTTGTCTATAATGAGTGAGAAATTGTTTTGTTGAGAATGAAATAATTGCTATGTTCCTTCTTAACTTTATGTTTCTAATTTCAGATCTCCTTCCCCCTCCAGAGGAAGTTAGCGATGCCATAGCTTTAATGTCTGTTTTAGCTGCAAATCTCAAAGACTCACTTTCTGTTAGAAAATCTAAAGCAGGTGGTATACAATTTCTCCTGATTCGGAATTCTTTAAAGGCAAGAAAATTTGAAGTTGAAGTGCGGGTATGTTAGAAGCTGATGTCATCAGCCCAGTGATGTTTTGCTGAATAAGAAGAAAGCCTTGCTTTCCTGAAGCAGTCACCTGTACCACTCTAACTTTCAAATGCATCACCGCCATAACCATTACAGCCTCATTTTCATTCACTCTTAAAATCCCAAAATAATTCTAGCTTGATTCTGATTTGGATTTTCAATAGAAAGTAAAAATATGTGAAATAAAGAGGTAGCAGCTAAACCAGGGATTTCAGCCACTGCATTGCTGATCTCGGGACTCTGGTCTGGAAGGAAGGGCATCTGAACCAAATAGACAGGAACTTTTGTTTACATATACTTATGGAAAATCTTGATTTGGCAGTCCTGCCTTTACTACTTGTCTAAGCCAGGTGAATGTTTTATAAAATATAAACAATGATATCATCAGCCTGGGAATGAGAAGATTAGATTAAGTCACTCTTGCACAGTGGTCCAAATGTCTTGTGTGTTTTCTGTCATTTGTCCCTGAGAAAACAGCTATTCTTTACTAAAAGAAAGGACATGTGTGGTACCAGACATAGAGTAGGTGCTCAGTTAGCATGGAACACATGGACATGGAATGATGATAAGAGATTTGTGTGCATGGTGAAACTACTGTTCCTGATTGGGGCTTAGCCTAGTTCTTTCATGTGTTTGTTTAGAGACTGAGGACCTAGGTCCAAACCTATTCAATATAGACCAGGCTTTTTGGGTCAGAATCACAGGGAGGAAGTGGGTGGTGGACAATATTTTCTAGACAAGAGAATTAAGAAACCTCTGCAGTAAATGGGTTGCTAAGCCTTATCATGTCAGTGTCATCTCAAAAGCATTAGTTTATTTACCAATGTTTTTCACCAACATAGAACATCCTCATGTGATGTTAATTTTATTCTATGTTTACAATAGAACAAATAAACTCATGTGACATGATAAAATGTTGCAAATATGCTTTGATGAACTCTAAAAAATACATACCCTGTGTACTTTTTTCATTTTTGCTGTTGCTGTCAGTAAAGTGATTTTTAAAAACCAGGAATTCTATTTTGTAAATTTATTTTATCTTCAAAACCTACCTAGAGGAATGTTCCCCTAACAAACATAACTCATTGGGACACCTTATAAATCTTGTAAGGCTGTTGATCAAAAGGATATTTCTAGTTATTTGCCACAGCTAAGAGGACAGATCTGACATTGAGCTGCCTGCTTATAAGACACACAAAAGTCTTCTCAACAAAAGGCCTGCAGAGTTTTCCCTTGCTGTTCCTAGGGTTATCAGTGAGGTTCTTTGTACCTCTGGAACTTTGCAGGGTCTTTGCCAATGAATTGTTCTCAAGATGGCTGTAAGGCAATACTTTATATGGAGTAAGCTCAGGAAAAGGGGAGCAGGACTTATTTGCAAGAATGGGTCAATGAATGATTTCCTCCTCAGAAGGAACACTTTGAGACTATGAATGCCTCTTGAGAATCCGTTTCAGTCATTTCCAGGCTCTGGATGATGATACTTGTTGCCTGACTCTGTAACTATTGCCTGACTGTGGCTAAGAGCATGGTGGTATATCGTCTGTCTCCACAGGCTCAGGGAATAGTTGAAGTTAAGGATCTTATGCCGCAGTGACATGAGGGATTTTTGTTCATTCTTTCTTCCCTTTGAGGATGCATAATTTCCAAACTTCCAAAGAGTACAAAAGACTTGTAAAAGGTATTATAAATCTAAATTTCTAAATGATACCTTCACTTACCCTATTTCTAATAGAGGTCTGAGGTTAGGCTTTTATCTTCCCTCCCTTGCATTTTTGGTGGGCTCATTTGGTAACAACAAATTGTATATAAGATGGTTTAGAAATTAGATGGCCCAAACCATAGAAGTCACATTGTACAGAAGCAGAACGAAGAGTTGACGAGATCTGGAAGCACCATAAACCACCAGTTAGGACAATTTGAATAAAGAATGTGGATATTAGGGTTGGAAACCAACCCAACATTATGGTTCGTTGGAGTATTCTCATGCGTCTAAATTAATTTTACCTCCACATGAACAATAACCCCACATTTATCTCTACTCTGCTTGCCAACCAAATCTATTTCTTAGGTTCTAGCCAAGTGTGTGAGTGGGCGTATTAGGATCAGACAAAAATACATTAGCAGAAAATCCTTGCTAGTAATAGCAAGGAATGACTTCCCACTAATCAGCTGACGAGGACTGAAGTGCAGGTGGGTAAAGTGGCTTCTTCATGGCTGTAGTTAGTGACCACTAGAGATAAACTTGAGCCCATGTAACCGACTTCAGAGGTTATGCTTCAGTCATTACATATTACTCTCTGCCTAGGTAATCACTGCTCAGATGAATACACGAGAGCCGCATTTTGGATAAATTGACTGTCTATTTCAATAGCTTTCAGAACTATCTTCCCATCTGACCAAATAATAATGCATGGTGTAGATTTGTGTGTGTGTGTGTGTCATCTGAAGTACGTAAAAGCACAACAATGGGCTGTATGAAAGAATCACTCTCTGAATGTTCTATGTATCGATTCTCTTGTTTATCTACTTTTAATGGTTTGAGAGAAAAACTTTGTGATCATTACAGAGTGTGATATTTAATAAGCAGAACATTGTATTTCTTCCTGAAGTATCCCATTCCTTGATGGTGTTTGGTTACTAGGGTATTACTGTTAAAGGGAGATTCATATTTTATCAGTGTTTCAGAGATCTTTGATTTGAAAAGTGGCTCACTTGGCTTACTTTACCTAATACTTAAAGTACTTAACACTTAAATGCTTAAAGATTGTACAGTCTCTGGCTGATTCTTAATGCATTTTTATGCTACATTATAAATCTTCTTCATTACAAGAAAGGACTTGTCTCTGAACAAATATGATAAGCTGCTGTGTTTTAAAATAGATATATAATCTGGGCTCTTCTACTGCTCCTTCACATAACAGGATCTAAGAATGGGATTCATTCAAATGAAAATGTCTACTAGTCTTTTCCTGAGGTAGAAGATTAAGGGATGTGTTACTCAGACTTCTGTTGCTATGACAAAATATCTGAAAAGACAACTTAGGGGAGGACAGATTTATTTGGGCTCAAGATTTCAGAGATTTTAGTTCAGCATGGTAATGAAGAGGAGCTTACCTAATGCTGGATAGGAAGCAGAGAGAAAGTTCCTCCACTACTGACCTCTCTCCTTTTCTCCCCATTTATACTACCTGACCTCCTTACTTATGGAATGGTTGTTGCCCACATACAGGGCGAATCTTCTTCCCTTAGCAACTCCCTTCTGGAAAAATCCTCATGGACACACCCAGAAGCATGCTTTACTAAACTCTTAGGTGCTGCTCAATCCAACCAAATTGACAATCAAGATTAACCATCACAAGAGGTCTTAAATTAGAGGACAAGATGCAGGAGGGATAAGGGTGGGAAGGGGGAATGACTTCAGAAGAGAAGGAGAAAGGGAAGTTGTAAGAGCCAGCTCTCTCTCTGCAAAGTGCAACTCTCTGAGCACTCTTGATATCCCAGAGTTTTCATGGTAGGAGTGAGCTTCCTGGACAAGTTGCTGAAAAGCTGATATATTGAAAAGGAAGGCTTCATTCAATGATCCTGAGTTAAGTCCCTGGTTTTTGTTTGAGCATTACATTGCTAGATGCTAGGGAGAATGCCCTGTCATTTCTTTTCATTTATATCTTGCCACACAATGCATTTTATTTTCTTTTTGTTCTTTGGTCCCCTGTAACCATGACCACACTTTTAAACATCGTGTCAATGAAGTTAATGAAGACTCTTTTACAGATTTCCTTTTTAGAAGAATCAGAGCTAGTAGCCTCCAAGAAAGGGTATACCCTGAATTTTTCTAAAATAATAGAAGAATCCAGAAAAAATTCTGCATCTAGAGTTGTGCACTGGTGACTCAACTCCTGTAATCTTAGCTATTCTGGAGGCTAAGATATGATATTGCAGTTCAAAGTGAGCCCAGGAAGGGAAGTCTATGAGATTCTTATCTCCAATTAACCAGCAAAAAGTCAGAACTAGAACTGTGGCTCATGTGGTAGATTGCTAGCCTAAACACAAAAGGTCAAGGAGAGTATCCAGCCCCTGAGTTCAAGCCCTAGGACTGTCACACACAAGCACACAAAAGAATTCTGAGTCCTGAAATTAAACCTCACCTCTCTTATTTGAGTCCTGTCTGATCCATCTATTCCCAGTTCAGTATTTTGATAAATGACTTTGATTAAGATTATGATTTTTAGATTTAATTAAGATTAACTGTTCCCTGTGAATCTGAAGAGAAAACTTAGGATGATTTTACTCTTCCTTATATTAGAAATAAGCCTCTGTTGAAGACAGAGCCTCAGGGAACTTGCAGTAAGAGGTTTCAGTAATGGGATAATTTCTCTGTAGTAATGGGGAGAAGAAGTGAGCTGAGCAGAAGGAATGATACATCCTCACAGCCCTGGATTATTTCAGCAGAGACCTAAGGAGTCCTGCTCACCTATCTCCTTGTTCCTTAAACATTGGTTTCTCTGGCCTTGGGGATCCAAATTATGACATTCATCAGCTGTCATTCTGATCTACAATATAAAGCAAAAAAAAAAAAACCCTCAGGACTATAGACTTAAAAAACTTGAAAGATGAGAGAGAATATCTTAGAACAGTAGTTCCCTGGGGCTATTTATGTAGATGAAGAAGATTGCTCTACTGACATATATAAAGTAAGATAGACATTGTTAAGTGTTGAGTACATAGAGACAAGTAAGTACATTCTCTAAAGCAAAAATAAACATCATCAAATAATAAATGAACTTTCTCTTATAATCAACACTGAGGAGACAGTTTTTCTGTTTGTGTCTTGCCAATCTTTTCTCATCACATTCTATATTTACTTAAGAACTTATTTTAGAGCATCAAACCTTTATCTAACATTGTGTAGCAAGTATTATAAAGTTTTTTTTTTTTTTGGTCGGTCGTGGGGCTTGAACTCTGGGCTTGGGCGCTGTCCGTCAGCTCTTCAGCTCAAGGCGAGCGCTCTACCACTTGAGCTACAGCGCCACTTCCGTATTTTAAAGTTTATGAGTTACAAATGCATATTGGTCAATGCATTTGAGGGTAATAGTATAGGAAAATATCCTCATTGAGATAGGTTGACAATTACTGATTGGTTGTTTGCACTTTAATATATCTCCTCTGAGAAGAAAAGTATTTTCCTTTTGAGAACTTTTACATCACCAGAGCCTGTGATGTAAAAGACTTTCCAAAGTACTGAGCTGCAGGGAAGCTACAATTATTCTTGAGTATAACAAAAGGAGGTACTATACTTTTACACTTTGCTTTTGTTTTACAGTTACCAGTACATTTTAAAAATTGCAGAGAGAGAATAAAACATTAAAAAAAATATCAGTACAAGTCAGACACCAGTCTCCAAAGCATTTAACATCTATAGAATTAGTTCCTTTGGGAAAAAAATGGAAAAGTTATAACTAAATGAGCACTAATGTTACTGATTCAGATATTGAACAATGTAAATACTGTGATGCTTCAAGATTAAAAAATAAATAAACCTAAAATTCTGTGATTCTCTATTGTCTTTTTTGAGAGAAAAATTAAATTTATTTTTAGAGTAAGTGTAAATATGTGACATGAAATATGAAACATGCCCCCGTATTCTGGGACGTGTTCTAGTATTCTAGAACATGTGTTCTAGTCCTAATTCTTCTGATGGTCAGTTATAGGAACCAATTGTTTATCAGCAACTAGTTTATCCAATTACATAATAGAAGTAAAAAATTTTTAATCTTATCTTTACAGAGGATTAGCAAACATACATTAATAACGAACATTTTTTAATGCTTTCTAAATGCAGACTAATTACATTGCTATCATTCTATGTTTTTAAAATTATTTGATCTTGGTACCTTGCATCTTGTATATACATTTTTCTAATTTGGAGAGGGGAAAGGAAATAACAAAATGCTGAAACAAGGACACAGGTTGACCCATTGTAATAATGAGATTAAGAAGGCACTGTGTTAAAAATGAACTTTACAACTTCTGGGGGGAGGGGAAGGGAGGAATTGAGGAGATGGGGAAGGGATGGTAGCAGATAAACAAAGTAAGGGGTAACAATGCTCAAGAGGAAATGTACTCATTACCTTACTCTTGTAATTGTAACCCTTCTGTACAGTATCTTTACAATAATATATATAAATTTTTATTTGTGTGTGTATGTATGTGTGTGTATGTATGTTCTAGCATTCTAGGGCTTAAACTTAGAGCTTGGGTGCTGGTAGTTAATTGAAGATGAGAGTCTTACAGACTTTCTTGCCTGGGCTGGCTTCAAACCACAATCCTCAGATCTCAGTTTTCTTTCTTTCTTTCTTTTTTTTTTTTTACAAAGTTATTGTCTTTTTTTTGGTTCTATATTTTTTGTGTGTGAAAATACCATACAGAGGGGTTACCATTACATGGACAAGGTAACAGATCTCAACTTTCTGAGTTGTTAGGATTACACGTGTGAGCCATTGATGCCTGGCTATTCTTTTTAAAAAATATTATTTTAATGTAAAGATATTGTACAAAGGGGTTACAGTTAGATGAGTAAAATAAGAAGTATATTTCCTATTGAGCATTGTATTCTTATTATTTAAGAGATAGGTAGAAAACAGTGATCCTATGTGTTTCTATACATGTAGGTCTCCTCAAAGAAATGCATTTGAAAAATAAGTAGATATATCTCATAACTTGATTATGGCCTTCCAACTCTCAAAAGAGTCTTTGTATGTGCTTTCCAGAGTTTGGGAAATAAAAAAGCAAATTAATGTTATGTCACATTCCCTACAGTGAATATACATTCTGGAGAAATATGACATAACCAAACACTTCAGACATTAAGTTATTTTAATCATTTTTCTCTCCAAGTTATTCCCTCCACTACTAAAATAATATGATATGGCCAAATATTTTAGAAATTACACATTTGGTTTAGAATTCTAGCATGTATTATGTTTAAAGGGTTTATTAAAATAACACTAATAGTGAATTGTGTGTGCGTGTGCATGCAAGTCAGTACTGGGGCATGAGCTAAGGGACTAGGTGCAGTCCTTTAAGTTTTTTCTCAAAGCTGATACTGTTTCACTTGAGCTACATCTCCACTTCTGGTCTTTTTGTGTCAATTGATTATAAGAATCTCACTGACTTTCTTGTGCAGGATGGCTTTGAACTATGATCTTCAGATTTCAGCCTCCTAAGTACCTAGGGTTATAGTTGGTAAGCAATGTACCTGGCTCTAACAGATATTTTTATTTAAAAAGTTTCAATGAAAATAAGTTGCACTCTATACTTCAGCTACAAAACAGTTAACTCATTCTGCTTTTCATTGAATTCAAAAGGTATTGACTTTCAAAGTTTGATTGACATTGATATTTTGTGTAGCACAAAGTAATAACTTGATTATAGAGGCTACTTGCTTCTAATTTAGTGACTATGAGTATTGAATTTGCAACATTTGAGAATCAAGAAAAAATGAGAACATAAACCACTGAATGATTTTCATATGTTCAAAGTAAAAGTAATACCATGAGATAATAGTCCCAACAGTTATTTTCCAATTCACATTCCTGATAAATATACAAATAAGCATTACTGATCCATTTTCCAGTCTCCATTTGCTACACATATTTTTTGACTGTTTGTATTTATTTTGCCAAATCTGAAAATCACAGAAACACAAACTTCATTAACTCAAGAACTATTATTATATGCAATGCTTTTAGCCATAGTGGAAAGTGTCCATTCAGTTTATGTATCAGTTCTGTATCTTACATTTGTTGTAAACCAGGAATGCATATTTTGTGCATGAAGTTCTATTTTTGAAAGTTCTTATCCATTTTAACTATTTCTTTGGACATGTATTTTCAAATATCAGCGCTCTCTGATCACATTCAAAATAAAACAAGTTTTCTAAGCTTTTCCATGGATTTTCAAATCAGTTTAGATTTTGACTTGCAGTAGTCACAAATTTTATAGTCATTAACTTAAATTTTTGTTTACCAATGCTGCTAGAAATGTCTAAATATTTACAAATCAGGACCTGGAAGGGCACAGTCATTAGCAGAATAGGACCACAAGTTACAAACTGTCTGTTGCCATCATTGTCTCTTGAATCATTTTTAAATCCAAGGTAAACATTAGTTGTCTGTCTGACTTGCATCTTTCTTACTACAGATACAAAAAAGAAATTTACTCATAGATGAGAGTTCATGAGTGTTTACTGAAAAAAAATATTTTTGTAGCTATTCCCCCAAACCCAAAAGGAATTAAAAAATGTGCTCAAGAGCATATAAACTCAAGCAAATGATTGGCATAAAGTTTAGGACATGCTAATACTTAATCTCTGCCTCCAGATTGCTAGAATTATAGGAGTATACCATATGTCCAGCTTTGTTTACTTCTCCTTGGAGACTTAGAGTACTCCTAAGTATAGATTTTGATGCTAGATGAGCTGAGCTAAAGAAAATGAGAGGCATCACCTTATCATGTAACTGGCTCTTTTTTTTAAGAGTTCCCACATTTTATTACCATCAATTAGATATACAAGGGACTGTCATTTTGACATGTCCTTATATACATACAATATACCTTGATCAGACTCATCCACTCCATCCCTCTCTCTCCTCTCCCCTTCTCTCTTCCCAAATCAGCGAAAGTGCTTTGTTCTATTTCTACCTAAGAACATAAATTGTCTTTTTTTTTCATATTTACCCTCTGTCCCCCTTTCTGTTTGCCCTCCCCCTCCCACGAATACTCCTATTCCGGGTAGGACTTGCTTTAAATTCCTGTCATTTGTTTTTATTTTTTTAAAGTGTATACTTAAAAAAAGAAAATTGGGCAACTTGTTCTTAATTACTAATAATTATAGTTATGTTACATTAGAGGCTTGTTCTTTATTTTACAAAGAACACATAATATTATAGGCTTATTTAGTGATGATTAGATAGATATTAAAATTATATAAAGACAAAATTTTAAGCCCTATTAGCTTTGTCCTGGATGAAGCAACATATTTGTTTCAAATATGATGATATGATTACTGAACAATAATGATCAGTCAGTCATAAACCAAAGGTATAACACCAGATTCTTCTAAATTCAAATGATGAAATATTCATTTGTGTTTTATGTCAATTACATAAAAATATTATAAATAATAAAGGACACTAGATTTTTTACTCCTTGTTTTTGTGGAAGGTGTTATTGATGGAAGAAATAGAAATAGAAAAGTACCTATTTCATAGAGAAATGTGAATAATACTGTGAAGGTTAGAGGCTGTAGAAAGAAAGAGATGAAGAGGGAAAGAGAAACACATATCACATTATAGAGTACTGGTTTTGTACTTTCTAGACTGTGTGTGTATTTTAATATCATCTTTACACCTGTAGCTTTGCAATTCTTTTGTTTTTAGATCATCCTTTGAATTCAATTTCAAAGCAGAATTGAAAAAAACAAAGGTAAAACTCAAGGTCATCTTGTTACTTTCCAGTAGTTCTTCAAAGAAAAGTATTCTGCTCTGGAAAGGGGATCCAAAAAGGATTCAATGTTGTCTGTGGTTTCTAATCAGTCACCATACACATAGATAAATCTTATTATCAGAAATCTTTGAGAAATGATACAGTACACCTGTTTCTTTGTCCAACATACTTAATCACTTATTGGTCTCTACTCTTTGGTTTTTGATGGCTTATTTTCACTTTATTTTATTTCATTTTGTTTGTTATGAGGCTTGATCTCAAGATCCAGGAGCTGTCTCTGAACTCTTTTGTTCAAGACTCAAGGCTCTACCTCTTTAAACCATAGTGCTACTTCTGGTTTTGTGTGTGTGTGTGTGTGTGTGTGTGTGTGTGTGTGTGTGTGTGTGGTAAATTGGAAATAAGAGTTTCACTGGCTTTTCTGCTCAGTCTGGCTTTGATCTGCTATCATCATATCTCAGCCTCCTAATTAGCTAGGATTACAGGCATGAGCCACCTGGCTTATCTTATTTTATTTTTCTTTCTTGTTTTTCCTTTTGTCTTCTTTTCTCTTGTTCTTTCTTTCTTTTTTTTAAAGCTGTGAATTAAATGCAGTGCTTTATGTATACTAAACATGAGCTGTACTGTTGGGCCAAAACCTCACTTTCTACTATTTTCTTCCTCTGCTTTGGGGTTTTGTAAGCTTCCAATATTTATAAGCACAATACATATAGCAGCATTCACACTTTTCTAGGCAAAGGGTCCATCTTACACTAAAATATTATTATTGTTGTTCTTGCTATTTTAGTTAAATATTTTAACTTTTTCAAACTAAGCAAAGGACCATTTGAGAATACACTTTGTTTTTATATTTTTAAATAACTAGGCATCAAGAACTATGTTTCTTACTGAAATGAATTTCTATTAGTGTTTAACATCCTGTAAAGACTTTGGAACTTACAGATTTTAGATTTTATTTTGAACATGAATGATGATTGCACAAGTAATGATAGCTTGTAGCTTGAGTAACATTTTAAGTAGATAATACTTTCCTATATAGAATGTTAAATTATGTTGTTATTTTGTTTTAAATATCTTTAAGTCGTTGGACAAGGGGTTTTCAACACAACATGTTATTTTTAAGTAATAAAGATTTTGATTACATAACCAACACTATCTTAAAAACTCAGCAATTAAATAAGCAGTATGAATTTATCTATGTCAGGCACCAGTGATTCACACCTGTAATCCTAACTCCAGTTTGAAGCCAACCAGGCAGGAAAGCCCATGAAACTCTTATCTCCAACTACCAAAAAAGCTGGAAATGGAGCTGTGGCTCAAGTAGTACAGTGCTAGCTTTGAGCAAACTGTTCAAGGATAGCATCAGGCCTGAAGTTTAAGCCACAGTACTCATACACATATGTGCATGCATAGAAACACATACACACATGTACACCCACACAGACACCCCCCCAAACACACACCATACACACAAAGAATACAGCTATACATCTGTTATATAACAATTTTATGTATTTAAGACTTTTGTGGACTGCTTTATGTTTTTATGAGACTGATAAAATAGCGTGAACATGAGTTTTAAAACATTTAAATGAGTGATTTAAGTTTGTTTTTAAAGCAATATTATGAAGGATTTGCTTATCCACTCCACCAGTAAATACTTGGCCATATATAGACTATCAAGGAGTTTAATCCTAACAGATGTTCTCTTAAAACACCTGTTGGAGTCAATTCTGCCACTGGCCCTTTCAAGGGAATGAAGTTTAATATTCTCAAAGCAGTGAGAGCAAGCTAGTTGGAATGTTAGAAATGTACATTTGCCATCTGCCTCTAAGCCTCATCCTAGTAAACCAGCTCCTGATATACCGTGTTGATCTTTTGATTGTCTTGTTAATAAGAGAAAGCCACAAATACCATTAGGATTGACTAATGGATACTTCTGAAGTTCGTTAAAGGGAGTGATTTTACTTAATAAGCCAATAAGCAATGAAAATTTTCCCTGTTTTTTTCTTTAAATTTTGCTTCTCACTTTTATTGTTAATGCTGTGACTCTGTGGACAATAAACATGTTCACAAAACCAAAACTGTGGTTGTGCAGTGAAGAGGGTTAAGAGTTCTTTCACTGTCTCCCAAGTAGTCTCAAATTGTGCTTGACTCTAATGAAATATGCCAAACATATGTGTGACATCCGCTTCAAAAGCGGATGTCACACAATCCGGGTTAGTATCATTTCTTCAGTATATCCATCATTTTCTATGTGTAGTATAGGATGGAACCAAGCACTGTTGGGTTGAAGGTTCTGAATAGGAATAGCTGTTTGAACGCTTTAAATTTGAAACAGCAGAATTGCTCCCTGATCTGGCTTTAGTGAGTGGGAAGATCATCTTCATCTTTACACCTTCCTGCCCTTTCTAAAAATAATTGGGCCTTTAACAGGGAGCTATTTTAAGCAGCTCATGTTCACTCCCTCTCATAGGGAGATGCTTATTTTGGCCACTCACACGTGTCAGATTCGCATGTGTGCACTTTCGGAATACTAGACCATGCTTCGCACCAGTTGTATAAGAGACTTGCCAATGTAAAGACACTGCGATTACTAGCTTCGGAGTCAGAGGGTTCATATAATTGCAGGGAAGACCTGTTTTTTTTAGGGATGTGGATATGCTCCTGAAATCCTCCATTTCAGACGCTGGCACATCAATCCTCAGCTTTTCGGATCTGTTTGCATAAAACCTGGCTGCGATTCTGCTCCAGAGACCTCCGTGATCTTTCCGCATTTAATAAACACTGATAGGAGGCACTACCAGCCCGTGGATAAGGGAAAACTAATGAGAAACTGCCATCCAATATCTGAACAGCAAAGACAAAACCAAGCCAACCCCCAAAGCCCAAAGCAAAACCAACAAAGAACAAGTCAAACAATCCATGCTCACAAGAAGACGCGTAGAAAAAATACTGAGATGTAAACTTGAGTTGATAATTGACCTAAATCAGTCACTTGACTGGCATGGAGTGGGTACTTTGTATTTTTCTACTTTGAAAAAAAAAAGAGTACAAATCTATGTTATTCTGAACAACTGGGACCAAAAAAAAATTATGGTGTGAGAAAATACAGACTCTAAAAGCAAGATGGAATTTAAGCAGGTAAAGCCTGTTTCAGAGTCATGTCATTCCAGTGCAGTTGTACCTAGACCTCGTGTATGCGCCTCTAAGAAATTTCCATTTTTTCGCATCAAAAAATCCAGATATGAAGCTGAAGCTGCTTTCTTCGCCAACCTGAAGCTGTCAGATTTCAACATCATTGACACCTTGGGAGTTGGAGGTTTTGGACGAGTAGAGCTGGTAGGTAACCACTCTTTAAATGCTTTTGAAAGTCTCTATCTCCCTGTGCTTTGTCCCTCATTGCGTAAGATTTCACTCTCTTTTGCATTTTTCTCTCTTGTCATTCTTTACTCTTGTTTCAAAGTTAGGATAAAATACATTTATTCAGGCATGTCAGAGCCTATGATGAAGAGGGGCTGTACTATGGAGTCATGATACTAAATGAATATGCAATGATGAATAAATACGAAATCACTTTTTACCTCTTCATAGTAAATGAAAGGTTAACACACTCAATGCACAGCCAAAAAGCGCTGTTTACTCAGGTGATTTTCTGTCATTTTTGCTTCCTACATTATAAGCAGTTTTCACTAACAATTATGTAATCTAATGGTAATTATAATGATTTAAGTGTAAATTTAAATACATATCAAAGAAAGTAGACAAAATGTATATTGTCATGTATACATAGACTTCTCTCTCTATCTATCTATATATGATTTAGTCATAATTATGTGGCTGTGTAGTCATAAGTACTTATTAAGGTTATTGTGATTGTAGTATTTTATATAATTTACTTCACACATACTTTGCACACACATACACACACACAGACAATAATGAAACTCTTCTGTATGGGTTTTGTTTAACACAGTTGATGATGTGAGAGTATCTCCTATTTGGGATGTTTAGGCATAGTACCTTAAAACTGAAATAAAAAGTAGAAAAAAATAAGTACACTCAGATAACCTGGGTAGGTGCATTCCAAGACTATACAGCTACAAACTCTATTTGAGAATGCCAACTCATTTCCACATTTTTGCTGAACACAGAGGAATCCTTGACATCAGACACTAGTATAGTATGCTAGAAACTCCCTGAGACTGTATATAGTGTAGTAAACAGTTACTGTTGCCATTAGAGGCAGGAGAAATCCCCTTCCATAAAGGTAAAATTACCTAAGGCTATTTTTGACATTTGTCCACTTGTGGTGCAATTGGGATTTTGGACTTTGACAAGTGGTATAAGAGGCTAATTTCTTAAATGCTACAAACGAATGTTTTAGAGTAATGATGTTAATGATTGAATTTACATTCTTCCTTCCCTTAATATTGGTTAGAGAGACTGTAGCAAAACGACTGTTTCTGACAGGAATTCAGAGTATGTCTCTGATGATTTCAGATATGCAAGTAAAACCCAAGTAAAGGTTTAGAGAAACTTCTGAATCCTATGAATTGATGTAGCTTTAGATTTATTCTTTTGTGGAAGTTATAATTTTTCACATGGCCAATAAAGATGTATTGACATCATTATACATGAATATTTTTGCTCTGCAGGTGTTGGGACATACAGGTAGAACAGAGGGTGGGATTCTTTACCAGGATTGGCTTATTGTCTGGTGTGTCATGCAGTAAATGAACACTAAGATAACAGTGTACCATCGAGCAATATCCACACCATTCACAGTTAGGAGGAAAGAAGCAGAGTTAATCTCTAGTGCAATGACAGGAAGTTTCTCTTTACTGTCCTCTGAGGATGGCACATTCAGGATAATTTTATCAATCTTAGAGGTGGATAAGCAATATGATCCTCAGACCACATATTTCACTCTGTACCCATTGTTGTCCATGCTAATAATAAATATATAATGCATATAGCTTAGACCTAAGAGCCATTAGCTTAAGGATAATACATATCTGGTGAATGGCTTTATTATATGATACCAGAAATTATGCTTTGATATTATAATCAGATTTTATATTTTTTCCAGGCATAAGATTATGAATTCTCAATTGGGGTATGAAGAGTTTAGAAATTTGATTTTGAGCTATACTTCCTGTTAGAGCTAAGACTATAGTTTTGTTGTTGTTGTTGTTTTTGGTCATGGAGCCTGAACTCTAGGCCTGGGCGCTGTCCCTCAGCTCTTCAGCTTAAGACTAGTGCTTGACCACTTCTGGCTTTTTCTGCTTATGTGGTGCTGAAGAATTGAACCCAGGGCCTCATGCATGTAAGGCAAGCACTCTACCACTGAACCACCTTCCTAGCCCAAGAGTGTAGATTTTTTTCATTACAATTGACATGGAAATTATAGTTGTGTGAATATACCATCTCTAGGTTTTATCTTTTAGTTTTTATCTTTAGTTTTTATCATTTGTCAATTGGCATAAATTTGGATGCAGTATTTTTTCAGGCTGGAGTATTTCTAAATAATATCTTTTCAATTTTGGAGATGAAGTATCTATTAAGAAATTTCAGATTAGTTGAATGAGTTCAGAAGCTTATAGTAAATGTCCATAATAAACAGGTATATGACCCTAAATTTGTCTGATCGTATCATAAGCACTTTTGGCATAAGTAGATTTAGTCTACTTTCAGACTTGTTCTGTTAATGATCATTATCATTGAACAATAATTTGTATTTCTTTCCTTCCTGTTATGACCTATGTGAAATTTTATGTCCATGTTCTTTAAGAAGGGACCGTTTAATGTATTCAGTGTGACCTGTTCATAATATTTCTTCCAGAATTCAAATAGTCTTTTCACATATAGTGAAATGATTCAGCTCTCTTACAATATGTGGTTCCTCCTTTAGATTTAGTATTACTATAAAGCAGTGAGATAACCCTGTTCATTTATCAAGAATGTCCATGAAATATGCAAGCTGATTTTAGGAATTATAAGTAAAAATAGTCCCGATGCTCTAGCCCAAATTTACTGTACTATTTCTCTTTATAGAGAAGTGTCTGCTTTCAGAAAAGATTTGTGCATATCAGAAACAAACTTTGTTTTTAATCTGTCACTACTATGTGGTTGCTTTAAATTTTAGAAACTTACTCTATTTAGTCAGCAATCCAAAATGCCTCCTCTATACCAATAAACCACATTTAGATAACATATAGAAACAATGTTAGGAGAGACAGATATGTGAGCTCAGTCTTCTAGGATTACTCTCATTCTCTAACACTTACTATATACAAGTATGATGAGATCTCAGAAGGGACAAACCATCTTCAATAGAAACTAGCTTCTAACTCCAGAGGTTCACAGTTTCCTGAGAGGGAAAATCATATCTACCCCAAAATAAAGTGTGAGCAGTCTAGGCTCAATGCAGGAGGAGCAGGGTGTTTGGGAGAATCAGAGGAACAAAAAGGCATTAATTAGGGCTGGGAAGGTGGCTCAGTGGTAGAGCGCTTGCCTTGCATTCATGAGGCCCTGGTTTGATTCCTCAGCACCACATGAGCAAAAAGAGAAAAGCCGGAAGTGGCGCTGTGGTTCAAGTGGTAGAGCGCTAGCCTTGAGCTGAAGAGCTGAGGGACAGCACCCAGGCCCAGAGTTCAGGCCCCACAACAGACCCCCCCCCAAAAAAAGGCATCAATTAAATACCCGAAGCATTATAATACGTAATTCATTCAATGAGACTTGGGCACAAAGAGATGTGTTTTTCCCCTCCATGGTAATAATTGTCTTTATTTCTGAATTTTAATTTTTTTCCTTTTTATTTATTGTTTATTTTAATCTTATTGTCAATGTGACATACAGAAGGGTTACAGTTACATACATAAGGTAGTGAGTACATTTCTTGTCGAACTTGTTACCTCCTCCCTCATTTTTATCATTTTTTCTCTCCCCTAATCTCCCCACAAGTTGTACAGATCATTTCTAACATATTGTCTTGTGAGTATTTCTGGTACATTGATTCCCCCTTAGTCCTTTGTCTCACCATTTTTTTTTATTCTCATTCCCTTCCCTAATTTAGATGAACTATACAATACTCAGGGCACCCAAATCAAATATAGGAGAGGGGAAACACAAAAGGAAAAAGAAATCACATAGTACATTAAAAACAACAACAACAAAATCATCTTTTATGGTCATAAGTACATAGCTATTGAGCGATTCTGCTCATCTGCTAAGATTGTCCTAGAGCTTTACTGACAAAAAAAAATCTAAGATATATCTATTTTATGGTGGTGGTGGTGATGTTGGTGGTACTTGATAGCAGACAGACTCTCAATACTTTCACAAGCAAAAAATGACAGAAAATGTTTCTAACTTTTTAGAGACAAACTAGATTTGTTCCATGTGTTTACATTATTTATTCTTCATATTTTTTCTTGTAAAAGCCAGAACACCTCTTGTCTTCTCCTTCCAGAGTAGCTATGAGGGAGGAATTATATGTGGAAATGAAGTCAATTTGAGGATGATAAAGTAGGGTTCAAATGAAAGGTTGATGATTTTAGTGAAGAAGTAATAAAGAAAAATATGAAAAAAACGTCTCTTTGTTTATACAATGGACTTCTGTGCTTCCAACAGAAAGAATGACACTGCCCACTTGTAAGGATATGGAAGGACTTGGAAAAAACTCATATTACATGAAGTAAGCCACACCCAAAGACACACACGTCCCATGTCTTCCCTTACTTGTAATAATTAGTAAACCTCTAAGACAATCTTAGCAGATGGGGTTTGAACTCTGGGCCTGGGCACTGTCCCTCAGCTCTTCAGATCAAGGCTAGCTCTCTACCATTTGAGCCACAGCACCACTTCCAATTTTCGGGTGGTTTATTGGAGATAAGAGTCTCATGGACTTTCTTGCCTGGACTGGCTTTGAACTGTGATCCTCAAATCTCAACTTCCTGAGTAGCTAGGATTACAGGTGTGAGCCACCAGCACCCAGCTCATATACCTTAGCTTTAAGAGCATTCATCTAGAACTCAAGAATCTTAACAAAATACAGTTTTTAAATAGACTTATTGAGGAGGTGCTGTACTTGTCTCTTTCTGACAAACTTGCAGAGATTCTCCTGTCACTAAATATGTTATCCTATTTTACTGGCAGCATGTGTAGAAGAAAGAAATAATGAGACAATGTAATATGGTAGCTCAAAACAAGAGCTCTGAAATGAGAGTCTCTGGCTCAGATCTTACCCACTATATGCTTAGTCATTAATTCAAACATCCTTAGTTTCCTCATCTCTGCAGTGAGGATAAGAAAACATGTGTCTCACAGAGTTACAAAGAATGAATGAGCTAAATTCTCCCCAAGCAGCATAGATCAATGTCCTGTCAATGTTGTTAGTTTTGTATAATAATAATAGTAACACTAATCGTTATTTATTATGAAAAAGTGCTGTCTTCAATCAACATTTCCATTCATCATAAAATGTACTATCTTTGTTCATCATTTCCAGCCACACTTATTTAAACAAAGGAAGGGAATGGAATAATTAGTAGCCAAGCCCTGAGAATATGAGTATTTCTTTAATACAAGAGCCTGAAGTCTTCAGATGGCCTTCAATTATAACTTCTATTACATCCCCCAGACTACTGAAGCTTTTTATTTTCTGATCTGCCATGAAAAGAGATGGGAGATGGTTTTTACTCTCCCTCGTCAAAACTGTGTGCACCTGAGGTACCCTGGTTTCATCTATTTCTCTGATAGATTGAAAAGTTCCCCCACATTTTAACCCCAGACTAGGGAATCATTTTCCACGTAAAATACTGAGTCACCTCTATTTCTTCCAAGACTTCTTAAACCCTGGTACCTCAATCAAACATAATAAGGTCTTAGCTCTTGCTAACGGAGTCCAAGGTTACTACTCACAATTCCTGTGAATCCACTCAAATTTATGATTCCTGCGGTCAGATTGACCAAGAAGGACTGATATGTTAGCAAATTGTAGGAGCCATAAATCACACTCTCACACAAGCACATATGTGTGGTGTCACAGGGTCTCTGTGTTGTATAAAATGACAATCATATTGCTGTCGTAGAACATTGTTTTTCCAGCTGTCTAGGCACATGGTTCACTGATCAGCTAGCTTGAGGAGCGACAAAAACCAAATGGAAAGCAAAGAAATAGAGCTTAAGAGGTGATTAAGCAAGAAGGAAGGTGATAAACTCATTGCTCAGTTGAGTTATTTTTTCCCATAATTATGAAAGGTGAGCTGCTTAACTCCACAGGGAAACCCCATGTAAGATGAAAACATTTCAAGAGCCTCCTTATGCCAGGTCACACAGCAATGAAATAGAAGAGCTGTGGGATTTCTGAGCCACATGGGCTACTTGAGCCTGTGAGGATTTATGCCATAGGGCAGACTCCCCTGGAAGTCTTGCCATGCCTGTATCCTGGGGCAGTTAGAACAAATAAACATGTAACATGGACAGAGGGATTGCCTCTGTTTAATACAACCTTTCCTTCTCTGTCATTTTCTCAAAGAAATATTTTCCAATTTATGTTTCTTCTTAAAATAATTATGAGTAGTGGCATTGATTTCTAAGAAAGTAAGATATTTAGACAGGCAATGAAGGTCCAATCCAATAAAAAAGCAATGGGACCTTAGGAGGTACAATTTTAATGTATTAAAATTCCTAAAATAATCACAAGACACATTCTAAGTAAAAACCTACTTTGATAAATGCTAATAAATTAAAGGAAAACATTAGCTTGTTACTGAGGAATAAATGTTATTTTGTGCACTATAATCCAATTATACTATATGAATGACCACAGATGAAAGTTTATTTCTTGCACATCTTTTGAATTTACATGAATGTTATATATGCCAGCTATCTCTTGAGATCCATTTCTTTCATTAAAAGTAGTTGGAATTAGTATCCCACCATAAAATAATTAAAAGTTCATCTTCCCCTCCAGAAAAGAAAGATTTAGAAAAATAGAGAGAGATTCTAGAAAAATCTCTACAAATCTAGAAGGCACAGAAAACATCTTTCCAAAGGCTTCACATAAAATTGATGGTAAAGTAGACCTAAAGTCAAACTTTATCCTAAAGTTAAAATTTGGCTCACATGTGCCTTTGTATTTTCCGCTACAAAATTTTTATACCTAGTCAATTTGTGATCACATCACAGTCAGCAGAAAATTTACTTTAAAAACAAATATTAAATATTCTTTTCACAGAGAGATAGGAATTTCTGACTCTCCCTAAGAAGATAAGTTTAACATATTGAAAACTAACTGACAAATAAAACCCTTTGGGATTGTATTACATCATAAATTACACATGGAAGCTCTGGGCATTTCTTTAGGGGTGAGGTCATTTGTAGCTGATGGAGTAGACAAGGTCCTTGGAGGACAGAGAGACAGTAGCCAGGGGTTGGAGATTTAAATGAACAGCTGGGGAAAGGCCACTTCAGGCAAGGGTTACAACTTAGAAGGACACATGTCACAGGACACCGAGACAGTGTGCAGACTAGAGTGGAAGTATAATGGTTTGTAATATTATTAGACTGTGAACTAGTAGAGCATAACTACTAATTCTTAACAGAGAGTAGAATTATAATAAGAAGGAATTGCTGGGACATAAAGTACAGAAGGTATGTAAACACCAACTGAGCTCTAACTTCCGTCCATAATATATATATATGTGTGTGTGTGTGTATATATATATATATATGTATGTATGTATGTATGTAAAAATGCACTGTGAGGTGGCTAGGCAGGCTATTTTTAGGAAATTCTGTTCCCCAGAATAAACATATCTCCTTTTCTGGCTAAGATGGTTTACTTAGTTCCAGGATAAAAATTTTTATTGAAACACTTGAAAACTTTAACATGAAAACTTTCACTGCCTGATCTTTTCCAAGAGAAGCAAAAATAGACACTTGGTATACATTAGAAAGATAAAAGACAGTCATATCCTTTTAAATAAAGCAAAATAGTTTGCTTCCTGAATTAGGTGAAGAGGTAATTCTGTAGGTATTTAGATTAGATTATTGATTGTAAGCATTGAATTGCCAGATTATATTTTGTCCCTCCTTTCAACATCTCCTATAGTCACAAATGTGTGTGTGTGTGTGTGTGTGTGCCTGTGTGTGTGTGTGTATGTGTGTGTGTGTGTGTGTGTGTGTGTGTAACATTAAGCTGAAGATCAAGCAATGAGCTTAGAAGTTTGGTGGTTTGGTGGGTTGGTGTGTAATTCCTAAAGTTCCAAATGGCAGCCAAGATGCCTTGTCAGCTCCCTGTAACAGTGAGAGTACTGCGGGATGCTGGTGGCTCACACCTGTAATCCTAGCTACTCAGGAGGCTGGCATCTGAAGATCATGGTTCAAAGCCAGCCGAAGCAGGAAAGTCTGTGAGACTCTTATCTCCAATAAACCACTAGAAAACCAGAAGTGGTGCTGTGGCTCAAAAGATAGAGTGCTCGCCTTGAGCTGAAGAGCGCAGGGACAGCGCCCAAGCCCAGAGTTCAAGCCCCACAACCAAACAACAACAAAAAAGAGTTGAGAGTACTTATGAGACAAAATGGAACATATCTGTCATCCCTATGGTTGTGCATGCTACATCCAATGAACAAGGTAGTTTAAATGTGTAATTTGACTACTTTTCATATTATAAGCTAACATAAGCTGAAACCACTAAATTATTGTTAAACTAATTCAACTATATTAAAGTAATTTTATATTTGTATAAAACCTCTTGCAGGCTGGACACTGGTTGCTCACACCTGTAATCCTAGCTACTCAGGAGGCTGAGATCTGAGGATTGCAGTTCAAAGCCTGTCTGGGCAGGAAAGTCCATGAGACTCAATAAACCACTAGAAAACCAGAAGTGGTGCTGTGGCTCAAGGGGTAGAGTGCTTGTCTTGTGCTCAAGAGCTTAGGGGCATTGCCCAGGCCCAGAGTTCAAGCCCCATGACTGAAAAACAAACAAACAAACAAAAAACCCACCTTTTGCAACTTAATACTGTTTGTCACTTGCTATGGTACTGATTTTCAGTCTAGAGATACATGACAAAAGGAATAAAATGATTGATATATTTGATAAGGGATTGAAATAAAATTGTCAGATGAAGTCGAGTGAAAAGGCATAAGCTACTCTACTTTGTTATGGAAATTTTATGTCTGACTCCTTCTGTTCTCTCTGTCTATGATATATGTGTGTGGACCACACATATATATGTATACAGAGGGACCGTGAAGAAGGGAGAGTCAGAGACAGAGATAGTATAATCTACGGATAGGAAATTATGTGCATATATATTTGATCAAAAACTTGAATTCCCAATACAACAATGCTTTATACCACATGATTGAAAAAGATTTTGAATGCTGAAATTTCTACTAAACTCATAATCTGTCTTTTGCTTCTGCCTTCTGTGTATTATTTAGACATGTGTCATTCTCCCTGTGGTGTATGTTATGAAACAAGTTAGAAACTAAGGTTCATTCTTAAGTTTCAGACATTTATTAAACAACAGAATCATACATTAATATTATTATGTAGTGCAGAGAAAAATAAAACATAAAACTGCAAACAACTAGTGAGAAATACATTTAAAGAAACAGACCAAAGAGGCTCCGCATGGCAGCACACACCTGTAATCCCAGATACTTGGGAGATAATCCTCTGAAGAATCATGGTATGAAGTCAGGTGCTTGAGAATCCTTCTCAGTCCACAAGCTAGGGGTGGTAGCATGTTGGGAAATATAATCTGAAGCAGCTCTGGGCAAAAATGTTAGATCCTATCCAAAAAATAGACAAGGCAAAAAAGTAGGAATATGGCTCATGTCATAAA
The DNA here is from genome assembly GCF_000151885.1 of Dipodomys ordii. NCBI lineage: Eukaryota > Metazoa > Chordata > Mammalia > Rodentia > Heteromyidae > Dipodomys > Dipodomys ordii. The sequence goes on from NW_012267250.1 coordinate 4,094,798, forward strand.
GCACCTGCTTAGCAAGTTCAAGGTCCTGTGCTCAAACCCCAATAACTGAAAAGCAAAAGCAAAAACAAAATCAGACTGAGACATTTGTTTCTCTCTTAAAATAGAGAAAAGTAATTCCGACATTAGGATTTTACTATTTCATTAGGTAAGAATTCTTATGAACTTAGAATATCTTCTTTAGATGGAAATTAACACTTTATTGAGATTTACAACTAAGTTAATAGCCACTTTTTATTATCAAGATGTATTTGACAATAGGATACTAATTTACAGCCTAGAAGCTTTCTGAGTGCTTAAAATATTTCACTTCCTTTTTATAAACTTAGTAACTCAGCTCTGCTGGAATATGGAAGGGCTTTGTTTTGCCAAAAGTGATTTGAATCATGATAATAAAAATCGCCATCTCTGCTCAATAAAAATAAAGCTCCCTTAAATGCAGAGAGATTATTCTTGGTCATCCAGTTGATTGAGACAACTAATTTAAAAATAGACTTACGAGTTTTAATACTAAAACTTCTCTTAGAAGTATTCATTTTAGATACAAATTCCAAGTACATTGGACATTATACTGGTGATGAATAAATTTTATTATCCTTAAGTAGTTGTACAAAGTGGTTTTAATTCAACATGCTAGTGAATACATTTGATCAATCACATCACCCCTGCCTCACCTCTCCCAACTCCACCCATCCTCTCAATTTACTCATTTCCATTTTCACTTGATTTACCCACCCTTCCTCTCTCCATTCATCTGTTTCCCTCCCCCTCCCCTACATCACATGTTCCAGCTTCCTTATATTCATTTTGTTAAATAGTAAATTACTTGTGCAAAGAAGCTAGGACACTAGGAGCCTTCTCTCTGAATACAAACTTTAGTTAATTTTCAAAGTATTGGTATTATATCAAGTTTGGTATTGCAATATGTTTGACTTTTTTTCTGTTATTTTATAAATGGATAAAACTGGGGCTCTGGGAGATTATATGGACTTGAATAGGACTATGGCTTGCACATTATTACCAATTCATTACCTATGAATTACTTATAATTCTGTATAGATAATTTTAAAATAATTTTTCAATAATTATATTCATTTTGCTTAAATTGGCCCATGAACCTACTCTTTTTTAAAAAAAATGAGGACTTTATAAATTTAGAACCTGTGATAAATAGCTGGTAGAGAAGTCATCAAAAAGGATAACATCTTTTTAAATGTGATGCTATTTTACAGAGAAATAACAAGAAATAATCTTTGGCTAATAAGGCAACAGTTATTGAAGCCAGAAAGATAAAGATAGGAAGAAATACATCTCTGATATTTGGATCTTTAAAATACAAATTAAGTACACAGCTAAAATCAATAAAGAACTAGAAATTTTAAGTTTACATTTTTAAAATTTCTTTCTCCATTAAAAATTCTTAGGCAGCTTATAATGCCTAATTTGTAAGCACATTTTCCCTTCTCACAGTACAATTCAAAAACACCTCTTCAATTCAATAAAAACCTTGAACCTTTCAACTCCCTTCTATTCCCATCCCAGGTCCAGATATTTATTCAGCTACTGTGTGTATATCAAGATTTGCCTTTTCGTGTGCTTATTTTCTCTCAGTAGAATTTTGGGTTATGTTCAGTGTTTTCATTCTATGGATCCATCTTAATAATCTCAATTCCCACCTGCCCCATGTATAGTAATTTTGTGTCATTGTTTCTTCCTGAATTTTCTGAGCATTTGGTGGATTTATGGAAAATGATGGGGAAGAAACAATCTAGTGCGTATGTATTTCTAGTCCAATGGTTTATTTACTGCTTTCTTGGGGAGGTGGGGGATGAAGTTTTACCATAGGGCTTTAGACTATTTTGGTGAACCAGGTGAGGACCTATATAGAACTGGAGTGTATTGAGACACATTCCAGCAATGTGACACAATTAACCTGGTGGCGGTGGATATCCCTTAGTCTTGGTATCTCTCCTTTCTTCCTTTTATAAAGCTTTTCTTTACGCTATGGGACATGTCATTAAATCATCCCAATTGGTATTTAATATGAGTTACTTAGATCATAAATGGTGACTGGATTGTCTCCTAGATTACTTCCAGATTACTAAGAGCCCAAAGTAAAGAAATCATTATTATGCTTTATTATGCAATACGATTGCCCAATGGAAGTTTGTGCCACTTGAACGGAGAAAGTCATTACTGCTTTTGTTTTGCAGCCATTATGAGGAAGGTGATTCTGCCTACATTGCTTTATGCCTTACAGTCTGTTTTCATGCTCTGGGAATAGCTCCTGCTCTTTTTATGTAATGTCATGTATTTTGAAGTTAGTAACAGAATACAGCAGAAATATCCGCTTTTACATGCAGTGGAGACAACCAGAGAAAATACAGCCTCTACCTCCTAATAAAATATGCACATACTGTGAACTAAAGATCATGCTTTCCTTGTGAACTTGTCCCATTTCTTCAAGTTACAGTTGTGCTACTTGAAATTATTTCCCCTTTTTTCCTCCTTTCTCCAAGAGATCACCACAAGCTTATCTATTTTCACAGGTGTAATATAGTTAGCATACTTTACAAAAATCATGTGCACTGACATTGCTGAACAATGTAGTTTGGCTCCATGTTTTCAGAATTGACTCGAGATCCGGTGAGATAACATGACTGATCACAAACTTTATGGGTGCTAGTGGTGGTGGTTACATGCACTCCAGGTTAACCTTGGATACATAGTGATTTTGAGCCCAGCCTGGGCTATACAATTAATGAAACATGAAGACTAGGACATCAGGTTTTCTCAGTTCACTGCTTCATTCTTTCTCTGGACTATTAGCTTACCTAAGTGAAGGTCAGAAAAAAGCCACCTTCCAGGGTTCATTAGAAATGTCATTCAAATCTACATTATACAGGAGTGAGCCACATGATATTGTTAATATAAGCCATTTGTGTGTGTGTGTGTGTGTGTGTGTGTGTGTACGTGTATGCATGTGTGCATGCTCATTCATGCCTGTGTGTGCTTTTGACTCATGGACCATTCCTGGAGTTTCCTGAACCAGTTGGCTTTGAACTGCGATCTCAGCCTCCTGAGTTGCTAGGATTACAGTCATGAGCCTCCTCTGGTGCTTGGCTTAAGCCTTGAATTTAAGTAGTTAATCTAGTTAGTGTAGTTCAGGAAGCCGTTTTCTTCAAAAACACTAAGAAGGTGCTGGGAAGGTGGCTCAGTGGTAGAGCACTTGCCTTGCATGCATGAGGTCCTGGGTTCAATTCCTTAGTACCACATGAGCAGAAAAGCCGGAAGTGGTGATGTGGTTCAAGGGGTAAAGTGCTAGCCTTGAGCTGAAAAGCTGAGGGTCATCACCCAGGCCCAGAGTTCAGGCCCCATGACAGACAAAACAAAACAAAAACAACAACAACAACAAAAACAGATACTAAGGTAGCTGTGGTGTAAAAGGAACTATGAATGACTCATTCAAAGACCTAAAGGTCAACTCCCAGCCAAGGATACTGAGCCATTTTAACCTTGCCTTGCCCAGAATCTGCCTCCCAGCAGATGAAAATAGTAAGCCCATCAGGAAACAAACTTGTTTTTGTAAGGCATTGACTTTCCCAGAGATCAAAGAAGCACAAAGCTAAATACAAATCTAACCAAGCAAATATGTTTCTATGCTTTTTTGTGTGTGCTGATGCTATCACCTTATTTTCTTCAGTATGGTTTTACATTGGCATCACTTGAAGGCTGACAGTTAAAACTGGCCAGAATCCGTGACAGAAGTTCACATCTTAAGATTCGTCATATCCAAGGGTGCTTGAATTCAAATGGCAATACCATGCTTCACACTGAAGTCACAGTGCACAACAGTATTCATATGACATGAAATGGGTATTAACATCATATGTATTTCCCCTGTCTAGGAATGGTAGGAGTTAGATCACTGTTGTATAAACATAAGAAAATTTTAAAGTAGCTCCTTAAATGCTATTTGAATAGTAGCAGGGAAGGGAGCTAGTGTGAGGATGGGAGCAGATGGGTGCCACAGTACGGCACTCAGTGTGTGTCACTTATTTAACGAGAAGTGCTTCGAGCTAAAGAGATCCTTAAACTGAAATGCATATAAGATTTAGAGCATGTACTATCCAGGGAGGAGGAACAGCATTAGCTCTTGTCCAGCCTGAACAAGGTCGGTGAGAGTCTATTTCAAACGCAAAGTGAGCACAGAAGAGCTGGAGTTTAGCTCAAGCTGTGAAGCAGTTACTTAGCATGCAGGAGGCCTTAAGTTCAGTCCCTGATAGAAAAAACAAAACAAAACTATTAATCTGTTACCAATAAAGAGAATATTTCTTTTCAATAATTGAACTAGATTAGAGCACCCAGGTTTGCTTTGGAAGTGAGCTTTCACCTTGGATGTGAATTTATTTGCATCACACTAATCTGTCATTTAAAAGATGTCCACGGAGATCATCTGGCAGTTCCTCCAAAAGTACATTTTTTCAACCTGTCATACAGATTCGAAATTGGTGAGGGCAAATCAAGGCTTGCTTATCTGAAGTATCCTCATGATTCTCCAGAAGGAACTTGTGACATTAATGTCCTCTCAGATCGTACATGTGTGCATGAAGAAGACACTTAAGAATGTTGCTCTTCCTGCAGACGAAGCAGCAAATAATTCACAGTTCAGGAGAGGAGCACTGTGCTTCAGCTGAGGAGCACAACCAGCTTGTCATGTTAAGGCTTTCATTAGATCTGAATAATGGGGCTGTTTTGGCGTCCTTTTGAGGAGTCTGCTGTTTTAGAGTGCTGAATGCTAACTCTTTCATATCACTATCAGTGATTGATTACCTCCTCCCCCTCTCTTCCGTTTCCTCCCTTCCCCACCCCTCCACTCTCCTTCCTTCCCTTTTTCTTTCTCCTTGTTGAAATTTCTCACCGTGTGAACACACAAGCTGTCTGTGGGTCATCCCTCAGAAGACCCAAGTTCTATTCAGTCTATATGGCAAATCAGTGGATCCATGTAGGTTCCTCAGAGGTGTGGGCCACTTGGAAATATTAAGACTCAAAGGAGGTCCTTCAATTAATATACTTTATGTTGTGCCAGTCTGGGGTCTTGAACTCTGAGCCTGGGTGCTGTTGTTCACATTTTTTAAGTTTAGTTTTATTGTCAAGATGATGTACAGAGGGGTTACTGATATATATGTAAGGTAGTGAATACATTTCTTGTTGCACTGTTACCCCCTGCTAACTTTTTTATTGTTATTATTATTCAACGTTATCATTGTCTCATTGAGCCACAACCCTACTTGCAGCTTTTTGGTAGTTAATTGGAGATAAGAATCTCACCGACTTTCCTGCCCTGGCTGGTTTTGAACCATGATTCTCAGATCTTAACCTCCTAAGTAGCTAGGATTAGAGGTGTGAGCCGCTGATGCCCAGCCTCAAATAATATAACTTAAGGTGTAAGGTTGAGGTCAAAGGAAAACACTTTGTTATGGATAGTGGAAAAAAATTGTTTTAAAAAAAATCTCTTGAAAAATTTTGGTCTTTTTTTATTATCAAGGTGATGTACAGAGGGACTATAGTTGCATAAGTAAGGTAAAAAGTACATTTCTTGTCAGCTTTGTTACCCCTTCCCTCAATTTTCTCCTCCTTTTCTTTCGCCCTAATCTCCCCAAGTTGTACAGATCATTTCCAACACATTGTCTTGTGTATATCGCTGTTGCGTTGGTCCCCCCTAATCCTTTGTCTCACTATTCTGTTGTTCCCCTTTGCTTCCCTAATCCAAATAAATGTATATACAATACCAGGGTGCCAAAATCAAATACAGTGACAATATAGGGGGAAGAACATACAAAAGAAACAAGAAATCACAAAATACATTAAAACAACAACAAACAGGAAAAACCTCTATGTCCATGTCTTGGAGTTCATTTCACTTAGCATCATCTTATATGGTCATATGTACATAGCTATTTTTCTTATTAATTGGAGGCAAGGGAAAGACTTAGGTAGCAAACAGAAGAAATGACAAGACAAGGGTCAATCATTTAGTAACTGTTGAAATGTTTGTAGAGTAGGAGTAGGAGGAAGGAATCATTAAGACCCAGATGATCATACTTTGTCTCACACACTTGAATCAAATTGGTTGGAATGTATCTGATTCCATGGGATGAGGTAGGATGATGGCTATGAGCTATAGGATTTGCAGTTCTGGAGCTCTTGCAAGAATTGATGGTATGGGCGACTTGGGTAGTACTTTGAGTTTATTTAAGTGCGTCTTGCACCTGTGAATTTCAGGATGAAAGTGTGCTCTGTTATACTGAACCTATACTCAGCTTTTGCTCACTCGTCCTTTCTGCCTATCTTTAAGGTCCAGTTGAAAAGTGAAGAATCCAAAACATTTGCAATGAAGATTCTCAAGAAACGCCACATCGTGGACACCAGACAGCAGGAACACATCCGTTCGGAGAAGCAGATCATGCAGGGGGCCCATTCTGATTTCATTGTCAGGTAAAGACTCCACCCTGGGCATAGGTGACAGGTGAGATAGGCCAACCATAGCACCCTCTGCCACTTGCACTCACCCCTAACATGTTTGACCTGAAAAGAAACTTGAAAGTATTGTTTGATTTTAAAAAATAAAGTTATGATATTTTCAAAGAGAACAAGGTTCTCAGTAAAAAAAAAAATCTCTAGAGCTCTTGAAAGAAAAAAGTCAAAAACTATTCAAGTTCAACTTTTTGAAGACTTAAAAAGATAAAATGGCAGTTGACAAATATCTGTAATCCCAGCTTTTCAGGTGGTAGAGATAGTATGATCATGGTTTGAGGCTAAACTCTCTATCTCAAAAACAAATTAAGAGGAAAATGTGTTGGGATGAACTAGGCCCAAATGGTCAAGGGCCTGCCTCCCAAGGGCAAGGACCCATTTCAGTACGTCTGCCATGACAGCCAATCCTTCCACCTCAGTATTTTGAAAGCACTGATGAGAGAATAACAGATCGTTTTTCACATGTAGAAGCAGCTCTGGTCAATATGGTGGTGGTGGTGCATGTGAAAAATGAAACATAGAATGGGTTTAAATAAGAAGCACATGAAAATTGCACATCTATATTCACAAAATGTAGTCTATTTAATTATTAAATCTATTACATACAATATGAAAATCAATGTTTAGGACCTCAGACAAATTAGAACTGATAGAATCCCAAAAAATTCTCTTCTCCATGATCACTTGAATTAAATCATCTCAAGTGAGTCATTAGTTTCCTATGGTGTGAAGATCTAACTCATGGACCATTGGCTTCTTTTCCTTAGTGTGACTTCGGATTTTTTTTTCATTTATTTTTTTCTCAAAAACTTTCATGCATGGCAAATGAGAGGACTACCGTCTGGGCGCTCACAGCTTTACATATGCTTTGATCATAACCACATTAATTTTAGTTATCTTGAAATGTTCAATTCAATATGGTTTTTAATATTTTTAAATATGTAAAATGATGTTTCTACGCTGCTTTCATGTTTACTATTTGCAGGCTGTACCGAACATTTAAGGACAGCAAGTATTTGTATATGCTGATGGAAGCGTGCCTGGGTGGAGAGCTCTGGACCATTCTCAGGGATAGGTAGGAGATTTGAGACATTTCTATGAGAAAAATACATTGTTATAAAGTCTAAAATTTTCACTCACTTCTTACAAATCCTTATATATATATATATATATGTATGTATATATATATGTATATATATATATATATATCTTTTTCAAAATGCAAAGTAAACACAAGGCATAACTCACTATGGCCAAATGACTTACTGTAATACATGTAGACCTCACTTAGTATCTAATCAATATAGGGTCTCTCCTCCATAAAAACACTATCTCAAGTTCCCCCACCCTGCATCCCTGTCACTCAGATATAGAATCCTATCTACTCAGGAGGCTGAGATCTGAGGATCAACAGTTCCAGGTCAGGAAAGTCTGTGTGATTCTTATCTCCAGTGAAACAGCAAAAAGCCAGAAGCAGAGCCCTGGCCCAACTGATAGAGCGCAGGCCTTTTAGCAAAATAAAACCTAAGAGGTAGCACACAGACAATGAGTTCAAGCCCTAGTACTGGCACAAAAACATACAACAAGCAAGCACCAACACAAAAACGTACCTAGGAATCTTCATGGACAAGTCTTAGTTTAGCTTTATACCTGGAATTCAATCCATTCATTTAACATGAGGAAGATTATAGGTATCATCTGGACCTATGGTTTACTTGCTCTATTTAGTTTTCAGATGGACAATCTATCTTCGCTGACACTCATACTTTCTTTTCCAAGTAACATTTTCTTTAGCTGTTGTTTGGTTCCAAAATTAAAACAGATTTCCAACCTTGTCTTTTTGTCCTTTCTAGTCTTAGGGAAATAAAATAACCCAATTATCTGTAGTATTTTATGTAAGCAATATGATTTAAATTTATCTTTCTACTCTTCCAGGGTGAGTAAAGATTTCTAGATAGTGTTTATTTCATTTGGTTAAGCAAACATAGTCTAAATTTTTTATCTCATGCTTATATAATTATCTTTAAAATTATCCTATAAAAGATCTGAAGACAATATCTATAACAAATGTTTACATATGCAGAAAGAGAGATTTCAATTTCATTTCCTAAAAATAATCTTTTGGTCATTTCTTCTAAATGTTATACAGATCATTCAATATTATCCATATACTTTTTAACTTTCCTTAGAATATTTTCTTCCATTAGAAGAAAAAAATGATTATGTGCTGCATTCTCCTTCATTAAATACTTTCTTTCCAATGAAGAAACTAGCTATAGCTACTATTAATGTTTTCATGTAATATTTTCAACATTTCTTACTTTGTAGATTCCAGAATAAAACAAGTGGCTCTTTATAAATTATTAAAACAAGGTTCCTAATGGTGTTCTTACTGCACTTTTCTCTTTCTAGGTCATGCCCCTACTTAACAAATGTCAAATGGATTTTTTAACCATATTATATTTTATTGCAGTAGTATTTTGTTTGATTTATTAAGTTATAGGTAAGGAAACACATACAAGGAAATGCATCCTCCTGGCTATAGGAATCAGGTTGCCATTTATATTAAGCTATTATAGCATACAATTATATTATTGTCAATTAATAATAAAGGAGGCTGATGCTACTGTGACAGATGTGGGCTCACTTTTCAGTATTTATCTGATTACATTATATTAATATTTTGATTCTAATGTGCTTCTATTGTACAATTTTGACCTGATATTTCAATCTTCTTTACAGGTATGTTTTAAACCTCTCCCTTATATTTTGGTGGTTAAGAATAGATTTGCAGCCAGAATTAAACAGAAAAACAAATGATAAGCCACTCAGTAAAAGGACCATTTGTATTCCCATAGATATTTTTTAAACTTTTGTGAATTTTCTGAACTAGGCCAATAACTATAATAGTGATAAAAACTCAACCCACTGCCCACCCCCGAGCCATCAGTCATGCAGAGACATCATTTGTCAACTTATTTTTGAAAGTAAATATTATTTCATAACACAACTTTGTGTATCCAGGTTCTAACAGACATAGCCACTGGCAGGCTTTCAATTTGTTTGGATTTGAGCTAAAATCTTAAAGATTAAGGACTGGGAAGGAGGCTCAATGGTAAAGAGTTTGCCTAGCATGCATGAAGCCCTAGTTTGATTCCTCAGTACCACATAAAGAGAAAAAGCCAGAAGTGGTGCTATGGCTCAAGTGGTAGAGTGCTAGCCTTGAGCAAAAGAAGCTCAGGGACATCACCTAGGCCCTGCGTTCAAGCCCCAGGACTGGCAAAAACAATCTTAGAGATTACTTGTTAGGAAAAATATATCAGGGAAAATTAGCCACATTATATATGAAAATACGTGAAGTCAGAACACATACACACACACACACACACACACACACACACACACACTTGAATTCAGGGACTGTCTCATCTCTTAGCTTCTTAGCTTTTTCACTCAAGGCTGGTGCTCTACAATTTGGGTGACAGTTTTTCCTGATTTCTGCTGGTTAACTGGAGTTTAGAGTTTCATATACTTTTCTGCTTGGGCTGATTCCAAACCTGGGTCCTCAGATCTCAGCTTTCTGAGTAGCTAGGATTACAGTTGGATCCTTGGATCCTTGTGATACCTCTACTAAGTATCATGCATAATTACTCCAAAACTACACTTTTCCCATTTCATTCATCTCACTCTCTATCCATGTGTCTTCCTGGACAAGACTAAAGGTGACTTCCTATGTACATTCTCCTTGATTCCAGATACTTTGTGGAGATGATTATTGAATTTCATCTTTAATGCCCCAAAAGATGGTACTGATTGAAAATATTTCAAAAGGAATAAGTTGCATAATTACTTAACTTTATCCTCCATTGAACTAACTTTACAATTATCAATAAGCCTGCACAGAATGTAATATGTAATATGGCTACTCCTAGTTAGTATTGCCTGGTGGTGTTTGATAAGAAGTGTTTTTATCTACTTACATTGTGATATTGCAGGACTCAGTTTATGACAAGGTGATTAATCATTGTGATTAAATTTTTATGTGCTTATCAATAAATACCCATAATCTTCTAGTTCTAGCAAATTGTTATCTACTGCCATTTAGCTAAACCATCCACTCATTTCTAAAGGAGGTACAAGAGTCTGCCATTACTCATTCTTCTGCAATGATAGAACTGCAAAGGCACAATTTAGTATTTCAAAGTTTTATACAGAGCAAATGATTTATTTCTGTAAGCAACTCTGTATAAACTGTTGATCAAACAAGCTTTCACTTCTGTTTTGGATCAAATTTATACTGTCACTTCCAATTCTGCTAGTAATTTTTCACATTGACTCACCCTAATTCCATGTTTTGCCCTGCTATCAAGTTGTATATTTTTAAATCCACCATCTCAAATATGCCGTGACAAACAGTGTGTGGCTGATAAACATTGTTGGGCATATAATATATTGATTATTCCAGGGTTGAGACAAATTTTTATTCTTTCAAAAATAATTGATTATAGATATATTTATATAGAGGAAATACTCAAGATACATCTTTAGAAGTACTGGAACTCAGGCCCTGGTTTTCGCTAGACGAGCACTTTAGTCATGCCCCTGCCCCTTTTTATTTTAGCTATTTTTAACTGTTTTACTTGAGCTATTTCTTTATTTTTAATTTCTAATTTAACTTTATTGTCAAGGTGATGTACAGGGGGGTTACACTTAAATAAGTAAGGAAGTGAGTACATTTCTTGTCAAACTTGTGACCCCTTCCCTCATTTTTCTTCCACTTTTACCCCCTTCCCAAATCCCCACCACCACCACCAAGTTGTACAGTTCATTTCCAATGTTGTCTTGTATCACTGTTACATTGCTTCACCCTTTGTCTCCCAATTTTGTTGTTCCCGTTCCCTTCCTTAATTCAGATAAATGTATATATAATACTCAGGGCACCTAAATCAAATACAGTGACAACAAGTGATAAACCATAGGAAAAAAAACCCACAAAAGCAAAAATAAATCACATAGTACATTAAAAACAACAAGAACAGCCGGGCGCCGGTGGCTCACGCCTGTAATCCTAGCTGCTGAGGAGGCTGAAATCTGAGGATCGCAGTTCAAAGCCAGCCGGGGCAGGAAATTCCGTGAGACTCTTATCTCCAATAAACCACTAGAAAACCGGAAGTGGTGCTGTGTGGCTCGAGTGGTAGAGCGCTCGCCTTGAGCTGAAGAGCTGAGGGACAGCGCCCAAGCCCCACAACCGGCCAAAAAAAATTAAATTTTAAAAAACCCAAAAAACAACAAGAACTAAGAAAAACTTCTTGTTTCTATGTCCTGGAGTTCATTTCGCTTAGCATCATCTTATATGGTCATATGTACAAAGCTATTGAGCTATTCTGCTTATCTGCTAGGACTATCCTAGACATATACTAGTTATTATAAATGAGGGAGACCATGGGATCTCTATGTTTCTTTGGATCTGGCTTACTTCACTTAAAATGATTTTGTCCAAGTCTTTCCATTTCCTTACGAATGGGGTGATGCCAGTCTTTCTGATGGAAGCATAGAATTCCATTACACACACACGCACACACACACACATCACATCACATTTTCTTGATCCATTCATCTACTGAGGGGAGTCTGGGTTGGTTCCATATCTTAACTATGGTGAATGATGCTGCGATCAACATAGTTGTGCTGGTAGCTTTAGTATGGCCTTGTTTGTGGTCATTTGGGTAAATGCTCAGAAGTCATAGGAGGGTCATAGGGGAGCTCTATGTGGAGTCTTTTTCAGGAACCTCCATACTTTGATCTCAAGTTTATGCCTGGAGTAGCCTGGACTATAATCTTTCTAGCTATGTTTTCCATGTAGCTGGAATGATAGGTGCACCCCATATAACCCAGCTTTTATTGGTTGAGATGAAGCCTCAAAATCTTTTTCTCTTGAACTATCTTCAAACTGTTACCTGTCCAATCTCCATGTCCCAGGTAGCTAGGATGACAGGCAGCAGCCATCTTGCCTGGCCCCTAGGTATCTTCTGGAGGAATGATAACCAATATTGTAGAGCTCTCCAAACTTCAGCATAGGCGTAGCACCAGAGAAGCTAAAATTCCAGTACTTAGAGGAGTAAATACCATTGTTCTTAGAACCGCGTTTCAAAAGAACAACAATTCTTTTGGGAATTGCTAGTTATTTTAGTGACAACGTACAGGGACATTGGTCATTGAAATAAAGATTACACATTTCTGAAACACAATATTCTGAAAAATTACCTATGAGGTGGTAATAGTGGCCTAAGATTTTCTATCATATTTGGTAAAGATGTGGCCATATTCCATCATTCAGTTTGTTAAACATCACTGTTCAAATTTGAAAAATGGGTAAATGTCACCCAAAGGCCAGCAGGCATCAGGGGCTCCTATGAGCATGAACTTGTGGGGCTAGTGTTTGTTGCAAACTAATATTTAAAACTCTCATGCTCTCCATCCCTACTCTCTCTCAGCCACCCCAGGAGCTGATTCATGCTAATGGTCTAAATAATAACATTATTAGATTGAATTTATTAATTGAAAAAGAAGAATGAACACAGGTTTTTTCTAAGGAGTCATGTGCATAAAGCAAGGCTAGAGGGTTCTGTTGTAACGTTTCATCTTTGATGCCAAGTTCATTTTCTTCACTGGTACTTCATTAACTCAACATATACAGATGTATAAATGAAGAGAGACAGAGGCAGAAGGATAGAAAGAGAACTTTCTTGTGAAATATCACCATCAAATTAATATTTCCTCCCAATTACCTTCTTCTAATCATCTTTTAGTGTTATCTCTTCTTGCTTCTGAGATGGTGATAATGAGGAAATGGATATTGGCTTTATGACAAAAGTCTCAAAATGGATGAATACCTAGCTGGAAATGTTTGTTGCTTCTTTGGGAATGATAGCTTTGTGTTTGCATTTCAAAAACCATATCTAAAAAATGAATAGGAATAAATTTGTAAGCTTTTCCTTTAAAAAGCAAATTCTTAGTAGACAGTCTCTAAAATAGAATTCTCTATCATACTCTCACCCTCTGTCTTTGAGATCTTTGCTATTTTATATCCTAGTGGGCTGTTGAAAGGAAGCTACCAAGTCTGTGAATCTTGGTCTGTTATAGAACTCCTCCTGACCCCTTTCAGGAAGTGAGATTTAACTGCCCCACTCACCAATGCAGAGAGGTCCTTGATTTGATCCTCAGATGTTTTTTTTTTTTAAACCCAAGTGGAATGGCAATCATGTCACACTAAGCTGTTGGACTCTGGTATCGAAAGGAATTTTGACATGGGTATTTAGCAAAATGACAAAATAAAAATCAGCCTAATTAGAGAAATTACTCATACTGTTTGCATTCTATTGTCTGTATTTCAGAGGTTCTTTTGAAGATTCTACAACCAGATTTTACACAGCTTGTGTGGTAGAAGCATTTGCCTATCTGCATTCCAAAGGAATCATTTACAGGGACCTTAAGCCAGAAAATCTCATTCTAGATCACCGAGGCTACGCCAAACTGGTCAGTGTCTGTCACACATGGTTTCTGTGCTGCAGGTTTAAAGTGTTTGTTTGCAAAGCTGTGCTCATTTGCTAACATTGAAAGCAAGCTTTTTCTTTTCATTTTAATGGGATAACTGTTCTTACAATAGGTTTTAAGAAATAATGCAAATATTATGAGAATCTAAGTAACTAGGTTTGTGTTAATAATACTCTGACAAAATACACTTTCTAATGAGCATTAGAAAATATCCTTACTCGCATGTGTTCATGGACCTAGAAGTACTAGTAAAAATTATATGTTCATCCAGCCTTTGCCATCCAAGGCAATGAGTATATATTATATGCTCAGTATTATGTTTTAGTTTTCTATATTATAAATAAAATTATTTGCAATAATCGATCCAAAGAGCTGAAGATTTACATATAGTAAATAGTAAAAACATTTAATAGTGCCCAGTTTTTTGTAGACTTCATATCTATCAGTAAGTGATTTTATTTTTTAAATTTTTTGTGATTTTTTTTGGTGCCAATCATGGGGCTACAATTCAGGGCCTGAGTGCTGTCTGTCTCTATGCTTTTTTGCTCAAGAGGATTGCCCAACCATTTGAGCCACAGCTCTACTTCCAGCTTTTTAAATTTTTTATTTTATTTTTAGTAGTTTATTGGAAATAAGAGTCTTGTGAACTTTCCTGCCTGGGCTGGCTTTGAACTGTGATCCTCAGATCTCAGCCTCCTGAGAAGCTGGGATTACACTTGTCAGCTATTGGTGCCTTGCCCTTTCTGTGATTTTGTATTCATCATATAATTGTTAGAAAAATTAAATCTATGGAGGCTAGTATTAATATCTAAATCAATTTGCTTTAGGAAAGAAATTCTGTGTTTGAATTTGCAGTTCTTCCTTCAGAAGATTCCTAGAAAAATTAGGGCAAGTTTCTATTTTATCTGCTCATATGCACCAAGAGCAGAGTTGCTAGTCACATACATGAGTTCTTCACCTCTGCTCACAACAAAGGGATTTCTCAAATAATTAACAGTAGATGAAAGGCCAGCTTCTGATTTACAGCAGTAATTTTGTCTATTCTGAGAATGAAGTTGTTGGCCTACTTAGTCTCCTAAGCCCTATAAACCTCCATTGTCATCAAAGTAGAGAAAGCAAAGTGTTTATCCAGAGAATGATTTGCTTGTCTTTGTAATAATGTAAATTTCATCTAAAATGCTTGCAATATAGTCATTATTTCTACCCATGTTTATATTTTTAGTGTTGATCATTGCCAGTGTCGTTCAGCAAAATAACTTACTGCTCCACAGCTTATTGATGTACAATATAAATGGCTGAAGTATCTTACTTTTTTCTTTCGCAAGGTTGACTTTGGCTTTGCAAAGAAAATAGGATTTGGAAAGAAAACATGGACTTTCTGTGGAACTCCAGAATATGTAGCCCCAGAGATCATCCTCAACAAAGGTCATGACATTTCAGCTGACTACTGGTCACTGGGAATTCTAATGTATGAACTTCTGACTGGCAGGTATGGACATTTATAGGGAAGAGCTCAATAAAAATGGACCCAAAATACCTACACACTCCTGCCTCTGCCCTCCATTTAGACCAACTTAAAGTATATGCCTCCCTGTTACCATGCTTCAATTAGTTACTTAAATGATCATGAATTCTTGACACAAGAGCTGACACAAGTTATATGCGAGCAAGCAACTCATTGCTAACTTGTAATTTTGTTCTTACTAAGTTTTTATGTAGAGTGATGATTATATGAAGGACTCAATCCCTTTCCATGAGACCTTTTTTTCCCAGTCATGGAGCTTGAACACAGGGCCTGGGCACTGTCCCTTAGCTTCTTTTGCTCAAGGCTAGCACTCTACCAAAATGAGCCACAGTGCCACTTTAGGCTTTTTCTGTTTATGTGGTATTGGGAAATCGGACTCAGGGCTTCATGCACTCTACCACTAAGCCACGTTCCCAGCCTATATGAGACTTTTTTTTTGTCGGTCGTGGGGCTTGAACTCTGGACTTGGGTGCTATCCCTCAGCTCTTCAGCTCAAGGCTAGCACTCTACCACTTGAGCCACAGTGCCACTTCTGGTTTTCTAGTGGTTTATTGGAGATAAGAGTCTCACAGACTTTCCTGCCCAGGCTGTCTTTGAAACATGATCCTCAGATCTTAGACTCCTGAGTAGCTAGGATTACAGGCGTCAGCCACTGGTGCCCAGCTCCATGAGACTTTTGATGGTAGTCATTTGGCTGGCAATGGAGCAAGACAAATAGTAATCATATAAACAAGTCTAGATCAACTCTCCATGGAAGTAAGAGAATCTATTAGCAATTTTTATATCTAGATGGATGCATTTTGCTGAAGATTGTAATACATAATTCATAACTGCTAAAGTCAGCATAAGATATAAGATACACTCCAAGCTCCTGCAGGACCAATATAAAAGAAAAACTAACACACCCACATGACAGGTGCTGAGGAAAATAAGTAAAGGAGTCATTTCAGAAGAAGTTCAGGTTTGGAAAGAACAGAAAACTGAATCTTTCCTGTTTTAGCTCAGATTATCAGACACTTTTGGTTGATGTAGGTTATCCAAGTAGGCCTTGGGAGGAAGCAGTGCAACATTTAAATGGAGACTTGATGAAATGAGTCCTTAGTCAGATAAATATGGGATGAATCTCTAGGCAAAATAATTCCCTGAGATGGACGGTGCTTCTGTGCCTGCCTGCAGTAATGGTGTCAGTGACATGAGGAGAGGTCGTATCCTTAATTCTCCTGTGACTCCTCTTAATGACTTTACACTTCATCCCAGTATAATCAGTGCATCAGTTCGTGTGAGGAAAACCAGAAGATAAAGCACACAGCTTGAATAAATAAGAACAGCAAGAGGGGTCAGGCACTTGCACTAAAGGATGGAAGGGAAACAGCAAATATATTTTATGCACTGATGGTTTCACTAAGTGAATGGCCAGGTTGTTTTAATATTATTCACATTGTATTCCATTTGTTTAATTAACTTGGAGCCCTGCATAAGAATTGTAGAACTTAATACAGCAAGAGTATTCTTTTTGACAAAGCAAAAATGATACATTTAAAAAAATTTTAATACATTTTTATTGTAAAAATACTGTATAGAGGGGTTCAGTTACATGAGTAAGGTAATGAGTACATTCCTTATCAAACATGATACATCTTATGTCTCTCAATTTTGCAGCCCACCTTTCTCAGGCCCAGATCCTATGAAAACCTATAACATCATCCTGAGAGGGATTGATATGATAGAATTTCCAAAGAAGATTGCCAAAAATGCTGCTAATTTAATTAAAAAACTATGCAGGTTAGTGTTTCAACCACATTTTCTTGTATCATCATTGGTTTGTTTTTGAGATAGGATTTCACTCTACAGTCCACGCTAGCCCTGATCTTAATCATTCTCCTGCTTGGTTGTTGAGATTACAGGGATGAACCACCACACCTTATTCAAGCACATTATATTTGAAGGTATCACAGTGTGAAAAAAATAGATTACTTAACAAAACTATTATTTTATTTTTAGGGACAACCCATCTGAAAGATTAGGAAATTTGAAAAATGGAGTAAAAGACATTCAAAAGCACAAGTAAGTGTTCTTTGTTTTTCTATTTCAGAGTTCAGAAAACCTGTTGAGAATTTCCACAGGGTGATGTTTTCTAGTGTCTATATAAAATAATCCTACAGTGATATCCAAAGAGAGAAAGAATGTAGACAAATGAGTTACTGTTATATACATAATACAATACATTTATAATACATATACATAATGCAATAATTCTGCAGTAACATTGAAAGTGAGAATGTAGACAAATTTATTTTACCAAGAACTGTCAGTGTGTATAGAGCTTGATGTTAGTGTATCTAACTATTTTACTACTTTATGACTTTCCAAACAACAAATGCACTTTCTCCTAGCCCCTGGGCACTGACATTTTCTTCCCTCTGACCCAGTGGAAGGGAAAAAATACTGTTTAAATAGGGATACAGGCGGACCCATTGCAACAATGAGATGAAAAAGATGTTATTTCGAAAAATGAACTTTACAATTTAGGCAGGGGGGCAAGGGAGGGGAGGGAGGGGGAGGGGAGAAGTGTAGTTGTGGAGATGGGAGGGAAGGGATGGTAGGGGAAAAAAAGGAGGAGGCAACAATGCTTGATAAGAAATGTACTCATTACCTTTCTCATGTGACTGTAACCCCTCTGTACAGTATTTTCACAATAAAAAACTTACTTTAAATTTTTTAAAAGAAAAATTGCATTTAAAAAATTGGAAACTATTCTTTAATAGCATAACAGAAAAAATCTGACATTCTACATTTTTCTACTAAATTAAAAACATGTAGTTTCATATCACCTCCTGTCCATTAAGTAAGGTGATAGAACAAAAGGTCAAAAAGTTTAAAAACAAAATGAACCAAAACAACAACAAACTCCAGCATCTTCACCATTAGATACATTGGTTAGAGTTTCTAAAGCCAAGCCAACACAAATTGTTTATTTTTCCTCTCTTTTCATCTGCTTCTGTAATGCTCCCAGAAAACCCACATCCTTATCAAATAAGCTTATTTACTGAGATAGCTGTGATTTTGTATGACTTGCTAAGAAATTGGTATAAGTATTTGTTAATGCTGAAATACTCCACAGACAAAAATCATACAATTTCTAGTGTTACAGTATGTAGTTCTCATTTTTACAGAAAAATAATTTACTTAGTACACTTCTTCCTATTGAAAAAGACGGTAAATGAGGAAAGCGGAATACGAAGAGCCAAACATTGTGGTGTGAAAATTTAAATTAGTCAAAGCTGAGTACTGACCCAGTAGCAAAGATGGATTATTAATTTATGCCCTGATTCCTTCCCACCCAGTTCTATCTCTGTAAAGTGACATGCAGGACATAGGGTGAGCATATCATCACATGTATTTGCTTATAATAATTGCAGAGGGACAAGGTTACACAGACATCCTAACTGAAATTATAGGAAATGAATTTGCATGGTAGTTGGTGTTTAAATCTGATAACTACATTTCTAAAGGTACACGCTTTAAGAAAAAGCCAATTAAACTCTACAGTTAAAGGGTGAACATATTTTTGGCACATGTAAATGTTTACCTAACTACTATCTAGCCATTATACATATCCAACATGTTGTAATAAGAAGATTACAACTGGGATTCGCCACCTTAAATTGCCTATATTTTTTTTCTCACCTAGATGGTTTGAAGGCTTTAATTGGGAAGGCTTAAGGAAAGGTACTTTGACACCTCCCATCATACCAAGTGTAAGTATACATTCCAGCTCTGAATTCTAGGACATACTTGATAGAGTTTGTCAATCAACAAATATTTGTTATTTTTAAACATCCATCCTATGATCAGGTGAAACACATTCTATAAAGTACTGTATTAAAGTTTCAACATATCCTAAAGTACAAGCATAGATATATTGATTTAAAGGATGACTTATATATCTGTTTGCTCTTATAGTTTTTTTTTCCAATTTTAATTCAAGTTTCCTTTACTGATGAGTCAATTAACTTCCATTATGATAAATATTAAGTATATGCAGAAGGGCATAGTGATTTTGCAACTGTTTTAACAACAATCACTGTTTAGCCCATGCTGTTTCACTGATGTCTCTTAGTTGCTACTGACTTCCTCCAGTTTGACTGGATGTTTATCCTTCAAAGAATGCTCTTCTTACCAGAAGAAGCCCCTTTACTTAACAAGTCAGATTCTTTGATGTTCATCTTGTTGTTAAATAGGAGTTAGATAAGTAGACTGCATACCTCTACTAATTTGAAATAGGTTTCAACAGTTTTCATTTAGATTTTATTTTTACCAGCACTGTATCTGTTGAATGCAATATACTGCATTTGAAAAGCTTTATTTTAGAGCAAGAACAGAGGAAGAAACAGGGAGATGTGAATATCAAATTATCCAACCAGGCTTTCCCAGGGTCAAGTATGTACTAGTAATATTAGGCAGGTTTTCACTGATCTCTGCAAATTGGAATTCAGCTGGTAAATTTGTAAGTGTTGTTCAAGTATGGATTCTATTGTCCTTAGAAGCTGCACACAAAATATCTATATAACATGGCTCTATTTCTCCAGGCTCTACTCATACCAGTTGGCTCCTTGTTTAGCCAGGAGTGATGTTGTCCTCTTCATTATTTCAAAATGTGGCTCTCTCTCAGGGCATGGGTGTGTGCCCTACACTTCTTGAACTTTTCCAAATGGACTTTTTGTGACCACTTGCTCTTGTGGAATTTTTTATTTTTCCAAAGCACTAGCCAAAATTCATAATTTCACATAGATTTCTGTGCTTGGTTTAGCCATACAATGTATTATCTATTATAATATAAATATTTGAGGGTAAGAGCCATTTCCTTTTTTTAAAAAAATCAATAGTCACTCACTGTGCTTAGTACATACTAGAAGGCCAGAAATGGTTCTAGAGTAGAAAGTGAATAAAATTATTCTTAAAATTATTGATGAAAAAAGATAATGTGATATAGATGATAGATAGATAGATAGATAGATAGATAGATAGATAGATAGATAGATAGATAGATAGATAGATAGACGGATATACAGAAACCACAGAAAACTATAAAAACAATGAATTCCAGTAATTTGCAACACCATGGTTGGAAATAGAGGTCGTTATGTTAAGTGCACTAAGTCAGGTGCAGAGGCAGCTATTGCAAAGTGCATAATCATGCTCCTATGTAACATCTAAAAGAGTTCATCTCACGTAAGTTGAGAGTAGCATGGTAGTTATCAAAGGCCTGGAGCTGAGAAGGGCAGGGGCAAAGACTGCCCCATGGTTGTTACATTTTTCATTGGTCAAAGAGAATGATAATGTACTAGAGGCTAGAGGAAAAACTAAATTATTTTTATCATAAATAATAAATGGTTAAAACACATTTGCTTAATCTGATTTAAACATCATGCAATGGATATGTCTATGACACAATATTTAGTACTTCATTTTAATCTTTTCCATATTAAACAAACACATACATTTAGGAACTACCGTATTAAGAACAGGGAACAAATAATATTGTCACTTGGAATTTTGAAAACGTGAGAGGCTTTGGACTATGCAGTCTCTCCTGTTGCAGGTGGCATCACCCACAGACACAAGCAATTTTGACAGTTTCCCTGAGGACAGCGACGAACCGCCCCCTGATGACAACTCGGGCTGGGATATAGACTTCTAATGCATTTCTCTTACCTGCTTCTGCCTTGCTGAAGACAGCTTTTTCTGAGACACAGCTGCCAGCAAACACGAGGGAAAGAGAGAAGATTAGTGCTCGGGGTCACCATGATGCCTTTGATCGATGCTGCTCCAGTAACTACAGTGGCATTAGGACTTATTGCTTAGATGACAATAGTGCTCTTTACATGTTTTCTGTTTTGAATCTAACATAGCAGTTGACATGGTGGTCCTGAAGCAAAGTCTTTCACCAGTAAAGAGATGTTGTTTTTTTCTGTTGTTGCAATGATCTTGCTTTGCTCTGATTATAATTTGAAAGACTGTAGGAGACACTTCAACTTAGTAGAGGAGTCTATACCCTGCTAGAGTTATCAAGAGGATGAAAGAATAATATATTGAGTAGGGGAAATGACTAGGGTACAGATCCTGGGCTTATTCCCTGTTTTCAAATGAAGGTTGTGAAATCTGTTACTGTGAGCCAGTAGGTATACTGTACACAGAAGACCACATATCTGTGGGTCACAGCATTCATGTCAAACCAGTGCTAGAAGTTTCACAATTTTATTTCCCAGCAGTGCTGATGACAAGACTGAATGTTATCTTTTCTTTCTGACAGATTTTTTAAAAATTGGTATGATAAAAGCACAACTGCTATGGGATTGCTGAGCCCTTTCTGTAGCAGGGTCATGTGTGTTTTCCGAGGACTGAAAAAAAATGCATGGTATTTGTTTGTTCCTTTTTGATAAATTGGCATGACAGAATGGGAGGAAAAAACAATTCACAAAATCATTTCATATTTAAATATATATATATATATATATACATATAGTGCTTAAAGAGGGTCCTGGAAATGAGTAGCAGCAAATTGGTTTTTATTTATTACCTAACATACCCTCAAACTGGGGCTTCAAATATTCCCTTTTATAAAAATGAACCCTTGGGGTAGGGGAGGGATAGGGTGGAAGGCATTAAGGTCCATCCAAAAAATAAAAAATACAAAAAACTCTATAGGTGCTATGTATATCTTTCATCTGTAATGTCAATGTCTGAACAGACAACAGAAATTCTAATCATTACATGTCTAGCCAGAGATGCAAGCATTTTCACTAAATTTATTAAATCAAATTTCTGTCAGATTTCACTTATACAACATAGTCTGGGTCTGAGAGAGAAAGGTGATATATATCATATATATAATATATGATATTTACATATGATATTATATATATGATATATATATGAATGAACTAGCTCCTTGTCTTAGGCCTGAACTAAAAGAAACAAACATCAGAAAGGAAAAGAAAATAAATACAAAGTCAAAGATATGAAGATTTTCTAGAACCAGGAACTTTGCTTATGTGAGGTCACAGAACATGACAAGAACCAGGTACTGATTATCTTTTGATGAAGTAGTCAGAGTTTGTCAAAATAGGAAGGGTTTAGAGAGGAAAACAGGAAAGGGATTTCCTAAAAATAAAAGCTAAATAAGACAGAAATAATTGTATTCCTGAAGTTTCTTGTTAGCTAGAAAAGCTTGGATTTTTAATATCAAATGTTTTCATGTGAGAAAAAGAATCAACAAATTAAGTCTGGTGATGCCTGGCCATGTTACTATGATTAGTTGTCCTATGTAGCAGAAGCTTCTTTCAGGCAGATACATTATACTTACACAGACATATGTATTACCATCCAAGCTGTCATCCTGGTGTAGATATTTGTGTTAATTTGGCCTAAGAAGTATATATTTGCTTTTTGGTCTAAGTATGTTTTGCTTGTTTTTTGTCTAAGTATATGTTTGGTCAGTGTAGAAAATTCTATAAAGTATGTCCAATTAGATTATGATGTCCCAGCCCAGAAAGCAAATATTATGAGTTTTGGCTACATTTTTCATATTCAAAAGTACTTTAGAATATATTTTCAAAATATAATAGGCCGATGGCCTATTATACTAAAGGTAAATAATTAGAAACTAATAAAAGCATTATAATTAGAAAAAATAATTAAGACTTTGATCTAAGTTATTTATTGTATTATTGGCATTTTCCCGCCTTTTCAAGCAATTTTTCAAAATCAGTCTATTCCCAGACATCTGCTGATCACTATAGACTTAGAATATAAAGTAAAAAACATCTACTTAAAAGCTAGCTAGGATAGATGTTATTTCAGAAGTGTTGTTTCTTTTAACTGAGCTTTAAAATAGATTGTTTCAACTTTAGCATCAATGTCAGTGACTTTATAATTTAAACATGCTAAAGGATTGGTAGAATTTATTTTCCTTGTCATTAGCAAAGTGAATCTACTTCTACAATTTAAAAAAATCTCAACAGCCCCAGAAGTGGTAGGTAACAGAGGATTTGGGACCTATGGTTCAAGTCTAAGACAACATATGCGGAAGCACAATGGAAAAGTGAGAAGTGGCATTCAGCACATTACAATTATAGGTTGTTTTCCCACTTAGAACTGAATCCCTATTCATTTCAGGTCATTGCATTAGGTTGTTGAAAGCAATCACCAAAATAAAACAAAGGTGAACTATAACTTCCAAGAATTGCTAACAGAAAACATTCACCTGGTATTCAATACTTAGTTTTAAGGATTTAAATCTCGTCTAAATGAAGACACTAGGGCTATACTTCATGGTCAGCTTCACAAAATGCATCTACTTTAGTTCTGAAATTTTCACATCCCCTCTTTTTTATTACATGAAAAAAGTCTAGGTAAGTTAGAACAGTGCCAAGCTGTTTGATTTGTTAACTGACTTAATTGTTAATATTTTGAGTATGGGAAATGGGGCTTTCTGTGTGTCTTGACTCACAAGGAAACTGAAAATTGCCAAGAGAAGGAATACTATTATGTTTGAAATAAATTGAATTCATTAGAGAAAATGGTTTATGGAAATTGTTATAATTGATTTTTTAGGTTTCTTCTTTGTTATTAAAAGATGTATCAGATCCATGTAGCATTTAAAACAAATTTATTTTGATTGTATTCTTTCAATTATATTTTTTCAATGATGGAAGAAACATGTGACAGACACATGTGAAATAATATATAAATTCAACTATAGAATTCTTGTAGTTTCATTTCTAAATAACTGAACTGATGATTAATTTAAAAGTCATCTATGAGATTGAAGGCAAGGATGTTAGAACTGAATTCAGAAAACAGATGATCTGTGCATTATCCATAAAAATGTTTTCTTTCACGATAGGACCACAGACAAATATTTATGTAAATAGATATTTTTGTGTGATATTTTGTGGTACATATAACTTTGTTTAGTGTTTCACAGCATTATTATTTCTTTTTATTTTATTGAATAATGGTTTAGGTCCAAGTAGACTTGAATTAATGTCATATTTGTCAGTA
Source organism: Dipodomys ordii (assembly GCF_000151885.1). Lineage (NCBI taxonomy): Eukaryota > Metazoa > Chordata > Mammalia > Rodentia > Heteromyidae > Dipodomys > Dipodomys ordii. Next base: position 4,119,477 of record NW_012267250.1, read on the forward strand.
TTATTGAAAATTATGTCAACGGTACTGTCACTCATCTGTCCCATAGTTTAGAACATGACCTGGCTATCTGGCATTGTTGCAAGTGCCTTAAATTCATGGCATCTTATAAAAAATCAAATTTGGTGTTATGCTGCATGACAAAGACAAACACACCTCAAAATGTTGTCCTTTCTTAGCTTGCTGCGTTTTACAGTTCTTTCTGCTAACAATTTATAAACCTTTATTATATAACATTGATGAATTACAGAAATGATGAAGTTGTTCCCTTATTTTTGTTAAATGTTCCAGAGCTGTGTATCTGTTCATGAGATACAGCATCATTTCTGTGAAATGTATAAATGTATGTGCAGGTGAACTTAATACATGACATACTATCAGTCTGTATACAGGTATTCCTGTTTTGCTAAGTTGTGCCGAGTCAGTAAAATAAAACAAATTTGTGCAGTCAAATCCTCACATTTCTCATTGTGTTCACTCCACGAACCATGGTCCAACCCAAAAGAGTTAAAATAAATAAATAAATAAATTGGAAATGACTGCGCACCACACCTCGTTATGAAACCAATGATGAAAAAGTACCCTGGTGCACCTCTCAACAAAACAGGACGCTTTCTCTGAGTGCTTGTATATGCAAATCAGCAATGAAGCAAATATCCAACAGACTTAGAAAGCAAAACTTTGAAAGTATGTTGTTAGCTCTCCTCATTATCTGCCCCTGTGTCAACAGACAGAGCTCTGGGACCTTGACCATAACTCAGAGGTTTGGGCTTTCTGAGTAAAGGGATATTTCTTTTAAGCATCATCAATCAAATTAATTTTCAATGTATAATGTTTTTACAAATGGTGAGTTCTTTTGTATTCTTACAGCTATAGTTTATTTGACTGTCCTCTTCCCACTTGTTCTACATGAAAGAGTCTTTTGTTAGTCAGAATGCAACAAACCGTCATCAAATGGTCCTTGACCACTTGCACTCTTTACATGTAGATGAAGAACTTTTTCATAAACTTAACCTGCTTTGATTTGCTCTGTATTTTTCCTGCAGCTGTAATTGCCGAGTGCCTGTTGTATACTTTATAGAGTTGAAATAAAAAAAAATAATTACTTTTGAACTTAGTTGTGTTTCATTCCGGAAAAGAGTAAAAAACAAAACAGAATTTGTACATCATACTGGAGCTGAAATATTGCTGTCACACTGGAGAATGCACTTATAATCTAAGCTAGCCTTTGTAAAATAATATAAGCTAATATAAAACAAATTTAACAATTTAGCTTAAATAATTCAGCAATCCATCTGAAACAATTCATCTTCAAATATGAATACTAAAACAAATAAAGGTATCCATATACTAAACATGAAATTAACAGATTTCACTAGATTAGCACCATTCCCATAAATTACTCCTTTGGGTATTTCTCCTCCTAGTGCAAATTATGCAAAGGAGAAGGAGGAGGAGTAAGAAGAGGAGGAGGAGGAAGAGGAGGAGGGGGAGGAGAAAAGGATCAAATATTAATACATGCTAGGAGATAATTATTTGATACGAAAAGAAACATGATGACTGTCTAAGCACCTTCACTGGATTCCTCTGATAAACCTCATACAAGGAGTGTAGAATTAGGAGACAATGTGATGAACATAATGTACAAATTTCTCCAAAACCCTAGTGGCCACATCCTTTTTTGCATCTTTTTGCTCCTCATTGCAAGACATGATGCAAAAGTCAAAACTAGCAACATAAAGAGTCTCAACTTGACTGATGTTCTTTTGTGGCACCACATTGCCAGTGACAGTGCGTTGAAACTCCCGTTTAGTGAAGAGTAGAAATTCAGTCCAATTACCTTTCTCATTCAGAGCCAATATGAGAAAATATTCCATATCAAAACAGCACATCCAAGAGTTTCATTTCTTCTTCAAATAAACTGCAATACATCTTTTGCCATCTGTCCTTTTTGCTTTTGATTTTCTTTTTTCCCCTTTTTGCCTAGTTTTATTCTTCAAATATATGGTGCATCATTACCAAATACAGACACCCTGCTATGCAGTAATATACCGGAACTCCTAACTATAGTTAACTGACTATTAACCCCTCCTCATCACTTTCCCCATCTTCCTTTCCGTAGTTGTGGTCACTCCCATTCTGCTCTCAACTTCTATGAAATCAACTTTTTATTTTAGATCAATTTGTTTAAAGTCCACATTTGTATGAAGTCATATAGTACTTGTTTTTGTATGCCTGCCTTTGAATTTCATATCCTAGTTCTCAGACTTATCTTTCCTGATCCTGAAAGTTTATTCTTTTGGTCAAGCACAGTTTCAAGAGGTATATGAAAGTCTGCACTTGGTATTATTTCTGCGATGAAGATTCATTGTTCTCACAACCTGACATGTTGAATTGAAACCCCTTTGTACAACTACTACTTAAGGATTTTTTGAAAAAAAAAAGACTCCATTACATGCCTGAAGCTACAGGTAATCCTAAAGGTTGTATATTATGTTTCTCTCCAGACACCTATGAATAAGCTGACTTCGTACATTAAGCACAGAGGTGTTGTTAAACCATGGCTAATAATAAAAAAGAAAAGTAATTACGAGAAAAAAAAGAAGTTCAAGAGAGGGAGGAAAGAGAAAGAGAGGAGAGAAAGATGATTGTGATAGGAAAAAGAATTTTCAGATGGGAGTTTTCTATGGAGTCTCCGCATAATGAGCCGTTTCAAACTCCACTAGTACCGAGAAATGTGGACTCTATTTGGGATGTATGAGTGATACTCTATGGGAGGAATGTCTGGGATAAAGGAAGGTAATAGGAAGTGTGCAGTCTTCCCGGGCTGCAGTATTCTAAATCCACAGAGATGCTCTCATATCACTTACTGGTGATGCACATGGCATTTCATTAAAGCATCGTTACTGTAGAGTAAAATGGGTTTCCAAAAAACCCCACGGAACTAGATTGTGTATGAGATTATTTGCATATGCAGGTCTCAAAGTGTGTAGCAACCCATGTTTTGGGAGAAAAATTCAACTCAAAAAACTTCAAGGGGATAAGGGAATAAAATATAATGATTGCATTTGGGTGGAATAATGATGGGGGGGAATAGGATGGGGGGGGGAGTGAAGAGTTGAATTTCCGGATTTCACTTGAGGTTGAGAGAAATCCTAAATCCTAACCCAGATAAGGATCACACACAGTAAAGAAACAAAAGGATGGTTTGAGCTCCTTATGAACACAGAAGCAAAAATTCTAGTAAAAATATTGGTAAGACTAAGCCAAACATATGTGTGTATTAAAACTGGCCACTTTCTCTCAGGAATACAAGGATGATAGAGCACTAGAGTTTCCTGTTTGCATGCTCAGCCACTTAAGGAAAGGAGAAAACTATTATCTTTTTACTTATCTCTTAAACAGTGTGCACCATTTAAGAAAAAATAATAAATATAAAAATACCACCAGTTGTTTGTGGCTCAGATATATAACCCTAGCTACATAGGAGGTTGAGAACTGAGAAAGAAAGTTTGAAGCCAGCCAGGGCAGAAAAGGCTGTAAGATTGGTATCCCTAATCAACCACCAAAAAGCCAGAAGTGGGGCTGTGGCTTAAGTGGTAGAGTGCAAGTCTTGAGGAGAAAGACTCAGGGACAGAGAGACCAAGCCCTGAATTCAACAGCCATGACCAGAAACAAAATAAAAATTAATTAGTTAATTAATGACTCATTTATTATTTTGCAAATATCTTCTATTTACTATTTATGGGGCACTAGTGGGGTTTAGAACTCAGGGACTTGTGCTTGCTAGGCTTCAGGCTACCATTGAGTCACTCACAATCCTTTCTGTGTTCATTATTTTCTAAATAGTTTAGCGTTTCACCTAGTCACTATGGATCTCAGTCCCCCTATTTATATGCCCCATCTAGCTGTCTTTTACCACCATGTCCAGCCTCTTCTTCACTGAGATGAGGTCGGGTGAATTTTTCTGTTCAGGCTGATCTACAACCTGCATCTTCCCAATCTGAGCTTCCCAAATAGCTAGGAATACAGGCATCCGAGAATCTCTTCTGAAGAAATCAGCATCGGGATTAGAACATTGAGTCGAAGGTTTGGCTTTCACCAGTGAGAGTGGACATCACACAATCCCACGTGTGCCCAAATAGAAGGAGGAGGAGGAGGAGGGAAGATGACTCTCTCCTTCAGCTGAAGCCTCCATTTTCTCTTGACCTCAACCTCAGAATCCAGAGCTCCTATTGGCAGGCCATGGGACATGAGCATCTATATCAGCTTTCCTCCACAGACACACTACTAGAGCTCTCTGGCTTTTTGTTTCTGACAGGGGCTAACATGATAGACTCTCCTGGTTCTCAGGCTTCAGGCTTGAACTGAAGGATGACCAGAGCTCCCCTCATTCTCCAGCGTCATCAGATCTCCCTGCCTCCAGAGTCACTCCAGCCCATTCTCCTGATGCTTCTCCTCATCCACATATATCCATGCAGCTCTATTTCTCTGAAGAACCCTAACCAAAGAAAGCAAACAACAACAAAAACATCCTTTTTCTTAAAATAAGCCTACGTCAACATAAATTAAACAGACTTTAAGTGTAAAATGAATTTAATGCAATTGGCCTAGGGGGAAATCCTAGCAAGCCAACACAGTGCAATGGAGAGTGTAGGTTGTTTTGCTAGGAAGCCCAGGCCTGACTGTAGTTACAGCTTCTGCCCTGCTTAGCAAGCTAGCAGCCTACCAGTAGCCTCATAGCCCAGGAGTGATCAATCAACATCTAAATGTATGGTGTTGGTGAGTAGGCATTGCTTTCACACCATCACCACGCTGGAAAATTCTGAGGGAAACCCTTGTAAGTCAAGAACCTTCTGTGTGGTTTCTGGTAAGAGTATTCACAGAAATAAGCAAAAGCAAACAAACCTGCATTAAAAACTAAATGTCAAGGCTGGAGTTAGGACTACAGCTGAAAGTGGTTTAGTTTAATGGGCCTTGGTCATCACAGGCCTTCATGGTGAGGGAGGTGGGGGAGGGAAGAAATAGTGGGAAAACAACAAAGGAGAGGGTACTCATTGCCTTACTCATGTAACTGCAACCTCTCTGTACAGCAGCATCTTTACCATACAATAAAATTTAAAAACATAGACTGTTTTATAAGATACTTTTATTTTTTAATATTTATTTATTTTTTATTGTGAAAATACTGTACAGAGGGGTTACAATTACATGGGCAAGATAATGAGTACATTTCTTATCAAGCATTGTTGCCTCCTCCTTTGTTTCCCCTTCCCATCCCTTCCCAGCCTTCCCCCGTCCCCCCCCCCGTCCCCCCACCCAATTTACCCCCTCCCCCCACCAAAGTTGTAAAGTTCGTTTTCGACATGACAACTTGTACTTCTCATTGTTGCAACGGGTCCACCTGTATCCTTATTTAAACGACTTGAATGGCAAATGCTTGCCTTTCATTGCTAACAAAACCAGGAAAGGACAAGTATGATGTTTTCCTCGTATTTCTTCCATATTTAAACAGCAGTACCTCTTCTTTGTTCAATAGTTTATTTTTTGAATTTCACTGCTTTTTTTATGCCATTCCTGGGGCTTTTACCCAGGGCCTGAATGCTGTCTCTTGAACTTTTGTGCTCAATGCTAGTGCTCTCCCACTTGAGCCACAGCTCCACTTTTGACATTTTTGTGGTTATTTGGGGATAAGAGTCTCACAGACTTTCCTGCCCAGGCTGGATTCGGACCTCCATCCCTGGAGCTCATCTCCTGAATATCTAGGATTACAGACGTGAACCATCAATACTTGGCTCTAATTTTCACAGTCAATAAAACCTCAAGGGAATTAAAAAAAAAATTAGTAGCTGGGTGCCGGTGGCTCATGCCTATAATTGCCTATCATCCTAGCTACTCAAAAGGCTGAGACCTGAGGATCGTAGTTCAAAGCCAGCCCAGGCAGGAAAGTCTGTGAGACTCTTATCTCCAATTAACCACCAGTAAACCGGAAGTGGCGCTGCGGCTCAAGTGGTAGAGCCCTTGCCTTGAGCTGAAGAGCTGAGGGTCTGCCCAGGGCCCAGAGTTCAAGCCCTGTGGCTAACCACCCCCCCACCCCGAAAAAAAAAAAAAGAACCTGGCCTACAATGGAATTCTAAATGCAAAGGAAACACACACTTTTTACCCTCACAGCGCTAGCCACCGTTTCTAGCCATTTCTTTCTAGAATTATTAGCAAAACGCAAACGATACAAAAGAAATGATCTTGGTGAAGTTTGTGGCTAAGCTGAACTCACAAAGCTGTTGACTCTCACAAACTATGTTTCACTCCCTTGTCAAAATTACTGTAAAGCATGAATCTTGTTGCATGTAGAAAGGATGCACTGGGTAATAATGACACTTTGAGAGAAGATGGAGGCCTTCCTTCATGGAGATCAGCCCAGTCAAAAGGTGTGGGCCAGCTGCTATCAAGACAGTTCCATTTTGAGAACATCAACTGAGGTGAATTTGTTCCTTTAAAATCATTCCTATGAAGATATTTTAAAATGAAACACTAACATGATAGTATTTGTAGCTAAGAATTAATACCCTATAAATTCCAAATGAATGTTCAGAGATAATATTTCTCACATATTTCCCAGTATTTTTTATTTTTTAAGTAATTCTAATAGTGAAACAGCATTATTTTCTGCCTTGTTGAAGACATTATTTTTATCTGTTGAAGACAAGTGGGCTGGAAGGAAACAATTGGAAGTTGTTTAAAATTATTCACTATTAAATAGTTAACTGCATCACTACCATTAACATACATGTCACACTGCTGTTGATTTATAAACATTTTTGTTTTTTTATATTTATATTTTACATTTGCTTTAATGCAGTGTATTATTCTATTACAATTATTGCTTTGTATAAGATTATTAATTTTTAAAGTATATGTCATTATCTTTAACAGTTATACAAAGGAGTTATCATTCAACACATCAGCTTATGAATATAATGCAATGTCACACTTTACATCATTTTCCCTCTTCCCTTCCTAACCTAGATCCTTCCCTCAATTTTCTTAACTTCATGAGGCAGATTAATTTTTGCTTTCTTTCTGAAAGTGGAAGGCCTTCTCATTCAAATATGAATGCTTTTATTTTATAAATTATGGTTTATAACATTTTTATGTGGAGTTGAAGGCTTGACTCCAGGGGTAAAGTGCCTTCCTAGCAAATGTGAGACCTGAGTACAAACCCCAGCAAAACACACACACACACACACACACACACACACACACACACGACAATTTAAAAACTCAAAAAATAGTCTTATATGTGAATTTGCCTAAAATACGTTCCGCCTAGGATTACTCCATAAATGTAATCTATAGACTTTGACATCTGTATGCAGAAATGCAAGATAGAGCCTGCTAATTTCAATTGAACCAACAAAGCATTGTTTGAAAAGCTGAATCTCAAACTCATTACTTTTCTTTTTAACATACAGTGTTGACACTATTAAACATAATCACTCAAATTCTATCACGTGGTGATTTAAATGTACTGTACAAACATGTACTGTGTAGAATATTAGGAAAGACAGGACAATGTCTGCCGTGGAAGAATTCTTACCCTAGCAGGTGGAGAGAGAAAGAGCACACGATCCATAGGATTGGAAATGGAAAATCTCTGAAAAGTGAACTATGGGAATCAACAACCTTCACTTTTCCACACGGAGAAATTTTACAAAACGTCCACCAGAGGGCAGCAGAAGAGCGGGTTTCTCCCTAGTCCCAGAGCAGTGATTTTTTTCCCCCCACCCCCACCCCCCATCGCAGCCTTTCCTCTGCCCCTTCCCTCCCTCTTCTAATTAAGTTAAAGTCTCTGTATTTATTTGGCCGTGAACTGACACCGCAAACCAACACAGCCACTGTAGTGTGAATGGATTTGCGAGCAGGCCAGGGGCTTCAGCCAGATGAATGTGCTGAGCACAAAGTCCACTCAAAGCCCAGCAAAAGGACTGTTTGTGAAAATGCCATCCTGGCTCAAGTCTGATTAAGACCGGGGGTCCCTCGGCCGTTTGATCTTCGTGCATCAAAGAGACTTTAAACAAGCTTCATTTTACACCACTGTATGCTGACACAAGTGCAGCCACCGTGAGCAGCGGGCCCCAGAAAGCCTGCAGCCCATGGAGCCCCGCCAGGAGTCCGGACTGGCTGTTCGCACAGGGTCCCACAGTCCCAGGTGGGGGCTCATTCCTCCAATTGGACAGACCTCTGGATTCTCCTGCCAAGTAGGGTTGGGGGTGAAAGGGCCAAGAGTCCTGCAGCAATGTCTATGTTCATGTCACTTCGAGATCCTAGTACAATTCACTAGCGTGAAGTTTAATGATAGTTGGAAAGATCAGCTAGCTCTACTACCCTAACTTTGTAATGAAAAGAAAATAATTACCGCCTCTGTCTCTTTGTCCTCTCTCTGTCTCTGGTTTTTTGGATCTCTTTCTCTCTCTCCCTGTTCCTTTCTCCCTCTGTCCCATGACTCCATAGGTAGTACACACGCAAACCCATGCGTGGACTCGCAAACACACACACATCACGCACATCTTTTGGAAAAAAAAAAAAAAAAAAACAGGTTCTAGTAATTTGACTCATTTCCAGGGAGTTAGACTTCACATGACAGCTTTTTTTTTTTTTTTCAAAATCAGCATAGTTATCGATTACAAGGAATCGTGCATGAACTTTAGGCTGCTGAAAAAGAGAAGGTATCTGGCAAGACACTTCACCAAAAGACAAAAGGCCTGGCTCTGGCAACACTTGGTGAGAAAGAGGGACAGAAGTTTCCCCTTGCTTCCCCCCAAACAAACAGAGTCTCCATCCACCCCCTCCCCTGTGGCTTCCCATTCAGGAATGAAAACTCAGCACCCACTTCAAGTGAAATTTCAAGTGAAATCAAGTTCCCACATCCACCAATCGCCATGGAAGAGCCCAGAGTTTTTAGCTTGGGGCATCCAGACACCATGACCATAACGCTCAGAGAACACCTAAGTGATTTAGTAAGGTAATGTGTAAGAACCCAGTGACTTGAGGACAGTTTTCTCTAGACCTGGATGCTGTTTCCTGGGGGATCTTGTGTCCCCTTGCTGGCCTGTCCTATGGTTAGGATAGTGAGCCCTTTAGAGGATGGGAAGGGGCTGCACAGTGGCCCAGGCCTTCACACAACACACTTTTCCCAGTGTCCTGAATTCAGGGAAGATACAGACCACCATCCGTGCTTGTATTTAGTTGTCTTGCTGGATTCTGGGCTCTATTCTCACCCATTTTTTTTAATGCTTTGCTCCAGTACCTTCTTCTGGGCTGGGTTAGAAAGGCCTCATGAAGCCAGGTTTATCTTGACTGGCCATCACCACTGGCCAAATAAACACAGTCACTATCACCAGATCTCCCATTCTCTTTGTACTGGGAACTGCAGAAAATCCCCTCTCTCCGGGGAATCCCACTCCAGGCCCAGTCTGAAAGTTCTGTAACCTCATGAAGAGCATTAAGACCAAATATCTTTTAAAAAGACGATAAGAAAGATCTGACCTTTTTTTTTTAACACCAGGGATGAGAGATGTCTGCCATAAATTCAAGAGAGGCATCCGCAAAAACAGGTAGCTAACTGTGATTCTGTGATTTCCTAGGGAAATAAAATGAAATGTCAATGAATCTATTTCCTTTGATTTAACAAAGCAGAAGATTGAAAGAATGAAAAGAAGGAGTGAGGAAAGCAGATGTGGGGGAGACCAACATGTATCCATCATAAAAGCACCTCAGATAACAAAGATGGAAAATTAGTTTGCAATGGCAAACTATGGGTGGGTTTGTCTCCCGGATGAAGAGGCTGATGATATTCAGTGCCTAGAACAGAGCACTTTAGAATATGAGACAGCTTTGCCAAATGCCCCTGCTGAGTGACAAGGTTCAATCGGTTGGGGTAAACATAGTTCTCCTGCTCTAACTCTAATATTAAACTTGCATATAAAACGTGGATCAAATAACAGTCAGAGTTCTCTGCAGGACAAAATAAACTGAATGTAATAGACTGCCTACGCCTGTCCCGCTCCTGCTACCTCGAGCTGTTGGAGAGGCTCAGAAAACCATCTGATCGCCTCCTCTTCCTTCACACTTGTTGGGGATAGTTCTTGGACTTTTCCCCTTGTTTTCCAGGACCAATATGTATCAAAAATAGAATCTGTTTGGAGATGGGATGGACTCGATCCTATTCCCACCTGAACATATTTTTCAACATAACATAATTCCCTAAAAACAAGGATCCTGTCATTGACCCCTTCGTGATCTACTGCTAATAGTGAGCACCACTGAATATTAACAGAATGAATTTCCCTTTACCTGTGTGTGTGCACACACATGCATGCATGCACGGGCATGCTTGCACGCACATGCACAGGTTCTAAGTCTTGAACTCAGGGCCTGGCGGCTATCCCTGAGTTGTTTTGCTCATGGCTAGGCTGCTTGAGCCACAGCTCCACTGCTTTCTTTTTTTGTGGATGATTGGAAATAAGAGTCCCATTGAATTTTCTTGCCCAGGCTGGTCCTCGGATCTCAGCCACCTTAGTACCTATTATTATAGATGTGAGCCACTGATGCCTAGCTTCCCTTCTACTCTACCTATCTTCTTCTTGCTGCTAATATCTGTGAGTAAACCAGAACTTGGAGAGGATTTTCAAAGGGTGATGACTCTATTAAAAAAGCAAAGTTCTCCATTTGGAAAAGAAGGTTCCTGAATGAGTTTACCTCACACAATTCTCCTCCCCGACTAACTGAAGATGGATTAGATGAGTATTCATCTTTAACAAGCAGCACCAGGAACAGTGGAAGGCACATTGTAGGAACTCAGATATGTTGCCTACTCATTATTAGCTTTTTAACTCATGGCAAACTCAGGAAGAACCTGGGTACAAACAAAGGTAAAAATAGCCTATAGGTTTCATTTGTGAATGCAAACTCTCAGTGAGCTGAGAGTAGTCACGGACCACCTCTTCTTAAAATAGGGAAAGACATTGGACTTTGAAGTACCATAAATGTATCTATAGCAGTACTTTACTAGGATAATTGGACCAGAAAAGATACTTCAACTCTTCAGATAGGTAGTCAATTTCTTACCTTAGATTTCAACATTATACAAGTTTAAGATAGTTTATATAGATTTTGTAGTACTCCCAAAGTGCTGCACACATTAATTATTGATATTATTAATATTTTGCAGTGACAATGTGACACATAAACTCTCCTATTCCTTTACCCTTCTACATGATAATGTCTCTGTACTGACATGAAGTTCAAGTCCACTGTCTGGTAGCCATAATCTACCCAGGGACTCTTGCTGCATTTTTAATTCTGGTGTTCTCTTTATAAAACACAGTTTAAAAGTCTCTCCTTTGTTTCTAAATATTTTATTTACTCAAAATAATTCTAGTACACTAGCCAAGTCTACACCATTGTATACATTCATAATAAAACCTAAAGACACAGAAGGATTAATCCACGTTATAATGTCAAGCTATAATTTCTCAATAAGCCAGTGGAAATTTCGCAAGAAAGATGGAAGTCTGAAAGAGAGGAACTTCAGTGAAATTAAAAGCTCCGAGGAGGAACTGCTTAGAAGACTGTCCCTGCAGGAATCTTGGAACTCAGGAAACAGAACATATACCATGACAGACTCTTTCCTAAATCTCATTTCCTTGTCAAGTTCAAGAGTCTATTTCTTCTAGACTACCACTGGTTACCATTGGTGGCCTTCCCAGTCATGATTATATCAGATCAGTGTGCAGTAATTACAGATATTCCAGAGGTTGCAGGAACATAGGATAACTACATCCAGTCTTTTCTATTCAACAGTGATTTTCAGTAATTTCTTCTATTTTCAAACTCACATTTTCTCACACATATAAGGCCAACTTGTTATTAAACAGTTATGTGCATTTTGTATCTTTTCATTACTATAATTTTCTTATTACTCTACCTTTTCTAATTGCTGTTTAGAATAAAGAGAACTTGAACTTTTTTGTGTCTCTACTGGGACTTGAAGTCAGGGCCTGTCCACTGTCCATTAATTTTATTTGCTCATAGCTGGCACTCTACCACTTGAACCACAGCTCCACTGTCAGCTTTTTGTTGTTGTTGGTCGTGGGGCCTGAACTCTGGGCCCGGGCGCTGTCCCTCAGCTCTTCAGCTCAAGGCTAGCGCTCTACCACTTGAGCCACAGTGCTACTTCCAGCCTTTTCTGCTTATGTAGTGATGAGGAATTGAACCCAGGGCCTCATGCATGCAAGGCAAGCACTCTACCACTGAGCCACCTTCCCTGCCCCCAATTCCAGTTTTTTGATGGTTAATTGGAGATAAGAATCTCACACACTTTTCTGGACTGACTGGCTTCAAAGTGAATTCCTCCAATCTCAGCCTCCTGAATATCTAGGATTACAAGAATGAGCCACCAGTGCCAGGTAAGAACTTGAACTTCATTGTCAAAAATGATCCCTCTGGTTCATAAATATCTGAATTCACTTCATGCCTTACCTTGCCACCATGTATTACCCCCCATCACACACATAAACACACCCCAAAAGGGAAAATGAAGACGTTAGCTATAACACAAATGGAAGGACAGTGATGTGGCACTAATTCTAATGTACTTTTAGTGGCTAAGTAGATAATGATTGTAATTCATAAGTATTACCAGCTGTACTTTATTATTTTTTACACACTGATGTCATTCACATTAAATTCACTCTGGTAACTTGTAGGTCGGAGCATTACACTCATAACCTGACATGGAATTGTAACCTCTTTACATAAGTTCTTAATGATAACAATAAAAAGTGAATTCTCGGGTTCACTTCCAGCCCCCCTCCCCTTGGTGCCTGTAGTAGAACTTATTCTTCTGTCCTGTGTGGTGAGAAAGACAGGAGTTGGGATCAAAGCAAGCTCTCTCAAGCCTTGGGATACGCAATAGTAATGAGGAAATCAGGCCCTGAGCCTTGAGGGGTTCTTATCTTCCTCCATTCACCCACCACTGAGAAAGTGGAGCCCCTGGCAGGACAGGCAGGAATGGCTGACCCTGCACAGTGGACTCTGTCCTGGCCAGCTACAGGCCACTTTGATCTCCTGTGTCTGCCTAATCAAGTTCATCTACTGCCCCAACTGACCAGATTCAAAGAACCACATTAAGTAGTTTGATTATCCCTTGGTCATTTCCCTTCACCACTGATCTAGTTTCCAAACGTCAGTCTCTCGCCTCCTTCTCTAAACGTCCCATCAAAAGAGAATTCATTCTTCTCCCCTCTTATCCTCGTTTGATGTGTAAATTTCCCTGTCTTTGCACATTTTTTTTTCTTCTGATGGTGGCAGGGAAAGGGAGGGGTGGAGGAGAGCCTCGAGGTGAACTTCATCCGAATCTGGTCGCTAAAGGGTTAATCAGGGTACCTCTTCCTAGGGCCTTCGAGTGAGCGATCAGATTGATAGTTAATACTGAGCTACTGAATATTATTCAATGCTTAATTTAGAATTATTTGTGTGCACAATAAACCAGCCTATGAGGAAAAGGGGCAAAAAAAAAGTGGTTTTGCAGTCACTAGCCTACCCTTGTGACTCTGAAAAACAAAATCAGTCCCCACTGCAAAAGAGGGACCCAGAGCTCTCTTAGAGTTCTGCCAGCTGGGTTGATTAACATCACCCACGGGTTCTAATGCGCCCTGCGAGCTGTCACTCCAGCTAGGCAGGCTGCCCCAGCGCGAGGCCCGGCCGCCAAGGGAGGGCACACCCTCTTCAACTCCGTGTGTACAAACACACCCCCTTCCAGCCCCTCCCAACGCTTTGAAATCCCATCCTGGGCTTTGTTGTCTACCCCCCAAGGGGCCGGGAATGCGCGCAGCCCCGGGTATAAAGGCGGCAGTGGTGGCCTGGGCGAAGCAGAGCTGCGCTGCGCGCTCCCCGCAGCTGAAGGTTGCAGACACCCCCTGCACCCCCAAACCCTGCAGCCGCCGCGCCTGCATCCCCACCCCCCCACTCCCGTTGGCAAAGTGACATTCATTCCTTCCCCCTCCCCGGCCTTCTTTGCACTTGATTCTTTCGGCGATGACGGTGGCGGGCGCACGGGTGGCCGCTCGATTCGCAGTCGCCTTTCTAGTGGCCGCTCTCGGCCACCCGGCTCTGCTGGGAGTGGGCGCCACCTTGAACTCCGTGCTGGTCAATTCCAATGCGATCAAGAACCTGCCCCCGCCGCTGGGTGGCGCTGCCGGCCACCCCGGCTCCGCCGTCAGCGTGGCGCCCGGGGTGCTGTACGAGGGCGGGAACAAGTACCAGACCCTGGACAACTACCAGGTGAGATGGGGATTCGGGGGGGGGGGGAAGACATGCAGCGCCCTGGAAGTGGGGTGTGTGATGATGGCCTCACGTCTGGCACGGAGGGGAGGGAACGTGGGAGATTCCGGTTGCATTGGGGCAGCAGTGGGGTGGGGTGGGGGTGCACGCGCGCGGCTTGCGCAGAAGCTCCACGATGATCACCCCGGGCTGGACGGCGGGGGTCGGGGGATGCTTCGGGGTAAACGCAGAACCTGGGGGCCTCACCGTCCGCCTCCGGCTCCCCTCCCTCAGCCGTACCCCTGCGCCGAGGACGAGGAGTGCGGCTCGGATGAGTACTGCGCCAGCCCGCTCCGCGCGGGGGCCGCGGGCGCGCAGATCTGCCTGGCCTGCCGGAAGCGGCGCAAGCGCTGCGTGCGCCACGCCATGTGCTGCCCCGGGAACTACTGCAAAAACGGTGAGTCTCCCTCTTGGTAGACTGAAGCCCTCCCCCCACTCTCTCCCCCTCCATCTCCACCCCTCCCCCGACCCCAGATTGTGTGAGAAGGGGAAGAAAGCCCTGTGTATCTCTGGGGCCAGCTGGGGTGGGTGCCACCTGCGCCAAGGAGATTTAAGTTTGCAAGGTGCTTCTTGGAATGTCTGCATTACACTTGTTGAATCCGGAGGTCTGGGAAGCACCCCCCGCCCCGCCCCATCTTCCTCCTTAAAAGTTTGTCTTGTTCTGGAAGCCTGGGGGCCGGGGTGGGGGGGCGCATCTTAGAAAGAAAATGAGGAGGGCCAGGAATGAGGGCTGGAGGGGGTGCAATTCTGAGACTAAGACCAAACCCTGGCAATGATCTGCCTATCTCACGTTCCTTAAAGACGACTTTGGCCCAACTGTCTCTTCTTTATTTTCTCTGGAAGTGCAAAAGATTGTCAGCCAAAACCCAGACTAAACTGCATCTTCCCTGGCCACCTATGCGGGCTTTCTGGAGGGTCTGGCATCCAGGCTGGCTCCGACATCCTTCCTCCGTCCACGCTCCTCCCCTCCTCCCCCTCACCTTAAAATAAGCACTCTTCTCTCCGCCCCTCCACCCCAGCCACACATCCACAGGATTTTAATGTCTCAAAGAGGTAGACTCAGACAGCCCAAGAGGTCTCTAAAAATAAACTCGCTGGGTGGCCACCCTCCCAAGCATCCAGCGGCAGTGCAGAATGGGCGAACTCAATCTCTGTAATATCGAAATTATATAGTAAAGGAACTGCTGGGTGAAACTGTCATCAGCCAGGCAGCTAGCTGGCACTGCATTCGTTTTCCTCAGTCCATCCGTGCTCATACAGCCCCTCGGCAAGAGGAACTCTTTTTTTTAAGATAAAAATAAGTGAATTTCTTCACCCATTTTCTCCCCCCAATAAAAAGATAATATTAAAATGAACAGAAGTGTCACTGCCACTAGCAGAGTCCGTGGGAATGCATTTTTCATGGCTAGACGATTTACTGGCCGATCCTTTGGTCTGTTTATCTGGGCAGTTTTGCAGTAATACCAGGGAGTTAAACTATTAGGGTGTTCACAAGGAAGTCCGATTTCAGAACAGCCCTGTTAAGGCTGGAACATTCTACAGCTTGGAAATTAATCTCTACTTCCGGCTTCCTTAGGGATATGTGTGCCTTCTGACCACAGTCACTTCCATCGAGGAGAAATCGAGGAAACCATCATTGAAAGCTTTGGTAACGATCATGGCACCTTGGATAGCTACGCCAGGAGGACCACGCTGTCTTCAAAAATATATCACACCAAAGGTAGACGGAAGGACCTTACCCTTTTATTCTTCTCTGGAAGCGGAACGGAAATGTCAGCCGAATTCGCTTCGTGAATTGGCACAGGTGTAACCATGTAACTGATGTGCTTTGTCTCTTGTCTCCTTCCCCAGGTCAAGAAGGTTCCGTCTGCCTGCGATCCTCAGACTGCGCCACCGGCTTGTGTTGTGCTAGACACTTCTGGTCCAAAATCTGCAAACCTGTCCTCAAAGAAGGTCAAGTGTGTACCAAGCACCGGCGAAAAGGCTCCCATGGGCTGGAGATATTCCAACGCTGTTACTGCGGAGAAGGGCTGTCTTGCCGGATACAGAAAGACCACCATCAAGCCAGTAATTCCTCCAGGCTTCACACCTGTCAGAGACACTAAGCCAGCTGTCCGAAATGCAGTGGACTCCTTTTATATAATATATGCTACGGAAATCTTTTATGACTTTTATCAGTTCAGTCCTGAGAATGTACACGTTTTGTGGTGATCGTTTAAGCATTCCGACAATACCTTTCAAAAATCTGGAGTGTAAGACCCTCGTTTCTTGAAGGAACTCCTTGTGATTGCAGTAAATTACTGTGTTGTAAATTCTCTGTGTGGCACTTAACCTGTAAATGCAACAAAATTTTTAATTATTTTTCCCTTCAGAGGTGCTGCATTGTCTCTTGTTTCTCTTGTTATGTAAAGTTTTGTACACATTGATTGTTTTTCTGAACTCTGATATTCTATATGGAATTGAAATAAATAACTTCAGCTTATAGTTCTTACATGCCTAACTCTCTCTCCCTTTAAATCTAGACTTTAGAATGCTGGGAGCTCTTGGAATGACAAGTGATAGGTATTTAAACTTTAATATAGAAATACTGGCTTGTTTTTTGAAGGGTACTGCCTGTGTGCTTAGATTATATTTTTGTGCAGGCTGTGATAGTTTTGAAATAAAATTTAACCTGTAATATAATCATGACACATTACAAGTACAGATAAGTTTCAGGTCGGTGATCTTAGAGGGGTGTGTGTGTGTGTGTGTGTGTGTGTGTGTGTGTGTGTGTGGTCTAGAGAAATAAAAGCTCTGCATGTTTTAATAGGATCAGAGAAAATCTATTATCTCAAACTAAGACCATATTGGGTAACTTTAAAGAAAAACGTGTTCTCTAGGGATAAACTGAAACTATTTTGGTTCTATAACATTAAATCATATATTACTTCTTTCAAAAATAGCTTTCAATAGGTGAATAATATTTACTAATGTCCAATACTAACTAGCTAAGGGAGGAAATGTCCCTAAAAATAATTCCAAACTACTTGGTAATAATCAGGAAGGGGATGTATATATAGAAATACTGTTAACAAGAATGTTCCAATTTACTGCCAAATAATAAATTTGAAATACTGTAAGCACTCTTACATGAAAAAAGATTTACTTTAGTTACTTCAATTTTAAAGTGTTTTTTGAATAACCACAAATCTTCACACTTTTCTTCCACTCTCTTTTTGCCAGCTAACTGGGTATTACAAATTTTGCTTAATCAGTAATCTATTGATTGGGGTAAGGATAGGATAAGTTGTTATAAAGAAAACTCACAGCCTGCATTCTAAATTAGATAGTTACACTGCTGAAAGAAAAAAAAAAGAACACCTTCCCTTTTTATACTTATTCTGTAGTATATTGTGAAAGGGAAAACAAAATGCTGGGTTCAAGAGATAATCAGTTGTCCCAAAAGTTTCTTCGCATCATTGTGTCTGTGCTCTCACAACTGGTTTGGTTTCGAGGGTTCAAGCCAATGGGACTCAAGCTTCCCTTAGCTCTTCTAGGAGAGGGAACCTGGAAGCATTTATGTGGCTATATCCATTTGTCTGGAAATCTCAACTTCACCCAGGAGCAACTTCCTTTTCTACTTGTACTTGTTGCCTACAGTTCCAGGAAGCCAGATCTAAGGCCTGTGGTCTACAATAAAGCACAATAAAGAAAAGGAACAGGAAAACTTTTTCATGGAACAGAGAAAGTCCTTCTGTTTACGAGGGGAAGGAACACAAGTTTAAAGGACGCCGGCTATCAGCTCTCTTCATGCTGCAAGAACCAGCTATGGTCAGAGTTTCCATCCTGATGCTTCTCAATTTGTTGGCCATAGTCCTGGCCTTTCCAGATGGCCATTTGGGGAAAGGGTGTTGGAGGGAGAAGCCAGCAGAGGAAGGTTACCTCTTCCTCCATCCAACTGAGAACTTAGGAGAGACTTTCATGAGATGGAAATTCTACATCGTTTGTAAAGTTAAAAGAGAAAAAAAGTATCAAATCTACAGATGTTTTATTAGCTAGGGAAAGTTTTATATAGTACAAAGGAAGGAATCTGGAAATTTTAGATAATCCCTGCCTGACATTTTTTTTGGTTGTTGTTGTAAGACGATTTACTTGGGTGGAAAATGAACACTCATAAGAGCATTTCCCATTTATTTCCTTTTTTGTGCGTGTTACATTAGCATTCATCATGCACTGCCCTGTACTTGTCTCTATTCTGAGTGCCCTGCAGATCATTCTACACAGTAGAAGAGGTAAAATTCTTTTTAATGGGTGCATTAGGTCTATATAATTTCCTCTTTGTAGTTCATACAGGACAGGATGCTATGCGATTTGTTATGGTGACACACATTTTGTCTCTGGAATAAACTGACTTTTAGCCAAAAAAATCTACTCCACCACTTTAAAACAGGGTCTATCTCTGTAGCCCAGTCTGACCTCAAATTCACTATGTCTCACAAGCTGCCTGGAACACATACTCCTCCCTCCTTCCTGGGCTTCTAGAGTCCTGAATTACAGGCAAGCAACTCCATGCCTGGATTTCAACATTGCTTAGCTTTTCAGTCTCTGCTTCAAATCCAAAGAGTTAAGGACTCTTATTGGCTTAGCTTTTATCACAGGTTCACCTCTGGTCCACATGGCCAGCTTGGCTGTCTAGTTGTAAATGATAAGCTCACCACCTCCAGTGTACTTTAGCATCCATGATACTTTTGAATGAAGTACTGGGTAATGACAGACACCACAACTTCTATCTATAACAAATTAGTCTTTTTTTGTTGTTGTTGCAGGTCTTAGGGCTTGAACTCTGGGCCTGGGTGCTGTCCCTTAGCTCTTCAGCTCAAGGCTGGAACTCTACCACTTGAGCCACAGCACCACTTCCTGCTTTTTCTGTTTATGTGGTGCTGAGGAATGGAACCCAGGGCCTCATGCATGCGAGTCAAGCACTCTACCACTGAGCCACCTTCCCAGCTCACAAATTAGTCTTTGAATGATGATAACTAGTTAAAGGAAGAAAAGAAGGGTAAAGGTATTAGCAACAGAAAGAGTATAATCCAAAAGTAGTAAAGAATAAAATTCTCTATTAAGGGAAAATATATTTCACAGCAGATAAAGTGAAGTGGGTATGAAAGGGAAACTTCTCTGACTTTTGCTAATATAATTTGTTGTCCAGGAAGAATAGACAAAAACTCATTCCAGTTAAGAAATCAGGTGGCAACAGCATTGCTGAAGGAAAAAATAAGATATCTTTAGCTTGAAGCATACCAACTCTTATTCGTAAATCATAGTGACTACTGTTAAAAGTTATAAAGTAAGGACGACATTGCTTCAATTCCTCCAGGAGTTGTCACAGGTAGAGTTGGGATTAAAGAAATTGTGTTTGGAGCTAGTGCTGGTGGTTCACATCTGTAAATCTACTCTGGACATGGAGACCAGGCAGAGAAGAACAGTACATAAGAGTTCATCTAAAAAAATAATGATAAAAAAGCTAGGCTGAAAGCATGGTTCAAGTGGTAGAGCATAGTTGAGCAAGCAAGTTCAAACCTTATATCCAAGTAATTATGTTTGAGAAAATTCTTCTTTTCAAAAATGTACTAGAATTTTTTCAATGGTTTCACCTGGTGATTTTATTTTTATTTTATTTTTGTCCAAAATACTGTAAAATAAAGTAGTATGCCATAGTGTCTAAATATTGTTAAACATACAATTATTTTATTCATGCTAGATATTGAACCCAGGTCCTTACACATGCTAAATATATATATATATATATGTTTATATGTATATACTGTAGCTAAATATATATGTATATGTATATATATACACACACTGTACCACTTAGCTATGTCTCTGTCCTCAAATTATCTTTATTTTAATGTATATTTTATTGTAAAGATACTGTACAGAGGGGTTAAAGTTACATGAGTAAGGTAATGAGTACATTTCCTATCGAGAATTATTACCCCCTCCTTTGTTTTCCCCTACAATCACTTCCCTCCCCACCTCTCCAACTTCAAATTACATTTAGAGTGCAGTTATGATCAAACCATGCTTCTATAAACTGGTTCATAAATTCTATAGTAAAATGTAAAATTGGCAGAAGACAAAAAGGCTTGGTTGAGCAGAACACTGTACTGCAAGTTATAATGTTTCACAACTTTCTCCTTGTGAAAAAAGAATGATTTATATAAAAAGGGATCTTCTATTGAAACCTTACACATATTTTTGGCACTCTGAAGTCCAGATTAAAAGCAGATGAGAGAAACTGCTGGATTGAGGAGAGGTTTGTTGTCTTTGGAAGATTACTCTAGCAATACACATTTCTTTTTCTTCCTATGAATGAAGATCAGGGATAGCAGATTATTAATTATAACAACAAGAGATGCACCTTTATGCCCACTGGAATGAGGGAGGAGGTACGGTAATTATTGAAATGTAGATTGCAGTAGCTATGGAACCAGGAATACTAAGATGTCCCTCCATCTGATCTACCTGTGCTTGACAGTCCAATGCTTCATCATGACAGCAATGAGTCAGTATGAGTTTTTTCCATGAGTTTAGAATTCTGGGAAGAATCTATGTACTAGAAGAAGAGATGCTGTTTTGTATTATTAGAAGTACCAGCTTTTGTTAGACATCACATCTTTTGGTTGCACATATATGTCATTTGAATTTAGATGATAAAGCTTTTTTGGCTTCTTTTTGAAAATACAAGTTTGATCTGCCCTTTTTGGCCATGTCAATTCACTAGCTCACTAAGAGGAGTCTAGTGAACCCAAAATAAGCATGTCATCTAAATGTATTTGATAGTGCTAAAATATCCACCTTCTTAAATCCTACAATGAAATTAGTCCCGAAGACAATGGCAGGCCAAGCTAGAAGTCCTCATTTGGGGAAGAATAATATATGCTTTGGGTGTTATACTAGAGTAGAACTCTAGTATTCTCTAATATACTATAGTCCATGTTGCTTTTTATCTTCCTGCCTTGGGGGCTGGCTTTTGTACTACAGGTTTTAGTTATTGCTGACTGATTCCTGAAGAACTTTTACAGGAAAGATACATGATAGCACAGAATTTATCATAACTGATTTTCAATTTCTCATAACTGAAAATATGGGTGTATGTATGTGTGTAAACCAAAGCTAGAAAACATACAATAGAGCTGCCTAGGAATAATTTATGTTTCAGAATCATACTTTTTAATTTCTGAATCATACTTGTAAACATGTGACTAGTTTAACTATGGGTTCTAGTTTAAGATGTGCAATCACAATGTTGTATTTTCATAATTGTTCTGTAAGAAAAATCATAAGTGTCATCTTGAAATGTATATTTTAGTGCTAATACCAAAATACAATACAAGGATAAGTACATGACATTTTTAAAGTTTGTACAGTACATTTATTTTGTAGGTATTATCATAAATATTAAACAAATTACTTGTAGGGAAAAGCAGAGATGATATCTATCTACTCAGCAAAGAGTTAAAATTCAGACAATCTCATATTCTATTAGTGGCAGCTTCAATTAGCATTACATTCTTCAAAGGAAATTTGGCATATGGTTAAAATGTAAAATCACTAATAATTTTATAGCTAGAAAGCTATTTTAAGAAGAAAAGCACATATAATTTAAAAATGCCTATGTACAATTATATTAAATGCATAAATGAATTAAATGTCCAACAATATGAAACAGATTAGATAAATTATGTACATCATTTAAACATTTCACAATCATTAAAATGATAGGAAAAGTGTTCAGAATCCTCCACCTTTGAATATTTGAAGAAATATATTTTAAAGATCGTAGAGTATGATTTGAACTGCTTACAGGAACACAGAATGTCTAAGCCAACTACATGACTTATCTGGAAAGTCGGATTATGGCAACTATTTAATTTCATTCTTGAACATTTTTTTTCTGTAACAACCAATCAAAATAATTATTATCAATGAATTCAAAAGGTAAAACTAGAATGTGCATTTACCTCATAATTCTCCTTCACATTCAGCATGCCTTGATACTCACATCCCCCACATTCTGATTAGAAAAAAATATACCATTTGTTCTTGGTTATTACTTCCTGAATTTCCCTAAAACTACAGAAAAGTAAATATTGTTTGTTTACAAGCCATATTCTTTTCCATGTAAGAAGTATTGATTGGGAGAACCAGCTCTGTGAAGAGCTACCCAAGTACTTGTTGAGAAGAAGGAATAATGAATGAATGAGAAATTGTGCCAATTTCATTAGGAGTATGACACAACAGACTATCTTAAAACCAACAACTTTGAATATGCCAAAAAGGAAACATGAGGTAGGAAAAAAATCACAATCTTGTTCTGATAGATGCACTCGTTTTTCTTCTGTGTCTATATGTTTTCTTCTTGTGTTCATAGTTACATTGTCAACTGTTATGAATTGTGATGAACTGACTGACAGGGTACACACATCACCCAGATCTATAAATCACTTTAGAGGACCTGGCCTTTAGTTTAGACAACTTTATTTGTGACAGGAAGCCTCACCCTTCTCTTCTTGTCAGCACGATTTAAACGCTCAGACAACTTGGCTTATAATCTTGCTAGCAGGGAGATAGAATTTCATAGCTAATGTAAGCAGAAAGCTGGAGACAAGGAAGAGAGCTGAAATTACTTGTTCTTCAAGCTGCGAACATTTCAGCTCTGTTGTCAGTCTCAGTTATCTTCTCCATCAAGCAGTGCCAAGCTCTGTCATATCCTGACGTATAGATGGCCTACTGCAGAAAATGTTAAAGCAAACAAATAAGCAATGACTTCTAATGTGCTGAAGAGAGTCTTTTATCAGAAAATTTGAGCAACCAACTTTTTTTACATACTAACAATTACTTTATTGCTTTATTAACCCTACTGTGTTGGCTCTCTTTTTCACTCTACCCACACTAGCTCCATAGACAGTTTCCTTTTTCCTGTAAGAAAATAGCCAGACTTATTACATGCTAGCTCAACAATATCCAATCCTGAGAGCTGGTTACCCACTACCCTCCTTTCCCTTTCCCTCCCTATGAAGACCAGGCTGGCCTCAGACAAACTTGAGATCCTCTTGCTCAGCATCCTGAGTGATGGGATTATAGGCATGCTTCAATCACAGTACACCTGTTGTTTTGAGTCTTACCACCAAACCTTTTGTACAGCATCCTTTCATACTTGTCCTTCTTGATGAACACCTTGTGTCATAGTGTGTTAGTTGATCACCAAAGCAGTTGTGCTTTCCTGCTAAGAACATTTCCCAGACTCCCTTGCAGTTAGCTGTGGTCACATGACTGAAGTTGGCCAATGGGATGTGCACCTGCATATGTTCTTGCATGTACCTTCACTGAATGGGTGCTTCTTATCTGCAGCTCCTAACAGAGATAATGAAATATGCTTTAAAAGCAATTAGCATTCTCACTTCCTGTCAATAACATTACTTAGTTGAGAGGAGTCTTTAATTGCAAAGGTCTCAATCTAAAAAGGGAAAGTCAATTTATTCATTGAGAGACAATTAGAATAATGGTACACTCATTAACATATTTGAATAAATCTACTTTTTTTTTTTAAATTTTGGTACCCTGTGTCTTCTATATACATATATCTGACTTAGGAAATGGGAGGGGAGTAACAAAATGGTGAGACAAAGGACAGCAGTGATACTCACAAGACACTAGGTTGGAAAGGAATCTTACAACTTGTGAGGTAGAGGAGTGGGGGAGGGGAGGGAAAGTGGGCAAAAACAAGGAGGTGGTAACAATGTTCCACAAGAAATATACTCATTATCTTACTTATAATAACCTCGCTGACATCACCCCTAAATAAAATTAAATTAAAATTTTATTGTGACCCACAATTTCAGGCCTTTATATAGTTTTCACAGTGGTAGTTCTCTGTTATAAGCCTGTCAAGGGTGAGAATTTGGAAGGAAAACGAAGGAATGAAGGGAAAAGATGAAGCTTATGAATACAATTAACATAAAGTTTGGCAAACCAAGTATTAAAGACTCACCAAAGTTCATTTCTTGCTTCTATAGCAGGAAGGGGGGAAGGAAAAACTGTGCACTTGTCATTATTTAGAAATCTAGGAAAATGGTCTGGGATTGTAGCTCAATGATAGAGTTCTAGCCAAGCATGTAAACAAGCCAAGTGAAGATGAAGCCCTGAGTTTAAACCCTAGTACCACAAACAAACAAACCAATAAACAAATAATAGCAACAATAAAAGTACCTCAGCTAGCAGAGACTTGCTTTTTTTGTTTTTGTTTTGGTTGGTGATGGGGCCCGAACTCTGGGCCTGGGCACTGTCCTCAGCTCTTCAGCTCAAGGCTAGCTCTCTACCACTTGAGCCATAGCTCCACTTCTGGCCTTTTCTGCTTATGTGGTGCTGAGGAACTGAACCCAGGGCCTCATGCATGCAAGGCAAGCACTCTACCACTGAGCCACTTTCCCAGACCCAACTTGGTTGTTTTTTATGTGTACTTGCTTGTTTCATTTTGGCAATAACACTATGGGATATGCATATTTATCATCCACCATTATAGATGGGGAAACGTAGGCAAATAAAGCTTAAGGTGTGTCTTTGAAGTCATATAATTCAGCGATAGAAGTCTTTCTGGATTAGAGAGAGAAAATTTAAGTGGCTCATTTCAGAAAAAAATGTACAACATTAACTTACCATGTTATTTCTCTCATCTGGGGGAAGCTTTTAGCACAGTAATATTGCACTAGCAATAACATTATGTAAAAGAATTTAAAAAAAACCCCACAAAACTAAAGTAACTGGCATTTCATGCCAGAAACCTAATCACCTTTATACATTATATGTACTATGTTTCATACTGTTTATAGGTTGTTTTTTCAAACCCATCCTTCAAATTCTACCTTGTATGATAGTCACTACATTTAGGGCTGCCAGTTGCTATTTATTAACAAATGAGGACTGAGTGGTTCCAACTTTCAGAAGAAAACCAGCTATAATGATAACATGGATTCATCCTCAAAGTGCTAAAACATGAGACATTCACAGAGGAAAGATATTTAAATTTAGTGTTTCTTAGGTGGTTTATTTTTTCCCTCAGAGCACAAATCTGACGAGGAGCTCATCATTCTGAGAAGCAAGGTGTTCCCATGTATGACCATATATGACGTTTCACAAGGAGTGATTGATCTTTCAGGCATATTTCCTGATAATTTTTATGGGTAATTAATCATTGATTCCTGATTCAGCTCATTACCTTTATTTGGGCCGGGGGTGGAATTGTTGGAAGTTACCTTCCTAGGGCTTGAACTCAGGGCCTTTTAACTTGTTTAGAGTTTTCTTTCAAAGCTGTTGCTCTACCACGTGAGCCACAGCTGCACTTCTGACTTTTTGGTACTTAATTGCAATAGGAATCTTATAGACTTTTCTACCTAAGCTGGCTTCAAATCTCAATCCTTGAATCTCAGTCTCCTGAGTAGCTAGGATTACAGGCATGAGTCATCAGTCCCTATCTTGATGGCTTATGGATTCCTGCAACCTTGGCCAGGACTAGTGAAGTAGCAACTCTTGGGATTTGATCTCAAAGTCTGCATGTAAATACTTTCTCTTGGTTGCTGATGGACATCTAGTTGGAATTCATGGCTACTTAACGTTTGATCCAAATGCTTCACTCCCAACAATATGGCCACATAGGGTCTTTGTGAAGAAAAATAAATTCTCGATGAGGTGTTCTACAGGTACCAGTACAGCACTCAAGCTCAGACAAACGGATGAGTTCATGTGATTTTTGTCACTCTCTAGGCAGATGTGGACACATGCTCACTATATTAACAAAGCAAAGAGAAGAGGAGGTGCTTAGGAGTAAATAGATATCCTTATGTCACCCAGATGAGAAACAACAGGAGGAGAAGTAGTATATGGATGTTTATGTTTCCAAAGGTTTTTTTAAACTAATACTGATAAAAATGGTAGGGTTTCTTTTTTTTGGAGGGGGGGTGAGGTGGGGAATTGTAAGGGTTTATTCTGTATGCTTGAAGATGCTTCTTTGTAAAAATTTGTTTTACCTAATTTCAAGTTTGGAATGAGAGAAACAGAAGAGGAAACAAATGACAATCATTATTGGGTCACTCTGTTTTCCTCCTAATACCCATTTCGTCTCAGGAAGCATTATGGTATCAGTGAAGAGGCTGATATATCCACCTACTATTCTATCCCAGGCCGAGTCAGGTTTTATATAATGCCCTAAATCCTCACAGCCCCTACTCTAATGTTAATAAAATAGTTTAAAATTTTATTTATTAAAAGAATATCATCCTCATCAAACTGTAATATTCATGAGTATAAGAAACTAGATTTTGTTTTTGTTTTTTCTTCTGTTTTGCTTTGGGGTCTAGGCACTGTCTCTGAGCTTTCTTGCTTGAGACTAAGACACTACCACTTTGAACCGCAGTTCCACTTCCCATTTTCTGGTGGTTAGTTGGAGATAAGAGTCTCACAGAAGTTTTGCATCAATGAATCGGGGAGGGGATGGGGGAGATGGGAAGGGATAGGAAGGGGAAACAAAGGAGGAGGCAACAATGCTTGATAAGAAATGTACTCATTACATTGCCCATGTAATTGTAACCCCTCTGTATGGTATTTTCACAATCAAAAGAAAAAAAGAGTCTCACAGACTTTTCTGCTGGAGCTGGCTTCAAACTGCAATCCTCAGATCTCAGCCTCTTGAATAGCTAGGATAACAGGCGTAAGCCATCAGTGCCCAACTCTTGGTTCTATCTAATGTATTTTTTGACTCACAGTTCCTAGGTTTGTGTTTGGCATTACAGTAATTCCTATGGTGTCCCCTGCATGAATTTATCTCTGTTTTATTCATAAAACATATAATTATAATAAATGACCCTGGAAATATGTTCATTACCTTTTCTGTAAGTGGAACTATTTAAATGAATTAAAATTTTAGAATGCTATTTATATAAAGTTTATATTTTATTTCCTAACTACCTAATTTTAGCATACATAATATAATGTAGGGGCCGGGAAGATGGCTTAGTGGTAGAGTGCTTGCCTAGCATGCATAAAACACTGAGTATGGTTCCTCAGTACCCCATAAACAGAAAAAGCAGGAAGTGGTGCTGTGGCTCAAGTGATAGAGTGCTAGCCTTAAACAAAGGAAGCTTAGGAACAGGGCCAAGGCCCCAAGTTCAAGTCCCAGGACTGGCAAAATAATGTAATTAAATAAAACTCAGACAAAATACTTTCTTTTTATCACTTGTCACTTTCCTTACATTTTGTAAACTATTATACTTTTATGAGTATAATCTTAAACCAAGAATGAATCATAACATATTTAATATTACAAAGTCATTTCTCCTGTTACATGAAGCTCCCATATAATTTGTCATTTGTCTTACAAAATGATCATATGGCTTTAGCAAACCTTGACCAAGAGCTTGACTTTTCCTGATTTCCACTAAAGAAAAACAATCTTGCATTCTATTGTAATTCACAATTACTGAGATAAAGTGTTCATAACCACATTGCCGCATCTGGACTTGGATGTCCATGAAAATTCCCTATGAAAGGCTCTTTTAATTTTAGAGAAGTTACTTTTTGTAAAGGGAAATAGAATGTTTTGAACCCCAGAATTGACATAGCCCAAGGTTAACTAAGACAGATTCTGGGAATGCCCTTTGTCTGTGATCCTCAAACTTGTCTTCATATTGAAATCACCTAGGGGAACTTCAGAAACTTCACATGACTTTGATTCTCTGCAGAAATTGGTGAGTGATTGATTTGCGATATAGTCTAGGTTTTGGAATCTCTAAAAGAATGAAAGCTGAGTCCAATTAGGCAAGTTTGAGAACCACAAGCCTTAGTTTTTGTCTTCTTGAAAATAGCAGAAATGATATTTTTCTCTCATCTTGGAACAGATTTATGAAACATCATGTTTAATCTGAAAACTGAAGCAGAGAACTTCATTACTCTGAACTTGCCTTCAAAGGATTTCAGCTAAAATTGCAGTGTCCTGGGTCTTTCTTAGTCAGGGCATCTTTCCTCCACACCAACTATCAATAGCAAGTTTATTACTGAATGGGGAAGGGAAAAGGAGTAAGAATAATACAAATTTCCAAACATCTCTACACCATCCCCCTTTGAGTTGTGCAAAATGTATTCCAACTGCATATTAGTTAAAAGGAGAGGCTTAAAATAAGTTTTCACATCTGATTCATGAGCAGCCCAATATAGCAAGTTCCAGTGAAGTGCCAACTAAATACTCTTGTAACTGAGAAATTTATGATCCAAGAGGGAACATGCACATTAACACTAGTATTAACATTACTCTGTGCCAACTTCACACATTTCCCAGAACACAGAGTGGAATTCAAAACCAGTGTTTTCCATTCACGGAATGGACACTTAAAATTTGCTGAACTAAAAAGCTTGTGGCAGACATCCATGCCCCAATAGCATATATTTCAACGTCCAGTGGCAATAAAGCTTTTGATGTTTCTTCCTTCCTTTTTCTCTCTTTCTCTCTTTTTCTCTTTTCTCT
>NW_012267250.1:4148466-4159136 GCF_000151885.1 Dipodomys ordii
TTCCTTCCTTCCTTCCTTCCTTCCTTCCTTCCTTCCTTCCTTCCTTCCTTCCTCTCTCTCTCTCTCTCTCTCTCTCTTTCTTTCCTTTGGGCTCATTCTTTTCTTTCCTTTAATTCTTTCTTTCTTAATGAATGAATATGCACATACTCTATCACAGAAAGCCCTGTGCACAGACTGGCTGGTGACAGCGCCTGTTATAGAATCACAGATAGGGTGCAGAAAGCTAAGTACCAAGAGCAAAGAAACAAAACAAAACAGTGACCCACCTGCTTAAGCTGATTTCTAGTGTCTTCTAACTCCTTGAACTTTAGTCTCTAAATAATTGAAACTTGATCCCATTTGAGGTGTGTGTGAGCGGAGGGTTAGACACAGGTGGCCTAATTTCTAATTATTTCATTTCCCATGAAAGGCACAGGTGTCAAAGTCTTAAGGATTCTAGTCCGACCTTTTGTGCATTTTGTTTTCTTTTTAAACGAAATACCAACTGCCCTGTTAATCCACAGTGATGTCTGTGGTGCCTTTTACCTTGTACTTATACTAACTTTAAGCTGTTGGCTGTCCTGATTTTGAGAACCAGCTGCAGCTTAAAAAACTCAGTATGCTCTAGGACCTTGGTAATCACTTTTTGCTGGTCATTGGGTCATCCACTCAAAAACCTACAAAGGTTCACATCCCAGACACAGAGATTCTGATGTAATTATATGGCGATATTGGAGTTATGTTAGAACCACAGTAATTCCAGCATGGTGCAGTTTGAGATCAACTAATCTAGGAAACAGACTCGGATATTTGTTTTCTTGTTCAATATTGCCCATTCTTTTGCTAATCTTTCACTGATGCTTTCGTTGAATATTTTGGCAATATTCATGAATATTGGGCAAAGTATGCTCTTCAAAGAGAGCAGATAGTATGAAGTAGATGTCATCTTAGTCAACTGTTGAGTATTTTGTATCAATTTACTGAACCTACTTCTAGTAAAGGTTGAGTTAGAGCTTGCATAATGGAAGACTGTAAGGTATCTATTTATTTTACTGTATGAGAACAAGAAATGGTATAAGATTATAAACTGAGAAATTTTTATGTAGTTATACAACCAAGTTTGAAATATTAGGCCTACCTGGATAGAAATGTATGTATTCCTAATTCTGGGTCTAAAAATCTGGAATGTAAACCATGTCTGAATATATAATAAAAAAATACTAGTCACTTCTAGCCTGAGAATGACTTAATAACCTGAAATAAAAATATTCACTAGAAATGACAGTATGCATTACAGTGACGCTATACTAATTCATGTTTTACTGTTTCAGACTGTAATTCTGAAATATCACATCTTTTTTTTACTGTACTTGCTTTAAAGAAAAGAAAATTCAAGTTAAAATCATTTTGCTGGGTACCAGTAGCTCAAGCCTGTAATCCTAGCTACTAAGGAAGCTGAGATCTGAGGATCACAGTTCAAAGCTAGCCTGGGCAGGAAAGTCCATGAGACTCTTATCTCCAATAAATCAACAGAAAACTGGAAATGGCACTGTGGTTCAGGTAGTAGAGCTCTAGCCTTGAGCTGAAGAGCTCAGGGTCCAGAGTTCAAGCCCCATGACTCACCAAAAAAAAATCATTTTGCAATGGCTTTTGTGACATAACAATTCTGAGACTGAGCTATTCTTTTATCACCAGAAGTCAAAATGAAAGACATGAAACCTAGCAGATTGTTGAAAAAGCCACTTGAAGCACAATATGTTGTATCAACACATAATTATTTTACCAATAATTCTTGAGGACAGCAATTATTTATGATGTAGATACAATGTATATTGATATCTATTCGTTCTAATATCTTACTTTATAAGAAATATTTTCTTTTTTATGTTTTTTATTGTAAAATACTGTACAGAGGGGTTACAGTTACATGACTAAGGTAATGAGTACATTCCATATCGAGCATTGTTACCTCCTCCTTTGTTTTTCCCCTACTATCCCTTGCCCTCCCCTCCCCATCCCCCCCTCCCTGCCGAGGAAGTTGTAAAGTTCATTTTCAACACAGTTTCTTGTACATCTCATTGTTACAATGGGTAAACCTGTATCCTTATTTAAGAATTTTGTTATTTCCCTTCCCCTCCCCAAAGTATAAAAATGTGTATACAAGATGCAGGGTACCAGAATCAAATACAGTGAAAACAGGGGTTATACCATGGGGGAAGAACATATCAAAGGAAAAAAAAAATCACATAGTGCATAAATACGTTAAAAAACAATAGCAAGAAAGAAAAAAACCACTTGTGTCCCTATCTTGGAGTTCATTTCACTTAACTTCGTCCTATAGGGTCATATGTATATAGCTTTTGACCTTTTCTGCTTGTCCTAGACATCCAGAAATATTTTCTTGAAACTCATAAGCTGTACTTTAATAAGTTACCCCCAAAGGCAAATCCTTGAGTTCCTAAAAATTAATAAGGCTATATTAGTATCACTGTAACTTTAAGACCTGCTTATGCGTGAAATTTGCTGCTCATCTTATTCCATCATATTTTATTTTAAACCAGAGGCAATACATGAATGCTTTCTTGAAATGGAAACAAATATACTTGAAAAGTTTTCTTCATGTTTCCTTTTTCTGTTCCAAGTCTTTTCATTTCCCTAATTGTTACTGTTAAGTGTTTAATATCTATCTATCCTTCTGGTATAAATACTGCCTCAGTTTGTAATAACTGATTCCAAAGCTCTTTAATCCATTAGATATGTCTTGGAGAGTTTTCAAAATAATGTATGGAGGCTCACCATATTCTTCCATAAAGGTTGTGTACTATTCTACAGAGAAAATACCCAGATGTTCCCGGGTTATTAATCATTTCTCTTTTGATTGCCCATATGTGTGCAATTTTACTTTCTTCCAAACAATGGAGAGCTGTACATTCTTTGTTTAAATGTTTTCTTTTAACTTAACTTGTGATATATGCATATATATATATGTATCTGTGTATGTATATCTATTTATCTTTCTATCCAGCAGCTATATTATTCCTTTTCCTAATTACCTCCCAATAGTCTCTACTATAAATAATATTCTTATTGTCAAAATGAGAGACAGAACTCAACTTCTTGCAATTTTCTTAGACCCCACAGAAATTAGTGATTGCTAATCTTAAACAAGTGGCTGAAATTGTTTATACATTAGTATAATTCGGTTTTTCTTAGATTACTAATAACTTTTATGTTTATTTGCAATGTATATGCCTACTATGCCCTTTTTTCTGGTGTTAAACTTTTTAATGTTTCATATAATGAATTGTCTCACTATTGGCACTCGAATTAGAGCAGTCTTCTTGGCAGTTTTCAATATGTATTGGGAACCAAAGTATAGTTTCATGATGTTTATCCTAATCTTACAATCAAAGTGAACAGCACACATCAGAATCATACTGACCATTATGAAATATCCAAACTTCATAATCTCTGGGTAAATCACAATAGCTAAGTGTAAGAATGAAAACATTTGCACAGTATTTAGGAACAATAAATTTGTGAAGAGCCAACCAAGATAGATGTTGGACTTCCACATACTTATTTTAAACAGAAAAAAAGAGAATGTGTGTATTTAAATTATTGGACATTTAAAAATCTCTGATGAAGAAATTAAATTTAATAGCCTGTATAAACTCTCTGCAAGTAGCAAATAAGTTAGCTACTTAAAGATTGCATTATAAAATATTATGATACAGAATAAGTACCAGGAAACAGAAAGATGTCTTATCCTGGAGGGGTGGGGGAAGTGAGGCCTAAGAGGAAGAGGTAGATGAATGGAGAGAGCAATGAGGGTGCTAATACAGTCATAATACTGAGTAGCTAACTTGTGGGAAGGGCAGGATTATAATATGTGAGAAGAGAGGATGATGGAAAGGATGACACTGATCAAGCTTCATTGTATTCATAAATTGATGTGCTGAACTGCAACCCCTATTTAAAAATAATTAAAAAATAAATTTAGGGCTGGGAAGGTGGCTCAGTGGTAGAGCGCTTGCCTTGCATGCTCGAGGCCCTGGGTTTGATTCCTCAGCACAACATAAGCAAAAAGAAAAAAGCCGGAAGTGGCGCTATGGCTCAAATGGTAGAGTGCTAGCCTTGAGCTGAAGAGCTGAGGGACAGTGCCCAGGCCCAGAGTTCAGGCCCCACCACTGACAAAATAAAAATGAAAAAATGAATTTAATAAAAGAAGAAAAAGTATTATGGAAGCTTACAAATAGTAAGTTCTGGTTGTTTCCATAATTAATTGTCACAGCATATTCTTACAGATAATTTCTCCTTTTTCAAACTTGTCTGGGATCTGGTATGTTAACAGAGAGCAGAACTCTTATCTATGGAAAGAAGTGGGCCTGGAGATGAAGGCCTGGAGCCTGAGGGTTAGATCCAGGGCTGTGATGAGATGAAACATTCCAACAGGCAAGGACTTTGGGATGAGAGGCATTGGCTAATCAGAGATGAGTAGAGAAGGAGAGCAGAAAGAGGCTAGGGAAGAGGAGGAGTGAAGCAGAAGAAACTGAGAAAACAGAATAATCATCAGACAAGCAAACAAACTGGGATGGGGGAGGGAGTGATGAGGAAAAGACAGCAAGTATGGGTGAAGCCTTTCCTATAATAAATCTCAGGTGAAGAGATCTCAGGCCTATACTTCTTTTGGGGTCCGGTCGTGGGGCCTGAACTCTGGGCCTGGGCGCTGTCCCTCAGCTCTTCAGCTCAAAGTTAGCGCTTTACCACTTGAGCCACAGCACCACTTCCGGCTTATTTTCTGCTTCTGTGGTGCTGAGGAATCGAACCCAGGGCCTCATGCAAACACTCTACCACTGAGCCACCTTCCCAGCCTGAGGCCTATACTTTTGTAAACCTGAATACTTCCATTTGATTGACTTCTGTGATTTTAAACTAGTATTTGTATTCTAATTATATTTTTTCTTAATTTTCCTACAAATTAAGCTTAATGATTTAAAAAGTGTGATGGAATTATTGAAACAAGAAAGGCTTCTGCGTATTGTTACTGTCATTGCTGCTAAAACCTTACAGTCTTTATGTTCTAGAACTACTTTATATAAACTTTCTAATGACACAGGTATATGAAGAGAAATTGCCTTATACATTTGACAGAAAATATATACTATCTAAGAGTATGGAATGAGGTGTGAAACCAGTTGTAAGGTACATGAATGAGAACTTTTTTTTTTTTTTGTCGGTTGTGGGTCCTGAACTCTGGGCCTGGGTGCTGTCCCTCAGCTCTTTAGCTCAAGTCTAGTACTCTACCATTTGAGCCATATGACACTTCTGGCTTTTTCTGCATATGAGGTGGTGAGGAATTGAACCCAGAGCCTCATGCAGGCAAGGCAAGCACTCTACCAATGAGCCACCTTCCCAGCCCCAACTGAGAACATTTTTATTGCTGTAAATGATATTTATAAACAACTGAGTTAGCATCAATAATGGATTTTTGAATCCATCTTATCTTTAAATGTCTATCTCTATTCCAAAATAGAGAACAAGAAGAGTATATGGATATAGATCAGCAAAAATAAATGTTCTCTTGGTCTAAGGACATTGTTGTGAAAAAGAAAGGAGGAAAAATGTAACTTACAGTTTCCCATGCTTTTGTAGGGAAGGGTACAATTAAAAGTTATGCATTTATGCTGGGTGCCGGAGGCTCACGCCTGTAATCCTAGCTACTCAGGAGGCTGAGATCTGAGGATCACTGTTCAAAGCCAGCCCGGGCAGGAAAGTCCGTGAAACTCTTATCTCCAATAAACCAACAGAAAACCGGAAATGACACTGTGGTTCAAGTAGAAGAGCTCTAGCCTTGAGCTGAAGAGCTCAGAGCAGAGTTCAAGCCCCATGAACGACCAAAAAAAAAAAGTTATACATTTATAAAGGGATCCTGGTCAAGCTCTATAGCTTCATATAAATTCCAAGAATTTAGTGATTGCAGATACATCCAGACCTTATGTCAGAGCTAAAATATCAATTCTATTGCAACATAATATATTCTGTTCAATAACAATCTTGAATTTCTGCACACTGGCTCTAATCTTGATTGCAGTTTGGCCTTCTTCATTAAGTTTTTAAAAATAAATGCTATCACCCACCATTGCTTCTAAGTTAAAATCATTTTAATGGATGCAATATATCTTTTGATTTAAAGTCTAAATCAAACTAGCTACAGTCAAAATTATTTCTCACTAAAACATGTACTTCATCAGTCTCAGCTTTATGTCTGTTTCTGTGAAGAAAAATAAATCTTTTCAATCAGAGCCACAGAAAGGGTTTATAGATTATACGTTGTTGTTTTTATGTAAAATTGCAAAGAACTGAATTTGTATTCTAATGTTTTGATTCTACTGTTTGAATCAATAGGAGAAGAATTCAAAATTAGAACATAATTAGATAACACACCTGGAAAATCTTTCTATGCTGCATAACAGAAAGTACTTAGGCTCTGCTATTACAGAGACACAGGTTTGACTTTCATGTCTACTTACTGTTCCATTTGCATCTTAGTAGATAAAGAAACGCTATGGAATACTAAGAATGTGAACGCCTATGAAATATTGAACACAATCATTTCCAAAGTCTAAAGCTTATCAAGAGGTGACTACATACTAGGTGCTATATGATGATTTCTGATCAATTTAGAGTGCTGAAATCTTCTGTGTAGGTATTGTGACTATAGTGCACAATTCATGTAACTTTCCCAAATCAGAAAGCTAATCAAAAGGACACAGAAGCAGCTTAAGTTTGGAATTCAGGCTGTACACCTTAACCAGCCTTTCTGATCTGATAATGTGGATAAAACTTATAGGTTCTGGACTAAAATTTGGAAAACTAGCTTTAGACCTTTAAAAATTGTTTAAGCTCTGTGAGCACCATTTTACTTACAATCAACAACAAATAGGGAAAAGTCATTCTCTCTAGGAATTTATTATTTAGTTAAGGTGAAGAAATTTAATGTAAAAAATACTGTAATAAAGGAGTATCAGAAGAAAGACCTCTGTGGGTTTCATATTACCTGCAGAATAAGGAAATGAAAAAAAACTTAAAGCGGCCATAAACTCTGGGGCATAGATTATTTTACCAAGCATTGGAATGTGTCATCAATAAAACACAGAATGTGGAATGACTGAGAGTAATATCAAACTGTAAGAGTTCAAAGTCTCTGCCCTTTTCCTCCACATATCTTCCCTTCCTTACTTTGTTGTATTTTTTTAATATAAAAATCTTTTAAGAATAAATTAACTTTATCACTCATTGAGGAAATCTGTGGGTAAAACAACCCTTTGGTTTTAAATCGGTTCAGCTACTGGGCATGTTGAAAGGCTGCTTCAGAAAGTCCCATATTAGCTGATCCCTGTAGGCCAGTCTCTTTCTGTAGTCACCTGGTGTTTGATAATGTGTATATGTCTGGCTCTTGTATTAAAGTACTATCTTTTGTCTATTCCCCAGTACCTAAACCCCAAGTCAACCTTTTTATGGCTGTTTGACTTCACTATTGAATTTCCTAACTGATAAATAGGAGTAACAGTGGCTACATGTAGTGTGTACCTTTTCTCCATTCTGAAGTATTTCAACATCTAAATGTTTTGAATACCAATAGAAGCCTTGAGTGGAATATCACCTGATCCTAAGAGGTGAATTACACTCAGAAAATAGGCTCACTGCATGTATTCTGTAGAACTACCTTTCAGCTTGGTGTGGGTGGCTCACTCCTGTAATTCTAGGTATTCAGAGGTTGAAATCTGAAAGTAAGAGTTTAAAGACAGAAATGTCCACAACACTCCATCTCCAATTTAACCAGCATAAAGCGTAAAGCATGGCTCAAGTGACACAGTGCCAGCATAGCAATTGAAGTAAGTGTATAGTCCTTTTCAGCCATGTTTAAAAGGTACATATAAAATATAATTCAACTTTTGTGTTTAGATCTCATCCATAGGAAATATCATTATTCCACAAATTCATATCCTAGTCCCCCCCCAAATCAGAAATCAGAAGCACTTACTGTCACAAAGCACTTTGAAGAAAAAATATTAGACCTATAGTACCCACATTTGCTGATTTTAGTGTAAGAGAGGGTAAAATGAGACAGTATTTTAATGCAAGGGGTTTAACCCAATGGCTGGTACATACAGGTCACTAAATTGTCAATGATGTTATGAAGATATATTCCATTACCAAAATTCCCAGTGTGAATTCCAAAAACAAAAATAACAATGGGATTTTTCTATAATACTTCTTTTCACACTCTCAATTCTTGTTTTGGGTTCCAGGGCCCTAACCTTTCCTTAGCCTAAGCTGTTTAGTTTTCTCTCCAGCCTTTCTGCTAGCATCCTCCATTCTATTTGTTCCAGCGGAACTGATGTTCAAGAATGATGGCAGCATTTGCAAAGGACATTCTGTTCCAAGGCCATTTTGTTCTTTGAAATAAATATTAGCACAACAGCTCTAATGAAATGAGGTGTCTTAAATGATCAGAAATACTTTTCATTAGATTCGTTAAAAAAAGTCTGTCACCACAGTCCCTTGTTCTATCAGTGATACTTATGATTGAATGTAGCTTCTAAGTCACTGCTCATTATTATTGATGTTCTAAAACCTGCACAGACAATTTTTTTCTTAAAGTCACAGGTAAATATTTAGCCACTCCCACCCATACTCTTTTGTAGCTATTCTTTTCTTCTGCTTGATTGCAAAAGCAGCTCTAGATGATATGTAAATGACTGCAACTAGGGTCCAAGAAAATTTTATTATGGACACATTGCCATTTGAATTTCCTATAAATTCTGTGTGCCATAAATTTTTTCTCCTTTTGATCTTTTTTTTAATCATTGAAAAGAACTCTTTGCTTGGAGGCGCTACAAAAATAGGCAGTGAGCTGGGTTTGTCTAGCAGAATGTAGTTTGCCAATGTCTGTCTTAAAATTTATTAGTTTTTCTTGTTTTGTTTTTAATTATAGGAAGGAAGATTGCCTAAATGTACCAAACGACACAGTGTGTCCATAAAGCACTGGGAAGCTGTCAGCACTGAAGCAGCTTGCACCACCACCCCCATGTTCACAGCAAAGTTATTCAGAATAGCAGGAAGAAGGATGCAAGCCAGTACCACCCCTGGACTGTTGGATAAACAATGTGTGCTGCATTCAGAGGATGGAAGATCATTCAGCCTTTAAAGGAATTCTGCCACATGTGACAACGTTGAAGAAACTTTGGTATATTTTGCTAACTGAATCAAGTCCATCACAAAACTCAAATGACAGAATTCCACTTCTAGGATACTACAGTAAATAAAGCCATACATAGAGAAAGTACAATGGTTATAGACAGGGGTTAGAAAGGAGATGAGAATTTGATATGTAATGGATAAAGAGTTTTAGTTTCGTAAAATAAAGAATTCTGGGAATTGTGGTATGAATGTGAAACTTTAGAGAACTCCATATAGTAAATTGTGGTTTGTATGGTAAGTTTTATGTTTGAAATTTTACAATAATTAATTTTAAAAAAGGAAAGAAGTCAACCTAAGAGTTTGTGCATAAATTCCAATATCCAAACTGGCTATCTATATTCACAGTTTATTCTGAGTATCTCCAACTGATAGAATAATTCCTTGTTACCTCTCATCATCTTCTTTTAGCAACATTATTAGCAGAAATAGTTGGTATGAGGTTCAGTTCAAAAAGTGTGTTTTCAAGCCAGTACCAGTGGGCTCACACTTGTAATTCTATCTTCTGAGGAAACTAAGATCTAAGGATTGTTATTAGAGTTCTTGATTATAGCCATTCTAACCGGGTTGAGGTGGTATCTCAATGTTTTGATTTGCATTTCTTTTATGGCTAGAGAGGTTGAGCATTTCTTCATGTGTCTATGGGCCATCCCTTGTTCCTCTTTAGAGAAGTTTCTCTTTAAGTCTTTAGCCCACTTATTTATTGGGCAGTTGTTTCTTTGAAGATTTGTTGTTGGGGCATTTAATTTTTTTCATTTCCAGGTATATTTTAGGTATGAGACCCTTGTCCATTGTATGGTTAGTGAAGAACTTCTCCCAATCCGTGGGCTTTCTATTGATCTTGCTAGCTATGACCTTTGCCATGCAGAAGATCTGCAATTTCATGCAATCCCATTTGTCCAACCTTTCTTTGATTTGTTGTGTTTCTATTAAGAAAATTTTGGCTTGTGCCAAGGAGACCTAGGGATTCTCCTATTCCATCCTGTAATGTTTTCAGAGTGTCTGCTTTGACTCCAAGGTCTTTGATCCATTTGGAGTTGATTCTGGTGCAGGGTGATATATAAGGATCTAGCATTAGTTTTCTAGAAATAGTTCAACCACTTTGGAAAGCAGTATGGAGGGTCCTCAAAAGACTCCACATAGAGCTCCCATATGACCCAAGAATCTCACTTTTGGGCATTTACCCAAATGCTTACAAACAAGACCACACTAAATCTACCACCACAGCTATGTTTATTGCAGCATTATTTACCATAGCTAAGATATGGAACCAACCCAGATGAATGGATAAAGAAAATGTGGTATATATACACAATGGAATTCTATGACTCCATCAGAAAGAATGACATTGCCCCATTTGTTAGGAAATGGAAAGACTTGGAAAAAGTTATATTAAGTGAAGTAAGCCAGGCCCAAAGAAACATAGG
>NW_012267250.1:4161136-4166357 GCF_000151885.1 Dipodomys ordii
ATTTCCTTGGGCCTGGCTTACTTCACTTAATATAATTTTTTCCAAGTCTTTCCATTTCCTAACAAATGGGGCAATGTCATTCTTTCTGATGGAGTCATAGAATTCCATTGTGTATATATACCACATTTTCTTGATCCATTCATCTACTGAAGGGCATCTGGGTTGGTTCTATATCTTAGCTATAGTAAATAATGCTTCAATAAACATAGTCGTGCTGGTAGCTTTAGTGTGGTCTTGTTTGTGAACATTTGGATAAATGCCCCAAAGTGGGATTGCTGGGTCATAGGGGAGCTCTATGTGGAGTCTTGTCTTTTGAGGACCCTCCATACTGCTTTCCAAAGTGGTTGAACAAGTTTATACTCCCATCAACAATGCAGCAAGGTTCCCTTCTGTCCACATCCCCTCCAGCATCTGCTGTTATTAGAGTTCTTGATTATAGCCTTTCTAACGGGTGAGGTGGCATCTCAATGTTGTTTTGATTTGCATTTTTTTTTGGCTAGAGAGGTTGAGCATTTCTTCATGTGTCTATTGAATACATACAGTCTTATGACAGATTCCTCATGCTTAGGATGCAAGTAAGGAAGAAAGATCCTTAGGTACAAAATCTTCCAGGGATCAGAGGCAATTGAGAGGAGAAAAGTGACAAAATCCTGTATTACTAGGTATCTATGTAATCTCTAAAACTGGGCTATGTGCTCACTTACTAGTAAGATGTGAGGAAACAATAAGGAACATATCAACATATCAGATGCACAATGAATCTGTCGTTATTTTCTTCCAGTCTGGAATTTGGATATTGAAATCATTCCTTTAGCTCAGAGAGAATCCAACGCATCTTAATTCCTCTGTTTCAATCACAGCTGTAAGGGACTCATCAAATATAACCTGGTTTCTCAAAACTTTCCTAAATTGACATTTTGCCCAGTAAGCTTTTCCCTTTCA
Organism: Dipodomys ordii; assembly: GCF_000151885.1. Taxonomy (NCBI): domain Eukaryota; kingdom Metazoa; phylum Chordata; class Mammalia; order Rodentia; family Heteromyidae; genus Dipodomys; species Dipodomys ordii. The sequence continues at coordinate 4,162,079 of NW_012267250.1, forward strand.
TAGTGTGCCTGCTGAGAGCAACAAGTCTGTACAAATAAAGCCATTATTCACTAATTCTTTGAAGTAATATCCAATACTTACAATATTTTAAATTTGTTATTTATTATTGATAAACAAATGAATGGTGAAGTTCATTGGCTGGTAGTCACTCTGAAAGTTAGCAACTTTTCTTGATTCCCTTGTGACATCTTCCATTTTAATTCTTTTATGCCTGTTATTTAATACTTATACTGTAATTATTTATGTAAATATTTCTCCATAGTATGTCTTGTCTAAACTGAAAAAAGCCCGTTTACATTTTTAAATTTTATTTTCTTGTAAAGATGCTTACAGAGAGGTTACAGTGCAATGTACAATGTAAAATGAGTACATTTCTTGTTGGGCACATTGACATTTTTTAAGATCCTCCATTAGAACTAGAATACTATTGATTGCACAGTATCTGGTGAACCCAATTGATTGACATTTTGAAATATATAATGATTATTAAGAATAGTAACAATAGTAACAGAATAGTAACAATAATAGGAACTTTAAAAGTCCTGAACACATTGCTAAACCCTTAGTTGTACATCATATTTTATTTGATCCTAACAACAATTCAGGGAAAAAGTACTCATATATTCTCCACTTGACATGAGAAAAAAAGGGAAGGATAAACTTGAATAACTCGTACTGCTTTCTTGGAATTAGATTGAACTTAACTCTAGAAAAAGAACTCAAATAACTTTTCTTTAATGCTGCCTTGGTTCAACAAAGTACTAAGTTCAAATTGGTAATGAGCCATCCTGTTGAGGTTTTGTTTCTGAGTAGGCAAAGACTTCTCCTAGATAATAGTACTCACTCTGGTAGGCAAAATGATAAAAAAAAATCCTCAGTTCATATGCAAGTTTTCTTAGACATTTTGGAAAACTGATAACTGATAACTTTTGCCATATAGACTTGCAGAGTAAAAAATTAGCATTTTAAGAGTTTCTTGGACTCAAACTTCCTGAAAAAAATGAACAAAAGTATAGCTTTATAAATTGATATCGATAGCCGTCTTGAGGTGGGTTATAACCCAGACTGAAATGGTTGTACAGTAAACTGAAGAAAATCCCGAGACTAAAGAATATTCTAACTCAACCACCATCTTCCTATTTTCTTCTATTCAGTAGAACAGTTCTGCTAGTTTTTTTTTTTTTTTTTTTTTACATTTTTTCACTGAGGAATGTACTACTCTTAAATAAACATGATTACAGGCTAGGAGAGCTACAGGCTGGTTCAGGTGCTAAAAATAAAATAGTTAAAATGGAGAGACTTCAATTAGATGCAGGCTGCTCAACAATTTAACTTCTAATTGTCTTGTGGTTATTCCACAACTAGGAATTGACTATATTCCATTTAAAGGAGATTGAAGGTCTCAGGAAAAAAAATAAGAAATGAAGTGAGTTTTTTCCCAATTCATGATTTCTAGAAAAATGAGAAAAATCATCATACTTATATTTTAAAAATTTAGAATCCTTAAGTCATTTCTGAGTATGAGAACAGTCTTTCCAACTTAGTATTCTCCCAGTCAAGTTGTTTAGAGTAAGGTGTTTCAACCAAAACCTTCATTTTTTTCCCCTGAGAATGATAAAAGCAAACAGCGCTTAATGTCATAAAACTTATTTCCAATTATTTCTCCGTTTCCACTTCATTTTTGAAAAATGTCTCAATGCCATGTGTGTTAATACAACAATTTTCTACATCAAATTTGTATTGTCTTGGAAATATTCTATTGTTTTATTGTTGAAAAAGTCAAAACTTGACCGTTTGTGTTTTATTTGGCTTGCATGGTTAAATTGAAAATAAGCAATGGCTGACATGATAATTGTGTGTGAAGACAAGTAAATAAGTTTTCATATTATGGTGGCTAAAAGCTATTTTAAAAGGGTTCATGTGAATGATATAGAATAAATATATACATATATAAAAATGTAATTACATATATTTATGGTCTTGCTATATCCCCTGACCTAAGTCCCTAGTTATTTGGATTTACATAACACTTACATATTATAAGCAGCCTAATCACAAGTACACTGAAATAAAGTCTAGATTACTGGGTGGGGAGAGGGAAGTGAGTTATAAGCAACTGACAGGAGCAATCTAGGTCTAAATACGGTCTCCATGATATATTTTACTCAATATACTCTTTAGTTTATTTACATGGAATGTTTTTCCTCTCCCCATCTCTTACATGCTAGTATAGCTCTGATTCTGTCAGCCTTCTTCATTCTCATGTCACCTGTTCTATTTAAGCTATTTTATCTTTGCACTTTTATTTATTTTTTCATGTTTATTTTTACTAAGTTTTTTATTGTGGCAACAATGCTTGATATCTTTGCACATTTAAAAGTCACCACCTGCCTACTAACGATTCCATTATCTGTATGGGAGAGTAGGTGTATTCAGAACACATGCATATGCCTAAATATCTATAGGTATGTCATGCATATGTGCTTGCATGTCTGTGTATGTAAGAATAGAGAGGAGGGAGGAAAGAAGAGAACAAGGGAGGGAGGAGGAAGAAATGGAGAGAGAAAGTGTGTGTGTTTGTGTGTGTGTGAGAGAGAGAGAAAGAGAGAGAGAGAGAGAATTGAGAGCCTTTACGTCATCTTTAGAATATAGATTTTAATTTATTATTATTATCATTGTAAAGATACTGTACAGAGGGTTTACACTTACATGAGTAAGGAAATGAGTACATTTCCTATGGAGCACTATTACACTCTTCTTTGATTTTCCCCTACCATCCCTTCCCTCCTCACCTCCCCAACACATTCCCACCCGCTGCCAAATTGTTAAGTTCATTTTCAACAGTGTCTTGTACATCTCATCATTACAATGGGTCAACCTGTATCTTTGTTTCAGCATTTTGTTATTTCCCTTCACTCCCACAAATTAGGAAAATGTAGATACAAGATGTAGGGCACCAGAGTTAAATACAGTGAAAACAGGGGTTATACCATGGGGGGGGGAGAAGAACATACAAAAGAAACAAAAAAAATCACATAGTACATTAAAAACAACAGCGACAAATAAAGAACCTCTTATGTCTCTATCTCGGGGTTCATTTCATTTAGCATCATTTTATATTGTCATATGCCCATAGCTTTTGACCTTTTCTGCTTGTCTGGTAAGATTATCGTAGACTTAGTTATTGCAAATAAGGGAAGCCATGGGACCTATGTTTCTTTGAGTCTGACTTACTTCACTTAGTATAAGTTTTTCTAAGTCTTTCTATTTCCTAACAAAAGCAGATGCACAAAGACTATACAGCTAAAAATAAACTACAAACTCAGATTTATAAATTGCTATTTCTCTTATTAGTCCACTTTGTAATTGTGGCAATCTATTTATTCAGTTACTAACTCTAAATTTAAGATATAATTAATCCTTTAAAAAACCCAAACTTTTCTTCTTAATCACTTTTCAATACTTTGAGGATTGTAAATTATCTCTTCATTTCTGTTGTCATATTTGGGATTCTTTGGAACCTCCACATTATCTTTCAACTAAAATTTTGTTTTCCAGAATTATTTTCAGTGAAATATGTTTCATTTTTACAAAGTTCTTACATGGATTTCTATTCCACACACACACACACACACACACACACACACACACACACTATCAATTTAAAGCCCCTAACATAAGAATTAAGAGATGGGAGATATTACCTTTCTCTAGATACAATCTCCACCTCCTTTATAATTTCCCCACTTTATTTTGTTCTCCAAACAACTAAAATAAAGTTAATCCAGACACTATAGTTGATTTTAGCCAAAAGGTAGGGAAATGATAATAATCTAGATACTAAACTGAAGTTTCTCTGTCTTCTCTAATATTTCAAGATTTTGTGGGTCCAAAATGTGAGCAGTGCTCAACTGGCTAATTCTTCATCCTAAACATGGGTACTTGTTGATACTCAACTGGAAAGTAGATGATATAAAGGGAAACATCTTTAGACAAAATGAGTGGAAGAAACTTTTGTGTGAGAAGAATAGGTCAGGAATCAGGAAACACTAAAAACCTGAAGAGGTTCAGACAGCTTCACCCAGCAATTTAAGCACCAGACTTTCATAGATGAATAAGCAAAACAGTAAAATCATCTAATTGGCTGACTCTGGGTACTTAACTTTTATACTGTATGGTTTGGCTGCCTGTAATGGATCCAAACTCAGTTGACTGTGATTACCTGAAATCTGTCTCTTACAAAGAAAACAACCATAACAACACTCTTTGTTTTTTTTTT